>NC_081418.1:46950552-47281145 GCF_949786415.1 Peromyscus eremicus
GACCTATAAGAAAGGTAGTGAGCAAGCCAGGGAAAGCAGAGCAGCAAGCCGTGCTCCTCTGTGGCTCGTGTCAGGTTCCTGCCTTGAGTGCTTGTGTTGGCTTTGCCTCATGGATGGATGGTAGTAACCTGCAAGCCAAATAAACCCTTTCCTCCCCTGGCTGCTTTTGGTCAGTCACAACAACAGAGAGACAAACCGGAACAGACGGCCTCCGAGTCAACCGAGTGCCTCCTCCTTGTGAGCCTTCTCGCAGAAGCACGTGGTGGCTGCAGGGGTTCCATCCTTCTCTAGCCAGTCCTCAAGTCACATCTGAAAGTCTTCTCCGGAGAGCCAGGCTGGGGAAGGCGGCTTTCCTCCGTGGGTTCTTTCATTGGAGGATGAGTGTGGTTCGTGCATTTATTACCAGTTCTCTGGCCAGTCTTGTCCCAGACTAGACGCTCTCCAAGGGCAGGGGTGACTTCAGTGTCTGCACCTGACAGGCATTTGAATCCTTAAACTGAATTGCAGAAAAACACCACATAGAAGGCCAATGAACCTGCTCAGCAAACAGGAGGGCCTGTGTTTGGATTCCCAGCACTCAAGTAAAAAGCCAGGCTCGGGGCCTGCGGTTGTAATTACAGTGTTGACGAAGGCAGAGACAGGAAGATCTCGGGAGCTCGCTGACCAGGCCAGTCCGGCTGAATCGGTGAGTTCCAAGTTCAGTGAGGATCATGGTCTCAAAAAGGAAGGTAGAGAGTAGAGTAGGGGGACAGCCTCTGGCCTACACACACACACACACACACACACACACACACACACACACACACACACACACAGACAGAGACAGAGACACAGAGAGTTCAATAAGTATCCCAAAGAGTTTTGTTGTTTTTTGTTTGTTTTTAGTACCCAATTCTTACACCTTTTAGGCAGAGCTGTTCCTTGGAACTCTGTTTTCTTTAGATGCCTTTGGAAGTTTCCTTGCCTCATTCAGATCCCTAGGTCATGACTTAGTGTTCCAGGGAATTCCAAGGGAACAGAAGTCATCTCGCTTCTGCAGGCTCTAATGTCCACTGTTCTGATAAAGGATCCCAGCTGTGACAAGGGAGATAATTTACTTGAAATTAATGAGCAAAGCTAATTCTGGCAGTAGATTTGGGCAGGGACAGAGTGTACCAGAGTAGAACACTGGCAAGTGTTCCTAACGCTCTGGCTTGGCTTCTGAGCCACGGAGCTCCCCGGACGTGTCAGTGATTTTTTTTTGGTCTCTGAACTGCCTGTTGAACAGCAAACAGACTTTAAGACGGTGGTTAGGGGCTCCGTTGTCTGTCGAGAGCCAGGAGTGAATTTCTGCGGCTTGTTCTTTTCGTCACTGGCTCCAGTTTTGTAAGATATGTAGGATAATTAGAGTCTGGCTTTTTGAGGGTGTGGGACTTTGGATCACAACTTCATTCCTCCCTCTTCCCACAGGGTCCCTTCCAACTACTTCTTTTCTCTCTGGACTCAAAAATGGCTGGTTCCATGGCTTTGGCTTTCCTGTTCTGTTTACTCTATCCTGTGTTGGAGTCACTTATAGCCAAGTTTACCTGCCAGGAAGTCACTGCTGTTGGCCCCGCCTGATGACGTTCAAGCCTTTGTTAGATTTGTACAAGATGTGAAATCCCTTTATTGGTGAACTGTGTGTAGCTTCCAAATTCTTTCCATTTGGTACAGTTTTGTTAATGTGTGATCTGAGAGGAGGTCCTAGTGAGTGGTAGAGGGAGATAAAAAAAATGATTAGTCTACAGCTTAGGATAATTTACATAGATTGTTTCAGTGTACCTCTTTAGGACATATATTGTAAACCCAGCCTTATAATTTGCCCTGAGGAATAAACCTTCATGCATAAACCATGCTCTTTGTTCTCAAATGGCTTCACATATCAGAGGAAAATGGGGAGACATATGCACATGGAAGCTAGAAACAACCGTCACGGTGACTCAAGGTTTATGAGAAAAGGGGGCCGGCAGAGGAGTTCTGGGACTGAGAGTGTTAGCAGGACACCCGTGGGTGAGGTTAATTGAAAAAGGCTTAATGGTAAAGACGAATAAAAGATTATAGGTTCTGGTTTGCCAGAGGTGGTTGAAATAGGCACCCTGGGCATGAGGACCACTGTGTAGAAGTGGTTACTATGGCAACAAAGACTGTGGAGGTGCAGGGTCCTCCGGGCCACTGATAGGGTCTATTGGAGAAGAGGGTATGTTGGCATCTGGGGTTGAATCATCAGGGAAACTGACAGGACCTGGGGCAACAATGACCTCTCCAGAGGGGTTGGTAGACGGTGGGCATTGCAGAAGGTGAGCAAGAAAAGCCTTAGCTTGCCTTGAACTTGTGGGCCAGAAGCCTGACTCAGCATCAGTTAGGAGCAGGCAGGGAATGAGAGTCCGTGTTTGAGAAGAATGGGGCGGGGGAGGCATATCCTGGGAAATGGTAGGTCCAGCTAAGGTGGCAGTGCAGGGGAGAGGTGGGAGTAGCTTGTGACAAGCGTGGTTTGGAAGCGTGGTTACACTGAGACTTCCAGAGCAGACCTCAGGGGAGAAGACAGGACACTCAGGGCAAGAAAGACTATAGGTGTGTTTGCATGTGTGTGTCTGTGTGCATGTGTAAGCGAATTAGCCAACACATCTATCTATGCTTGGAATTCTTAAGGAGAAACCAGGAATTTTAATGAACCAAAGTTCTTTAACTTGTTTAGACAGGGTCTCGTGTTGCCTGAGCTAGCTTTGAACTTTCCATGTAGTCAAGGCTGTCCTTGGACCCTTTGTATTTCTGCTTCTACCTCCCTGGTGCTGCGACCACAATCCTACACAACCTTGTCTGGTGAATTATTATCTTTTAACTTGTAATGGACGGATTCTTACTTCCTATAGTGGCATCAAACAGTAGGTCAAAAGGAAGGGGAAAGTTGAGTAAAAACACAGTCTGCTATCTTAAATATTTCACTTCACATTAAACACGAACTGTTATCTGTTCCCTGACATGTTAACTAGCATGCAGCTAGGCTGGAGTGGGCCTCTTTGTTAGTGCTGCCTACATTCACAATGGGTCAACACTGGGTGTGATCCTCACTACTCATCCCACTGTGACGATTCTTTGCTTGAGTGTGGCCAGGACTTTTTCTTGGCCAACAGGATGCAACAAAAGTAACATCCAAGGATTTCCACAGCTGGGTTTGAAACACTCTCTGGATTCCCTGGAGCCCTTCCCCAAGCCCCCAAGAGGCCATGTGAGAAGTTCATTGTCTCAAGTTGCCCATGCTTGAAAGGCTACCTGTGGGTGCTCCAGAGGAACGTCCATCCGTCTGAGCTCAGCTTCTAGCCATCCTATCAAGGAACCAGACATGTGGCTGGGCATGGTGGCACACACCTTTAATCTTAGCACTTGGGAAGCCGAGGCAGGCAGATCTCTGTGTGTTTGAGGCCAGCCTGATCTACATAGTGAGTTCCAGGACAGCCAGGACTATGTAGAGAGACCTTTCCTTCCTTCCTTCCTTCCTTCCTTCCTTCCTTCCTTCCTTCCTTCCTTCCTTCCTTCCTCCCTCCCTCCCTCCTTCCCTCCCTCCCTCCCCTCTCTTTCTTTCTTTCTTTCTTTCTTTCTTTCTTTCTTTCTTTCTTTCTTTTTTTTTGAGACAGAGTTTCTCTGTGTAACAGCCATGGCTGTCCTGAAACTCACTTTGTAGACCAGGCTGACCTGAACTCACCGAGATTCTCCTGCCTCTGCCTGAAGAGAACCTTTATATTTTTTTAAGTTTTTTTTAATTGGTTATTTGGGAATCTTACATATACACCCTGATCATGTTTACTTCTCATCTTCCCATGTCTGTCTTCCCTGTAGCCTTCCCACCCCCACCAAAAAACAAACAAACAAACAAACAAAAAAACCCCTCCAAAACCAAAAACATCCATTTCATGCTGTCCATATAGTCACTGGAGCATGACCAAAATTTCTAGTGGCCAGGCCCCTAGGAGAGGATGAATCTTTCTCTACCTGCCTCTGGGCCAGAAGCCATCAACTGAGGAGAGCCATGGTGGCTAGAGGTGGGCAGGGCCAGCTCCCCTGTGCCCATGCCACCACCTCGGTCACCTTGCTGTGGGCCAGTGAGGTGTGGGGCCAGCTATCCCATGCCCACGGCTCCATTGCTGTTGCAGTGTGGCGGCCACCAAGGAGCAGGGCCGGGAGAGACCCCTTCTTAAGAAAAGGAAAAAGAAAACAAAATGCAGACGTGTAAGGGAAGTCATGGTGGTTCCTCTAGACCATTCTGCCCAATGTCAAATGATTTTTATATGGAATTGAAAAACTGAATAGCTGAGTCCTGTCTGGATTGCTTACAAACAAGATTGTGAATTATGGTAGAATTTGGGGTATTTTAAGCCACTGAATTTCAGAACAGTTTGTGGTAGGATAGAGACCACTAGCATTTTATTGGAAAGAAAGCTAGACACATGCTCATTGAGCTGGGAGAGACCTAGAGTTCCCTGGCTTATACATCATACTTCTGAACACTGGGGCTGGTGATAGCATTGAATAGTAGAGGCCCTGGGTTCCATCCCTAGTTCTAAATATTATCAGGGACCCCTAGATGTTGGCCGCAAAATGCAGCGCTCCCTCAGAAGGTGCCTAAGCCTCCTTACTTCTGCTTCCCCTTTCCTGCCCTTGACAGTGATAGGTCAGCGCTGTTTGTCTCCCCTGGGTAACCTTGTGAAGTGCCTGCAGGGGTACAGATGGTCTGCTCACCCCGGCCTCTGTGTGAAGCCACTCTGAGAATCTGTAGCTGGTGTCTGTCTGCCTCTCCCACGGCCAGGGATGGCTCTCCGAGGATCAGGATGGCCACACGCAGGGCCCACTGCACCGAAGAATGCTCCGCTTCACGCTTTGCTCTTACCATCTTGAATTTCCTAATATTTTTTTTTTGTTTGAAGGAGGGGTTTGACATTTTTATTTTGTATTGGGTTCTGAAAACTATGTAGTTGACCTTGTCCAAGGCTCACGGTAGGTACGATGAGGTTAGAGGTTATGGCTAGGCCACAGCCTGCAGTCTCACAGAGAACTGGGTGGAGAGGGGCCAATGTGGAAGTACAAACCACATGGGAACACTGAATGCAGAATTCCTTCCCTCTGCTGGACAGCCGTTAAAACAGACCCTCCTGTTCCCCCTAATGAACAACACGGTCTTCTCACACAGGACTAAGTGGGCGGCAGGGATACTTGGCTGGGAGCAGAACTGGAGGTTGACAGTGTAGCTCAGGCCCAACACAACAAATCCAGAATGTGCTGACTCTGGACCACTTGGAACCACGCTGGGGAAGCACCTTCCCCATTGGCTGGTTTTCCTCCAGGGGAGATAAAAGGTGGCCTGTCAGGTGTCACAGCTCCTGTGCCCGAGGAAGGCATGAGGAGCAAGGGCCCTGCGCTGAGTCCCCAAGCGCAGGGCTCTAGGGCAGAGCTGAGCCAGGCTCACAGCCCCCTTGAGAGCAGAGGTCAATCCCACTTGGCCTAAGTTGTTTCACACTTGGATATCATTTGGAAAACTTCTCTGCCAGCTCGCGCATCGTCCTCCATTCCAAACACAGCTGCCTCTTTTGTCTACCAGCTGGGTCTCACAAACGTCAACAAGGCCAGGTCGAAGGCTGAGTGTGTGTTCCTTCGCCTTCCCCCCCCCCCCCCCCCCTACGGCTTTGTTGGCTTAGAACTGTCGTTCTTCAGTCGTGGTCTCTAAACTCATGGCATCAGCATAACCTGGTGAATGAATGGAAATGCTGATTTTGGGGTCTCCACCCCAACGCTACTGAATCTAAAACTCCGGGGCTGGTACCCTGCACTTTCGCAAGCCTTCCAGGTGGCCCTAATGATCAGGGAGGTTTGAGAACTATTCTCTCTGCGGTGTGTGGCAGAAAGGGGGTCCTCTTTTTACTGCCACCCCAAGCTGTTGACTGGCACCTGTGCGGTGGGTGGGAAGCAGTTTTGTCAGGGAAAGAAAGAATAACCGCGTGTATGGATCACAACCCTCATGCACACACACACACACACACACACAGACACACACACACAGACACCTAAGACCCACCTCACTCCCTTATTCCTCCTCCATTTAACATCTGTTTGCCACGCTTTGGGCTGTTTGAACAAGAGAATCGGTGTCAGAATAAACTTGCTTACAGCGTGTCTGGAAGGCAGGTGTGGCTGCCACTTTTAATGCAAGCTGAGAACAAACACAGCACACTGAGCCCAAATCAGCCTTCTACTGCTAGAGACAGGGCTGGAATTTCTGTTTTGCCGGCCCTGGACCCCTAATGCGCTGCCTTACCTTGGGGTCTTAATTAGAAGCAGCAGTGGCCCTGGGGCCCGCTGGGTTTCTATCTGATGTGACGGAGCAAAAGCCCTTCATTGGAAACCAGGCCTTTTGTTATTTCACGGGGCTCTGAAAAGCTGTTTCATAAAAGCCCCTTTCTCGGTTCCCCTTTGCTCTCCCAGGCACCAATGTAGTAATAATAAAACCTTTACAGAGGGAAGTGATTGGTAAGCTCTAACTCCTCCATGTATCATGGGTTCTCAGGGTCAATTTAGGTCATTTTAGACAGCATGGCTCTCTGCTAAGAGAGCCTTGTCCTGCCCAGCCACCCTCCCTTTTATTCACAATTCTCTTTCTCCCATCCACTTTCTTTGGTTCTTTCTAGAGACATTCTGGTCTACAGTATTGGCTTAGAAGCTTGGACACTAAAAAAAATTCAAGAGTCAGTCATGATGATAATCCTTGGGATGCTTGTATCTCAAGGTCAAGGCCACTCCGGACTCCACAGAGAAACCCTGCCTCAAAAAAAAAAAAAAAAAAATCTGGGCGTGTTACTCAGTTGGTAGAGCGCTTGCCCAGCATTCACAATGCCCTGGATTCAATCCCAGAACCACATGAAATCTGGTGTGGCGGTGTCTTAGGGTTTCTGTTGCTGCGATAAAACACCAGGACCAAAAGGCAAGTTGGGGAGGAAAGGGTTATCTGCCTTACACTTCTACAACACTGTTCATTATCAAATGAAGTCAGGACAGGAACTCAAACAGGGCAGGATCCTGGAGACAGGAGCTGATGCAGAGGCCATGGAGGGCGCTGCTTACTGACTTATTCCTCATGGCTTGCTCAGCCTGCTTTCTTATAGAACCCAGGACCACCAGCCCAGGGATGGCACCACCTACAGCAGGCTGGGCCCTCTCCCAACAATAAGTAATTAGAAAATGCCCTACAGCTGGATCTCATGGAGGCATTTTCTCAACTGAGGTCCCCTCCTTTCAGATAACTCCAGCTTGTGTCACAGTGACATAAGACCAGCCAGCACAGGTAGTGTACGGATCTGTTATCCCAGTCCTCAGAAAGATCAGAAATTGAAGGTCTTCAGCGATTTACTGAATTTGAGGTCTATCTGGGCTACATGAGACCCTGTCTAAAAATCTTTGTATGAAAATGAAAATCCCCAATTGAGATGTGGGTATTTTATTTTCATTATTGCATCCCTCTGGAAGACCTAACACATCAAACTAAGAGCTGTAGGGAGTATCATTTGTCTTGCTGTGTTCCAATACAGGCAACAAGGGATGTACTATAGGCTGTAAGACGTTAGCTCATCTGAATGACTAATAAGGATCAGAATAGAGGGGGCAGGCATCCTTGTTCCTGAATCTGTCACATGTACAAGAGTTCACAGTATCCAGTGAAGGAGGTTGCGGGCTCACGATATGTCTGAGCTGTCCTGTCTGGCAGAGTTGCTTTACTCTGCATTAACTGGACATACAGAGGAACTGGTGCTTGGTAACATACTGAAGTTTTACATCTAGAGCTCTGGAGCTGTGTTGATTGTTCAAGGTCTCTCACTGTACTTGCTACCACCCCCCTCCCCCATTGGAAGTGTGGCACGTATGTGTGTGGTGCATGCATGCACACACACAGACACACAGACACAGACACACACACACACACACACAGAAGCCACATCAATGTGTCATGTCCCTTGAAGCAGGGTCTCTCACTGAACTGGAAGCTCACCATTTCATCTAGGCTGACTGGACCGTGAGCAACTGGAATCTACTTACGCCCACACTCCAACGTTTGGGTTGCAGGCAGGCACAGCCCTGCCCAGCTCTTTTTGTGAGCTCTGGGGATTTTGACTCAGCTCCTCATGCTTTCACAGCAAGTGCTCTTAGGCACCGAGCCCTCTCCCCAGCCTCCCTCTCTCCGTTCTTCAGGCTTTATTCTTTCCTTCTCGCTTCATTCCCTCGAAACATGAAAAGGACTTTATTGGAAGGACATGGGAGTATTTCACAGGACCCGAAACCTAAGCTTCATGAAGGCCTAGACCAGGAAGTGTACAGAATCATCAGAACATAGTCAGTTCATATTCTTGCATCCATATTCTTTCTCTTTTTATCCTCACTTCCTTCTCTCTCTCCCCCTCTTCCTCCCTCTGTCCATCTGAATTCCTTATTTCTTTCATGCTTAAAGTCTCTTCTTTTCTTTATAAGACAATTTTTACTTCTTTAGCATGACCATAAACTAACAAAAAATGATAGACTTTGTTCCCTCATTCAAGGAGGAGCCCTGAGGATGTACTCAAACTCAACGCCTAACAGTTGAGTTGGAACAGTTGTGACCTAGGCTGTGGGTAGGGACAGAGTGTAATACCAACATTACTGTCCATAGATCATTTCAAGAGATGTGAATTTGTTCTGCTAAGAAAAATTACCTTAAACTAGGGAAATGAGGCAAAAGGACACGTGTGTGTCCTTGTGTCCCACCCGAGTGTTGTTTAATCTCTTAAGTCCTTTAATTGTCTTTAGGATTGGACCTCTGCTTGACTTATCCTCTGTGGCTGACTAGAGCCCTGTCTATGAAGTTCCATGCTAGCCTGTGGAGTGTTCAGTAGAGAAGCAAAGGATTTGTGTTTGGTGAGGAAGGCCACCAGAGGTCATGGGCTTATTTTCCAGCAGTACATTGATTGTAGAACCCTCTCCTTCTCCACAAACTGTGCCGATCCTGTGGATGAGTCCTAGTGTCCAGATGGTTTCCTCATAAATGAGTTAGATCAGTCTTGACAAAGTCTATTTTCTGTTTATATGAGACTCATATTTTTAACATCTGAAAATTTTATTTTGTGAAAATTTTATTTTGTTCTCAGAAAAAGAAATTAGTTGACACCTCAATTGTACCTTTTCTTTCTTGTGAGTTTCCTGCCCTTCCTTCCTTCCTTCCTTCCTTCCTTCCTTCCTTCCTTCCTTCCTTCCTTCCTTCTTTTTCTCCATGTTTTCTACACCATTTTATCAACTGCCTGGCTTTTTGTTTTGGTGATAACAGTGACTTACCTGTTTTTGTTGGCCTGAAACACATTTCTTTCCTCTCTGTTCCTAAAACTAACTTTTAGCAGATGAGCATTCTAAGTTGATTTTTTCTAAGGCCTCTTATTCTTCTTTTCTTGAGACAGGGTATAATTACACACCCTGGCACCTAGTATGGATGACTGTACTGGCACATATTTGTAGCCCAGGCTAGCCTTGAACTTAAAGAAATTCTCCTGTCTCAGCCTCCTGAGTGCTGAGACTTAACGGAGTGATCCATGACATCAAGATTAAATCTTTGTAAACATTATTCTATCTTCTGGCAGCATTTGCCACTCTTCAGAAATCAGAATTAATGGCATTGAGTCACAGGGAATGAACCGCACTTCTTGTTTTGGTGACCAAACACCGGATGAACAGTGATCTCCATGAGGAAGGGTTGATTTTGGCCCACAGGCCCAAGGGATACATGAAGGCATGACACTGGGAAGTGGAGGCAGCTGGTCACGTTGCCTCCCCAGTCAGGAAGCAGAGAGCAGGCAGGAAGTGGGGCCTTAGACACTGCCTCTACACTTTCTCTAGCTAGGTCCCTCTTCAAGGGCTATCCCCACCTGGGGACAGCGTGCTCAAACACGTGAGTCTGTGGGGGGCATTTCCCATTCAAACACAATTCATACTTTCTCTTTTCTCAGATTGCTTTTAGATCTTTCTCTTTAGTATTCAGAACTTTGACCATAAGGGCTTAATGACGATTCAGTCTTATGTCTACTGCTTAGAATTCATGGACCTTCATGATTCTGAGAGTTTGTGTTTTTCATTTTATTCAGGGAATAATTCCATGAATTATTACTTCCTTCCATTATCTCCATGCTCTCATTCCAGAATTCCAAATGACTGCATGTTAAATGTTTTATAATTATCTTTTGTGTATCTTAACATTTAATAATTGTTCCCTCACAGCCCACCTGCAAGAGCTTTACCCAGGCATTCTCTAGAGTCTCCAAATCTGTCAAACACTTTGGTTGGCAGCAACCAGAATTCTCGTCTACTCAATAAGTGTATGAACAATATTTAATATAATCATGGTGGGATAATGCCAATAGGAATTATTACACTGTGGTCAGAATGGCTAAATTTTAAAAGTAGGATAATTCGAGGTGATGAGAGCATGGAGAAGGGAGGAGAGGAGAAAGGGGAGACTGTGATTGGGATGTGAAATAAATGAAAAAAGTTAATTAATAACAAAAGAATGTGGAGAAGCTGGGCAGTGTAACTCAGCACAGCTCTGTTAGAAAACAATGATCATTACCCACTGTTGTTATTTTCATATCCTGTGAACTAGCACGTCTATTCACAAGCATAGAGTGAACTGACATCTGAGTACATGTGCACTCAGAAACCCACAGAATCTCATAGCAACATTGTTCATTATGGCTCTGAATTGGAAAAATTCAAGTGTCCCTTGGGGAAAAATGACAAATAAACTGTGACATATTCATAGAATAAAAACTACAAGGGCCACACTGGACACACACTATAGTTACACTCAACAACGTGGGTGTGTCTCCCAAGCATGATAATGGGTGACAGAAATGAATGTTTTGGATGAAGCTGTTCACATAAATAAATGAAAATCAATCAACCCAGAAATACAAAAGCACACTAGCAGGTGTAGGGATGAGTGGAGAGGAGCATTTTTAAAAAAGGAAAGAAAAAGAGCTCCAAAGGTCTAGTATGTGTTGATCACTTCATCAAGAGTGGAGAGGCTTAGTGACCGAGAAGGGATGCCATTACCTTACTTAGTGATTACCCAAGTGTCATCTTATGATAGGGCATGCACAGTGTGCTATTTCATGAAAAGCAAAATAATTTTATTTGTAAAACAACAAAGACACTACCAGCCTAAATGTATGAAATACTGACATATGGTTATGGTTAATTTGGAGAAGTTTATAGCCTTATGATGCTAATATTATAAATCAGAATGGCAAATATCAAGGAACTTAAGGAGTTAGTAAAAGAGGGCTGGAGAGATGGTTTAGCAGTTAAGAGTCTCCACTCTGGTTAAAAGCCTCAACTGAAGTGGTTCTCAACTTGTGGTCATGACCCCCTTGGGAGTCACATAGCAGATACCCGCATTATAATTCATAACAGTAGCAAAACTACAGCTATGAAGTAGCAATGAAATAATATTATGGTTGGGGATCAGCACATGAAGAACTGTATTAAAGGGTCACACATTGGGAAGGTTAAGAACCACTGTCCTACTGCTCTTGTAGAGGACCCGAGGATCCTCAGCACTCATATCAGGTGGCTCACACCCCCTGTGACTCTGGCTTCAGAGAGAATTCTAGCTGTATCTAATTAAAGTTTCTAAATGCTACTTGCAGATACAAACCCTACTGACTCGTTTATATTAAGTTTATCATCGGAAACCCTTTGAATCCTTCTTCATCGTTCCAAACTCATGATTCTGTGCGATCACTACCAATAAGGAAAGCCAGTTGGGTTTCTGCCTTTCTGGGACCTATACCTTTTCATGTTCCTCGCTTCCTTCTTCACCTGGGAAGTGGTGAAAGCAAGAATCTTGCTCCTGCTTTCTTCTATTTTACATTAAGTGCTGCATTTACCATGAACTGTTTTATAGAGACAGAGGGAGATGTCCTTTATCAGTTTCTGAATGTTCTATTCCAAACTGAATTGGGAGTGAACTTTTATCTGTTCTCAGAGTTTGTCAAATATTTCACTAGTCAAGTTTAATGTCTGATCGGATCTGCTTTAAACCATCTAAGGTGCTGGGTGGGGGTGGCTGCTTTAATCCCAGCACTCGGGAGGCAGAGACAGGCAGATCTCTGTGGGTTTGCAGCCAGCCTGGTCTACACAGCCAGTTTCAGGATAGGCTCTGAAACTACACAGAAAAACACTAGAAAAAAAACCCAACCCAAACCAAACCAAACCAAATAACAACAAAAGAAATCATCTAAGGTGGTACATTTCTAAAGGGAAGGTTATTTATTTACTCTTAATTCAATTTATCTAGTGATTCTGGAACAATTCAATCTCTCTTTCCATTGGAAACCAGTTTCTATAATTCATAAGTCCCACTAATTTCTTCCCTTTCGCTGCTTTCTGTTCACTGGTATAAATTTGTCCAGAGTGGTTTTCCTAATCTTGGTGAATCTGATGCTGTATGTTTCTTTTCTATTGCTAATATTGATTTAATTTTTTTCTTTTTATCATTATCAATATTGCCAGAAGTTCATTAATTTTGATAGTCATAGCAAAAAACAGAAATCTCTGTATTAAACATTTTACTCTACATTTAAATGGTACTTTCAATTATTAATATCTTCTCAAATCTTCATTATTTTTATTCTACTTCCTTTGGGAAGTCTTGATCTTTCTTTTGCTAACTACTTTTAAAAAATATTTATTTTATTTTAGTTGTTTTGAGTTGTACATGTACATGTGAGTACAGGTCCCTGCAGAGGCCAAAGGAACTTCCGGGAAAAATTAAGACTCTTAGACATAAATATAATAAAAATAGATAAAATCTAGATAGGTGAGTGCATCTTTCTTTATTAATAGAAAACCCATAGAGGAGATACATAAGTTGAGGAATACGTGGTCGTGGACATTCTGTCCTCCTTTCTAATTTTGAGCTCTAGATTGAAAGCATTTCCCTTCAAAATACCAATGTAGCTTTTCATGGAATTTGGCAAGCTGATTCTAATATTGATTTGGAAAGGCCAGGTTTCAAGAACAGCCAACACAATTTAGAACAGAAAGAGTTGAAGTATTGTCTCATTATAAAGAAATAAGATAGTGGACTGTTAGTGTCACAATTAAAGGTGTTGTGACACACACCTTTAGTCCTAGTACTTGAGAGGCAGAGGTAGGCAGATCTCTGAGTTCGAGGATAGCCTGGTGAACAGAGTGAGTTCCAGGACAGCCAGAGCTATGCAGAGAGAAATTATCTTTATAGAAAAGCAACAGCAACAACAACAAAAACCAAACAAAACCCCAAAACAACAACACCAAAAAACAGATAGTGGCTTGTTAGGGTAGGATAGAAAAACAATGCACCCTCATAGGGACATCACAGAGTCCGACATGGATCTAAGCATTTGCAAACTTGGCAAAGGAGGAAAGTGACATAATGGGAAGCAGGGACACGTGAGACTATTCAACGCCATCCACACGGGAGAGAAGTACCTGGAGCCCGATAGTGCATCATGTGCAAAGATCCATTCCATACTGGTTAAGGGCTCCAAGACGAAAGGCAGAACTTAAGCCTTTAGAAAAATCTGAAGCAGGCTGGAGAGATGGCTCAGCCATGAAAGGCAAGGCTCACAACCAAAAAATATAAGAAAAACGTAAAGCATCTTTAAGATGTAAGGAAGGATTTCTTTCTTTTCTTAAAAATAATAATTTTACCCCTTGAGAATTAATGTATTTCCATCATATTCACCCTAACTCCTCCCATATCCACCCTCTCCACCCTCACCTCCCTACCCACCCAATTTTGTGTTTTCTTCTTTTCTTTTCTCCCTTCATGAAGGCCAGTTTGTGCCGCTCAACTATTCTTGGCTACGTAAGCCTCAAGTTGGCAGCTTGACATGGATTCAGTCTTGCTGAAACCAACCACCCTTATCTCTTAGCACATTATGCTCATATGTTACTATTTTTACATTTCAAACACAGGGGTCTGAGTACAGCCAGAGGAAACATTGGTAGACATGTGAGGAGCCAGTTTCTGGGGCAATAGGGCTGGAGATCTTGGGTCTAGTTGGCTCCAGACGCTTCTAATCATGAGGGGTCATGCTGATCTCATGACCCCACTGCTTCTCTGCCTGCCGGGGCCATGGTTCTGATGTGATCCTAAATGGTAGGAGAGAAGAAGACACAAGAGAAGAAAGGACATGAAGCAAGGGACGGGCGGAGGAGGAGAGCTGGCGGCAGGCAGGCCAGCAGAGTGAGTAAATTCCCAACAGACCCTTCATTCATCCAGACAGCCCATTTCTCCTCCACAGAAAAGGGCCATTCATTATCCAGTAGCTCCTGGAATGTAGGCTGGGGAGCTCAGTCCAGGGGGCCCCTCCTTTCCCCATGACGCCAATCACAGCCTAAAAATAACCTTCCCCATTCCCCCAGCCCTCCTGAGCCAGAGCTTTCCAGGGACTCCCTCTCCCAGGTTGACTCAGTTTGGGGCAGGGAGTGTATTTCTGGAAAAATATTCCTAGCCTGAATTGCCTTTTTCTTCTGAGTCAGACAACCTGAAAACACTGGTCTCCATAAAAAGCTGAGATGGCTACACAATTTGAACACCTGATTCAGAACTGAATTTAGCCAAAGGCCAGGTCCTAGTGTGCAAACACATGCAATTGTGTTGGGGTTGCGGGGTGTAAGTATCCCTGCCGGGTAGTTGCACTGGACAGCTGCCTTTCTAGAGCAGACACACCAGTGCTGTCTCAGGAACTGATCCAGACAGAGTTCACACGATGAGCACCAACACGAGAGGAAACTTCCACACTTCACTAGCCTGTGAGCAAATGAACTTAGCAATCATATAAATGCTACTGACTCTGAGTGAATGGGAGGCAGTGTGGTGGCCAATAGGAAAGTCCCTTGGGGTCCCTCCAAGTCCAGAAGCACCTGTGGGACTTAGGATAGAAGAGTCTGTCATCGGCTCCATGCTCCCCACCATCTTAGAAATAAGTTTGCCATCTTCCTGGCTTCCTTCCCCAGTTACCCCATTCTTGCTAGAGAAACTTCCAGTTCTTCAGGCAAGGCACATTGGACACATTGGACCGTTGTAGTAATCCTTCGTACACTCAGACCTTGTAGCCAGTCTGTCGTCAAGGCAGCAATGACTATTATTTTTGAAATGGAAATGAAACAGCTTCAGTTCTCACTAACTCCCACCATCCTGCCAGCTCATTGGGAAGACTCCCTGATTAGCCGAGCTGCCTACCAGTACATCAGTAACTTATGCCCTGGATGTCTTTTTGTCCAGTTGATTTTATTTAAAAAAAAAAAAAAAAGCTTCGCTTTGGCCATACTCTTTCTTAAGAACACACCATAGCTCCTTATTGTTCTCTCTCCACAGAATTTTGCTTGGACGGCTCTCACAGGCTTCTGTTTTTACAGTGGTTGTGGCCCCCTGTTCTGGTCAGACAGAGCTCTGTCCTTGGCCTCTTTGCTAACATTATTCCTTCCCTTTGATTCTGAGTTTGATTGCTTTTCTTTGCTAGATTCTGGCCACCGTATCATAAATGGGCTTTACTACTTAACTCCGTGTTTATTTTGTAGTTTATAGTCCAGAATGGTGTCGAAGGCCTTAGCCATACCACACCCACGCTAGTGAGTAGCAGATGACCCCTAACAGGAAGATGTTACTTCTGAGAGTCCCAGAACATCGGCAACAGGTCTAAAAAGTGCGAGGAGCTGAGAAACCAGTGAGTGTGGAAATGTGCATTCACGTCAAAGGGGATTTGGACCTGACACCGTAGCCACCAGTCACGTGGTTTTATTAAGCGCTGAACTCACATGAATCCATTCTCAACCTATCATATGGTTTTAGAAACTCGGTTTCCCAAAGAAACATTTCTGGGGCCAGGCTGCTTCTTTCTGCACCCTTTTTACTAATCCAGGTACAGCTGGGGTGGGGCTTCAAAGCAGAGCATGTCAGCCGACAGCTCATTGTCCCTGTTCTCATAGTGCTGTGGCTGACGGGTAAGGGAGAGAAACCTCGTTCTTTGAAGGAGGTGGTTTGTACCCTAGGCTAGCCTGGAACTCACCATGAAACCCAGGCTGACCTGAAGTCTCAGAAATCCTCCTTCCTCAGCCTTCTGAATACTGAGATTACAGTCACGAGGAACTACACCAGCGTCAAGACACGATCTTAAGAGACAGAATATGGTCCAGGATAAGATTTACAAGTCATGAGCACTTCCTTTTTAATTTAGGAAAGACTACGTAGTTATCTCCCTTTGTACCCATGTTAAAAATGCTTCTTAAAGCTTGTCTCAAACAGCCTAAGCGTGGTAGTGCACGTGGTAGTAATTCCAGCATGGGGGTTTGGGAGCAGGAGCTGAGGCAGGAGCATTACAAATGTGAGACACTGACACAAAATAATTGTGTGTGTGTGTGTGTGTGTGTGTGTGTGTGTGTGCGCGCGCGCGCGCGCGCGCGCACATGCCACCACTCATATACGGAAGTCAGGGGTCAGGTTGCAGGAGTTGATTCTCTCCCACCATGTGGGTTCCAATGATCAAACTCAGGTCCTCACCCTTGACAGCAGGAATCCATACCCACTGAGACATCTTGCCATCCCCATCTCAGAACTAAAAAAAAAAAAAAAAAATTAACAGCCTCTCCAAGAAACTAAATCCCCTTGGGTGCCTAGATGAATACAAACTGGGAGAATGGAGACAGATTTGAGATGTCACCATCTTACTGGATTCATTCACTTTTCACCTTTGAATTATGCAGATGTAGTCTCTATACTTAGAATCAAACAACATTCAAAACAATATGGTGAGCAAGCATCCCCCTGGCTCCCCCAGTGAAGCTACTCTTACATAACATCCGGTCACAGAATAAAGCAGATGTATGGGTTATGTTGCTTATCTGCAGCAAAATAACCAACAAATGCACCTGGAGGAAGGGTTTGTCTTGGCTCCCAGTCTGAGGGTGCAGTCCCACAGGGTGGACAAGGCAATTCAGCAGGAGCTTGAGGCAGCTGCTCACGTGGCGCCTGCAGTCAGGACACAGAGCTTGGCTCCATTTTTCCTTTGATCAGTCCAGGACTCCAGCCCTCAGGAATTTCCATGTTGGGTTAATCTTCCCATCTCAATTAAGCCAATCTAGAAACTCCCTCACAGACATGCCTAGTGGTTCATTTCTATGGTGATTATAAATCCCATAGAGATGTCAATCAGATAAGCAACAAGCCAGGCTGCTCTCAATTTGTTAGATGGGGTTCTCAGGTCAGATCTTAGCTTGGAGAGCTTGAATAGTTGTCTTCCTGTTCACTTCATTTTCCTTTCTCAGAGCTGCATAATATCCCACTAGGGGGCTATATTATGATTTATTTAACTGGTACTTTATTCATGTATTTCTGATCTTATCCCATCACTTCTCTAATGCATATTACATTGTAGTAAATTATTCTATACTTAGGTCATTTTGCACATGTAAAGAAGTAACTATGGAATAAATTCTTAGAAGTGAGATTGTTGATCATGCCCTTGTGACTGAAGAGATATTACCAACCAGCACTCCACCAACCATGCTCCACCAGCCACTGAGACCTGTCTCCTCTGCAGGCTTCCGTCTCAAGAAGCTTTTGAATCTTTGATGATTTGTCAAGTAGGAAAATGGCATCCAAGTGGCTTTAATTTTTAAGTTTTATTGTGAGTGATGTGGAGTGTCATCTCAGGGTACACCAATCTATTGATTATCAGCTTTTATATGGAATGTGAGTGGCAAGCATCTTTCCTATCGGTCATCGGTTTCACTCAGCTGGCTATTTCGGTCTACACGGTAGTTTCAATGTTGAAGGAATAAAGGTTTTCAATTCTTTTTCTTTCATGGCATCTGGATTTTCAGACATTTTAGAAATGGTTCTGAGTCTCTGAAAGAGTTCTCCCGTGCTTTCTGATAGCTGTCTTGTTGATACATTCAAGTTTAGATTTTTATTTTATTCGTCATCTTTTGTGCATGTATAATGTATGTGCATGAGTGTGTAGTGTGTGTGTAGTCCAGAGAGCTCTTTCCACCTTGTGGGTCCTGGGGATTGAACTCATATTGTCAGGCTTAGCAGCAAGCACCTTTACCTACTGAGCCATCTTGCCAGCCCACATTTGAGCCCACATTTGTAAAGATGGACCTGGTGTGTGACATACCATGTGGCCTACCCACTTGTAATCACACCAGTCACAGAGAAGTATGTGTTTTTTCCCCCAAGCCCCCAATTCATCATAGGACAAATTCTTTGTGTGTTTAAGACTGTTTCTTGACTTTCTTATATGTTACATTGGCCCACATGATTATTTATATACCAGTACCATATAATTTAAAATTCAGACATTCATTACTATATCTTAACGGCACTATATCAATATGTTAATTCTTTTATTTTTATTTTTTTCAATATGTTAATTCTTAAGTATCAGGGTCTGCTAATGTTTTCCTTCCTCTTCAGAATATTGTTGGGGGATTTAAAAATCATGTTTTAGACTTATATTAACGTATTAATCTAGGAATTCACTTCAAGAGTGCTATTACAATATGGTTTATCTTTTTCCTTGACCAATCCTCTTCTGCTTCCTTCAGGGCTGTTTTCAAGGTTTTTCTTTTCTTCTAGGGAAGAAAGTCAAGTATCACATATCACTCCCGCACATGGAATCCAGATTTATAGATACAGATGTGGGTGTGACAGGGCAGCAGAAGAGGGCACATTTAGAGCAGGAGGGACCAGGAGCTGGGATGAAGGTCAAAGTGGAAGGGTATAGCTGTTTTTTTTTTTTTTTATTCTTTTGGCTGTTTGGGGGGGGGGTTGTGTATTTTATGTTCCCCCTTATGGCTTCTATGATAAATGGAGCCCTCCCCATATTTACATCTTTTGACTGATTCTGTGGCATATTAAATATTGTTAAGGTAGTTTGTCATTGATTTTCTTGAGTTTTCTGGCATAGCATCATAGAATCCCTGAATAGTGATTTTAAATTTTTAATTAAAATCTAATTACAACGCTCCCCTCCCCTTCACTCCCCCCTTTAGGGTGAACATTGGTGTTTTACTTTTTTTCTTCTCCATTTTTTCGTCTCCACTTTCTTGACTTCCTCTCTGAAGCTCATTGAATGTCACTTCAGTGGCACACACGCCACACAGAGTCCTTTTGTGGCAGTCATGCTGTTTAATGTTTACTGTGTTTCTGCATATGTCAGGGAGGAGAGAGAGAATGCTAGTACTAAATGCTGAGTCTCAAGGACAAAGAGCAGTTTTACAAAGAGAAAATGGCAAGAGGCTGCTGGAATCGAAGACATGTTCACTGAGACAGAGGCCGAACACTGTCGCTGGTCATCGTCATGATGGCCTGAAGTTTGGTCAGGACCTTGAAGTCCTTATTCAGTCTGGCTGTGGACCCATAAACCATAGCGGCCTCCCAGCTTCAGTGCTGTTCAGATTTGCTCAGTGTCAAAGAGTGAGTAGGACAGAGTGAGACAAGACGCAGCGTCCTAAGATCATAGTCCCACTGAGGATTCTGACCAGCTTAGAGAGCCCACCCTGGAAGGGAGAGACGATGGCCCAGTCTCAGCAAGACTGTCCCAAAGAACACAAACCATTATCCCCTAATACTAAAACTTCACGTGTCTGAGTCACTATCTTTTAAAAAATGATATTTTTAGTTAACATACAGAAAAATAGGTTGCGTTATGACATTTCATCAGTGCATACCATCATAGTTGGCTTGTTGCGATGACCCCTGTCCTTTGTCCCCTATCCCAGCTCCTGCTGGGTCCCTTCCTACCATCAGTCCCTCCTCTGCTTTCATGTCCTATCTATAGTCTGTGACTCTGGATTCCATGTGTGGGAGTGAACACACAGTAGTCAGCTTTCTTTTCCCAGCCCTGTTAGCCTCCCTTCCCTGGCTGCCCTTTAGATCACTTCTGCCCCTGCAGAGTTCTTCTACATTTGTGTCATTCAAATACATATACACACATTTATATTACGTATATCTGTATTGTCTATATTATACAGATCATGTCTAGATTAATATAAGAGGAAAGATACAGTATTTGTCTTTCTGAGTCTGGCTTATTTTACTCAAAACTGTGATCTCCAAATCTATATTTATGGCTCCATGAATCTCCACTGTGTGTATGCACCAGATTTATTTATCAACAGATACCCTGTTGATGGGCTGCTACATTGGTTCCACATTTTGTCTACTGTGAATCACAATCCTTCCCCAAGTGAATCCAGAGATGGTGTTAACTTCAGACTTAGGGTCCCTGGGATTCTGACTCACAGCAAGCAGGAAGCTTGTGTACCTAGTGGTTATGCAGTGGACTCACAAAGGACAGCCAACGAGTTTGCATAAGCAATCCTGAGACTTTTTTTTTTTTAAATACGTTTTGAGAAGGAAGGTTCTAGAAATCAGAGTAGCCTGGATAGCTGAGGACTTTGAGATGCAGGAGAAACATGAATTCCTTTGGTGTCAACCTCCCCCCCCCAGTCAGCGTGATGGCTATTTCTTGCTCTTTCAGATGAGACAGGGGGTGTTCAGGTGACATGGCCATGGATTTCTTCCTCTTTGGCGTTCATTTTGCCATGAGAAACAGGCTAAGTACTAGGCTCTGCAATGTGCGGTGGTAAGCTCTGGTTTGACAATACTCTATTTCTCATGGGGGAAGCACAGTTGCTAAACCAGAAGCTGAAATTGGCCAGGAGCTGTGCCGGTAGCAGCCCTCTCAGGCAGGAGACATGCGATCCCTGGTTCTCAGCCTTGATGTGGTATCCAGTATGTGAGAATAAGAAGAACCAGAAGCTTTGGTCCAGAGTCTCCCACTCTGGCCCTGTGTCAGGATGGGAAGTGCTCCCGGAGCCTTTGCTGATCCCAGTTGCTCCGGCCTCTTCCCCAGAATCTCAGTGCAGTGAGTCTGGGCTGGGCCAGTAAGTGAGTCATGCCCAATAGCTGTAGGAACCACTGATCCAGATGGCCGTTGGCACAGTCACTGCACAGCTGTGCAACCATTGGCAATTGCTTTCACTTCCCTGGACTGCAGTTCTGACAATGACTTGGGCTGGAGGGATAGAAACTTGGCTGTAAACCAACACCTCCCAGGGAGTATTAGAGACACAGATTCCCAGGGCTGGAGAGATGGCTCAGTGGTTAAGATCAGTGGCTGCTCTTCCAGAGGACCAGGGTTTGGATCCTAGCACCCAAATGGTAGCTCACAACCACCTTCAGCTCTAGTTCCAGAGGCCTCTTTGGGCTTCCTTGGGTACTGGGCATGCATGTGGGGCTCAGACACACATGCAGGCAAAGCACCCACATATATAAGATAAAACAAATATATCTTTAAAAAAGAAATACAGTCCCATGCCAGACCTCCTAAACTTGAATCTCTGGGATCCAGGCTTAGGGACCCAAAGCTTTAGGAAGTTTCTGGGAGGTCTAGATGCAGCCACTCACTGGTCAGGACCACCTGGTGTCAGTGATGGCCTGGGCCCCCTTTACACCTGATATGCCTAAATAATTAGCCATAAACTCAAGTGGCTAATCTTATATGAGTGTTAGCAGATGCCATGATTTGCTTGCATTCTGTCTGTCTGTCTGTCTGGTATCATTCTTGCAGATATATCTGGTAGCCTGTAGGCTGTAACATAGTTATAGATGTAATACACCACAAAATTATAGACTTCCTTAAAATATTACAGGGTGTGTGTGTGTGTGTGTGTGTGTGTGTGTGTGTGTGTGTAACATGAGGAAGAGTGTCACAGTGGTTATGGATGTGGCCAGAGCTCTGTTCTGCTCTGGACGATAGCCTGGAGGAACAAGGGATGAAGTCTTACGGCCTCCTCATCGTCACATTCCCATGCTTCATCTTGGGTGCTTGGGTGGTAACACATCATCTCTACTTTGCAGTTGACACCCTTGGTTGGTTTTCTTCTTCTTGTGACAAAATGCCATCAAAAGCAATTTAAGGAGAGAAGAGCATATGTTGGCTTTGAGGGGACACAGTCCACCGTGGTGTGGAAGCCACAGCAGCAGGCACATGAGGCAGCTGATCACACGTGCCCACGGGCAGGAAGCAGAAAGCATCAGGAGCCGGACCCCAGTCCAAGAACGGCATCGTTCACATTTAAGGAGGACGGTCTCATCTCAGCTAATCTAGTCTAGAACCTCCCTCTCAGACGTGGCCAGAGATGCGTCTCTAAGGTGGATCTAAATGCTGTCAAGTTGCTATCAGTGTTAAACACCACACCCTGGGGTTTACACGGCATGTTTATACACATTGTCACAGGGAATTATGTGCAGTGGGTTTCTCATTTGCAGGGTGCTGAGGTGGAAAACCACACTTTAACATCTTTGGCCAGAAGCGCTGATGTCATCTACTCCCCAGTGGCTGACTCTGCTCTGCTCGTCCCCTCACTGGGTTTAGCGAGTGTATTTCGTAAAGCAGCATTTTCTTCCTGCTCCTCTCCAATGCAGAGTTTTGTGTTGAGTTGACAGTAGCAACTAATGAGCTCATGTAAAACGCATGATGCCCTTAGGAGAGGGGATTAGTTCACCCAGTTGCCCCTCAGTACCCGAGAGGGGATGGGCCCAGGACCCCTGCAGGCACCAGCACCCAGGGCTCCTCCAGGCCTTCTGTAAAATGGTGTTGCATTTACATATGGTCTGTGTAACCCTCTGGTGTACAGTAGTCATCTCTGTCTCGCTTGTCACACCTAACTCAGTGGAAGTGCTCTGTGATAATTACGACATTGTGTTGTCTCGGGATAACAACAGGAAAAAAGTCTGCATCTACTGAGTGCAGTTCTTTTCTTTTCTTTTCTTTTCTTTTCTTTTCTTTTCTTTTCTTTTCTTTTCTTTTTTTCTTTTCTTTTCTTTTCTTTTCTTTTCTTTTCTTTTCTTTTCTTTTCTTTTCTTTTCTTGTCGAGTCAGGGTCTCATTATGCAGCTCTGGCTGTCCTTGAGCTCACAGACCTGCTGCCTCTTCCTCCTGAGTGCTGGGATTAAGGTAAGGGCCACCATGCCTGGCCCAATTATTTGTTTATTTAATCATTTATTTAATTTTTTTTTGAGACAGATTCTTTCTGTATATCCCTGGCTGTCCTGGAACTCACTAGATCAGGCTGGCCTCAAATTCATCCACCTGCCTCTGACTTCCTAGTGTTGGATTAAAGGTATATGCCACCATGCCCGGCTATTTATTTATTTTTTCATTCTGTGTGTGCCCATGCTATGCCCAGAGGGAATCTTGTGGGAGTCAGTTCTCTTTTTCCACTGTGTGGGTCCTGGGGATTGAACTTAGGTCTTCAGACTTTGTGGTAAAGCTCCCTGACCGAGCCATTTCATGGTCCTTCCTGAATGTATTTGGTCCATGGTTGGTTCAACCCATGGCTGTGGAATCCAATACACAGAGGCCAACTGTATAGTCATAGCCCCAGCAGCAGCAAATTCACAGCAATGGTGAACATCTACATAGTGTATTTTAGAAGCCACCTGAGCCCTTTCATTTTACACAGGGGACAATGAGGGCCTTCAGTAGGCAATGACTTGCCCATAGATAACATAAACCTAAGGATTCAAAGTGTACCATTAATTTTCAGTGGCATTTGGGATGTTCACAATTTTGGGCAGCTGTCAGCTCTTGTGCATTTTAATCACCCCCAAAGGAAACCCTATGCCCATTCTGTCTTAGTGGATTTACCTATTCTGGAAATTTAATATAAATAGAACTGTTTAATAGGGAGTCTTTTATGTCTGGCTTCTCTCACTTAGCAGAATGTTTGTGAGGCTCATCTGTATTGTGGTGTATTTTGGCAGTGCATTAACTTTTATGGCTAAATAATATTCCATTGAATGGATATACCACATTTAAAGAATCCATTTGTCTGTAGCTGAGCACTTGGCTTGCTCTCAACTTTTGACTAGCATTACTATAAACATTCATGCTTAAGAATTTAAATACTAGTTTCTTTGTGTGTGTGCACACTCGCATGTGTTGTATGCACTAAGTGTAGGTGTGTGCACCTGTGTATATGCACAGAGGCCAGAGGAGAACATCAGGTGTCCTACTGTAGCACCCTCCATCTCATTCTCTTGAAACAGGGTCTCTCACTAACCCTGGAGCTAGGTTGGTGGCCAGTGAGCCTCAGGAATCCTTCTGTCTCTACCCTTCATAGTGCTGGGATTACAGGTGCACACGGCACACGTGTCATTTTAGATGGCAGGGGATTTGAACTCAGGTCTTCATGGTTGTTCAGCAAGCACTCTATCTGCTGAGCCATCTCTCTGACCTATTGGTTTCTAATTAATTTGTCTACACAAGGGTTCAGTTACGAAATCAAACATCGATTCTATATTTAACTTTTTTGGGGATTTTTACAGCACTTTTGACTGGACTGGATCCCCCCTGGAGCTGAGGAGTGGGCCTATTCTGGTGGCACAGAGGGTTCTGAGCTGTGCCTCCTTCCAACTGAGAGCATCTGACTTAGGAGGTGGGAGAGAAAGGACTGGGCTGGGGAAGAAAATTAAGATGCTGGTCTAGTGTGCTTGAGTTGCTAGCCAAGTTCAAAGTGGTTTTGTACAGCAAGAGGAAGTGGAGAGACCATGCTTTGCATAGAATCTACCCATGAATAGGCCCCTCAGTGCTCTGATTTTTTTTTTTTTAATTTTCAAGACAGGGTTTCTCTATGTAGCCCTGGCTGTCCTGGAACTCACTCTGTAGACAAGGCTGACCTCAAACTCAGCAACCCTCCTGCCTCTGCCTCCCAAGTGCTGGGATTAAAGGTGTGTGCCACCACTGCCTGACTAAATTCTGTTTTTAGAGCTAGACTTCATCTTTGCTGAGAAAGCATTAAAAGGCACAATCCACCTTTTCCCATTTTCCCCACCCAAGGCCAAACTCCCCCACCTTCTCCCTGAATGTCTACCACAGCCTGTTAACTAGTGGCTGTGGATTCTCCTCCTCACCTTCCAAACCACCCAGATTCATCATCCTGAAAGCACAGTTCTTTTATAAAGAGTTTTAGTCTACAATCTCGCACATGTACATGGTGTATACTAGCCACCCCCACCGGTGCTATCCCTGCCTATACTGACCATTCCCATCCCGGGCCATCCCTGCCTATCCTCCCTCAACCCTATAAATCTCTTTTTACCGTTCATGCCTGTTCATTTTGGTTTGTGAGTTTAGCCAGGGCAACTGCATGGCTATGAGTTGGAGCTATCCGTTGGAGCCTGGTAGGCTCAGCAGTGGGGGCATATCCAAAGACAGCAACTTTCCCTCTCTCAGAATCTATCAACATCTAATAGTTCAGAGGTAAAGAGTAGGGTCCCTTGAGGTCCCCCCTTCTAGGACTGTCCATCGGGCCGGTCCTCTGTGGGCCCAATGCAGGCAACAGAGTTGGTATGAGGTAGGGATTGTAATAGTTGCATTAGGAACAATTCACAGACCTTACCACCTCATCTGACTCTTACAGACTTTGTCTATTTATTTATTTAGTTTTTTTCATTAATTAAACTTTTTTTGCATTTATTTTATATTCTGAATGCAGTTTTCCCTCCCTCCTCTCCTCTCTTTCCCTCCCTCCACCTCCCCTCTGCCTTCTCCCACCCCAAGTCCTCTTTTGTTTCTGTTCAGAAAGGGGCAGGTCTTCCATGGGTGTCAACAAAGTATCCATTCCTGCTTCTGGAATGTTCCCTGAGCCTTGAGTGAGTGGCATAAGGGCTGAGCCCACAACTGTCCCTTATTCTCTGCATTTGGGGCTGGAGCACAGTTCTTATAAAATATTCCTCCCCAACAAAAGCTTCATTTTCACTCACCTGGTGCAGTACGAACTACCACACAACACAAGGCCCCGCCCACATTTTCTGCATTTTCCATGCTCCTTTTTTTTTTTTTTTTTTTTTAAATTAGTAGTAGTATTTAATGCTCTAGCATATCAGGCCTTATTTGTGTTTCCTTGAAAGCACACCGAGTCTTCCCACCTCTGTGCCTTTGCTCTTTGTTCTCAGGGATACTTTCTGCAGCTTGTAACCTCAGATTGAAGCAGCAGTGACTGGAACATGAAAAGTATTCACAGGAGGCAAAGTCTCCAGGCAGACCCTGCTGCCGCAGCAGCTCAGCTGTGTTTGTGGGTCTTTCCTGGCATCTTGGCATGCTGGATCATCGCAGTATAGTTGCAAAGAGTCTGTTGGAGCAGCAAGCATCATGCCCATGCTCAAGTTAGGAAGAATCTCAAAGGTGTGACCTGCCCTGAACTTCCCTTTCACCCAATAAAAACCATCTTAGAAGTCCAGGAATAACATTGTATCACATAGCCAGAGCCTCTTAAATGGTGGGAATAACATTGTATCACATAGCCAGGGTCTCTTAAATGGCGTGAATAACATTGTATCACATAGCCAGGGCCTCTCTGCACCGGAGGCTGGGAGGGTCTTTGTTCTGTTAGGAAGTGAGAGAGGAGGGAGGTAGGTAAGGCCACCATTAGTGTCTACCCTGCTGTCCTTGTCTCCTCTACCATGAAGTTCCATTTTCTTGTTCAGACGCAAGGGTTCCTGTCCCCGTTCATACTCTTATGTTCTTTTATTGATTTCAACACAAATATGCTCTCACAGATGACAGTGAGCACTTGCTTTTGTATTCATCTTCTCTTCCCTCCTAGATTAGAAGTTTCTCAAGAGCAGAGGCCACGTCTAGTTTTTCCTAGAGCGTCCAGAAGTGGTCCCTCAAACAAACTCAGCTGGAAGCTTGAATATTCACAGCAACTTGAACTAAACACCGCACTTTTCCGCTGCCCACTAAAAACTCCGTTCACAGTTTTCTTCATGAATGTTTTAGAGATACAGACAGAACCTACACCTGACACTTAAGTGTCTTATCATTCCAAAGGCACATGCAGCTTAGTGGGGGCTGTGCTCCAGGGCATCAATTTATTAATTTAAATGTTTAGTTAGCATATATTAATTACGTAACAATGGGCTTCATGGAGGAGAGAGGGATGGCTCAGCAGTTAAGAGCACTGGCTGATCTTCCAGAGGATCTGGGTTCAATTCCCAGCACCCACATGATGGCTCACAATCATTTGTGACTCCAGTTCCAGGGGATCCAATGCCTTTTTTTTTTTTTTTTTTTTTTTGGCTTCCATGGGCACTGCACACACATAGTGCACAGACATACACGTAAGCAGAACATTTAAAAAACCAAACCAGTGGGCTTCTTCATGACATTTCATACACGTACATAATGGGTTTCGATCACATTCATTGTCCTCTTTACCATCTCTCCCTCCCACTTGTGCTAACCCCCCTTCTCTTCCCAACTAGTGTCCTGCTAACTTATTTTTTTCATATCACTCTTTATTGACTGCATCCAGGATTTGGAACATTGACTTAGATGAACCTGAGGAAAATAATTTGTTTTTGTGAGGCTGAGAACGAACGAATTGACACGGTTAATCTTGCCAGCTCTTGAGTTCTGTGGCTGAGTCCCCTGAGAAAGCTGCACTTAAAGAGGTACAGAAGACTCAAGCCCGACACAAGCATCCTTTCTCTTCTGACCAGAGCTGGGGTGAGTCTGCTGTCGCCGAGGCCCAGCGCGTCAGCCCCGTTCATTAAACCATCTTGGGATGTGTCCTTTGCATCTTTGAGCGATTGTTCCTTGATCTTTAACCATGTTGGCTGTGCTTTAGCAGCAGTAGGACCTGGGCTTCTCTAGCTTCGCTTCAAAAGCTCTTTGTAGTTTGCCTGCCCTTTGGTCTCCTTGTCTTTGGTGACATCAGGTCAATCTGAGTTGACCTCAGTCCTGCCACAGCTCTACCTGGGCTCTACCTGCTTTGACCCTCTGGAGTGAAGAACCTCAGACAAAACAGAACTTCAGCCCTGTGGAAATGTTCACCAGCGTCAGAAATGTAAAATGATTTCCATGTAGTGCCACCCTGTCACTAGGCAGCCCTGGACATCCTTAAGAGTTTATTATTAAAAACTAACCATCTTCACACAGTGCCAAATATCTAAAGGAAAACTTAACTATGTGGATGTTCTTTCTCAGTGTTGTGCAATCCAAACATTTGGCCCCCGAGAGGATCTGGCATCTGTGTGTATTTAGCACACAGACACCCAGACGTTTGGACAAGGAATGGAAAACTCAGCAAAGACAGGGAATCCTGGCGTTTGTAGAAAGGAGAGTTGCAAGGCCGAGGAGTCCATAAGTGGTTTCGGGCTGGTGTCGACAGCCCCAGCTTCTCCGAGAGCAGTACAGACTCTGATGAGAGACCCCTCCCAGCCTAACGAAGTGAGGACAGGCGGCAGGTCAATACTCCCCTCCCTGGATGACCTCTCTATTCTTTTTTAGCTTCTGGGCTAAGAAGCATGTGTCAACTTGCACAGCCCCCAGCAACCTGCTTTCTCGGCCCTGGCTTACCTTAGAAAGCAAAAACAAATTCTTTGTTCCAACATACCACAGCTACTTAGATGTGGAAACTTAGCCTTCTTAAGATCAAAATCCCATGACTCACCTTGTCTCCTACTTTATTAGAAAGCTAAAATGTACCTATCTTAAGAAAGGTGACACCAGCCAGGAGCTAGCACATTTGGCCCAAAGTTAGCACACAAGGAACTACACACAAGGCCGACCGTTTTACAAGCTTTTGTCTTCATTACCTTCCTAGGGCAGTAGACAGAGAAGGGACCAAGTTCTCTGAGCTATGTACCTCTTCTCATCTAAATGACTCCAAAGAAATAATTTGCCTTTGTTAGGCTGAGATTGATTGGCCTGACATGGTCTTGCTATGTAAGGCTCTATGACCCACAATCCTCCTGCCTCTGTCTCCTGAGTGTTATGATACATAGTAAGTTCAAGGCCAACTCCAGCTACCTAATGAAACTCTGTCTTAAAGAGCAAAGATCTGGGAGTACAGCTTAGTGGTTGAGTGCAAAAGTGCAAGGCCCTGGGTTCGAGCTCCAGCACGGTCACAAAGAAAGTTAGAAAAAGAAAAATTCACGTGGCTTCTTGTTATGGTGGTAGCACCAGAATGCTGCTTCCCTTATCCTGTCCTTCCCTTTCATTCTAGGCTGGAAGAATTCTGTTTCTCAGAAGGCACATTCTTTATCCCAAACATCAACAAACCCTGTTGCCTTTGAACATTGGAATCAGAGCAAAGCAAACAAGCAATCCAGAGAAACCCAGAGTGAGCGTGGGAGGAGCTTGGCTCCCAGCCTCACACTGGTTGCAGTTGGCTAGTGGAGCCCGTGGGTCTCTGGCAGAACAGCGCCTCCTATGGTTAAGACCCTTAACTTTTCTTTCACAATCTCAAGTCTTCCAGCTTGCTGATCTTCTCGGTTTAGAAATTCCCTCCTCAAACACTTAGTGACCACGTGCAGTCCTTGCAACCCGCAAGCTGTTTGGAGTTGCATTTCTGGGTTGATGGAGCCATGTTTATCATACCACACAGGACAGAAGGAAAACATTTCCACCCAGTCCCTTTTTTCTTTATTTAAAAAAAAAATGTTTTTTTGTGTATGGATGCTTTGCCTGAATGTATGGCTGTGCATGACGTACATACCAGGTGCCTACAGAACTCCAAAGAGGATATTAGATCCCCCTGGAACTGGAGTTATAGATGGTTATAAGCTGCCATGTGGGTACTGAGAAATCCAGCCCAGTTTCTCTGGAAGAACAGCCAGTGCTCTTCAGTGCTGAGTTATCACTCCAGCCCAGGCCTTTTTCTTATGATGGAAAATACTGCTGCCCTTCCCATTCCAGATTTCTTCCTTATCTCTTCTATAGGCAGGGGATGTCTATAGGTGAACAGGGCAAGGGCTCATGCCCACTACTGCACCTGGGTGACTAAGATCAACCTGATGTGCCCTATGAAGTTCCCTGTGCTGGAATGGCTGCTTTCTCCTGTCGTCTGCTCTCTCTCTCTCTCTCTCTCTCTCTCTCTCTTTTTTTTTTTTTGACACAGGGTTTCTCTGTGAAGTTTTTCACCTGTCCTGCAACTCACTCTGTAGTCCAGGCTGGCCTTGAACTCACAGAGATCCGCCTGGCTCTGCCTCCCAAGTGCTGGGATTAAAGGCGTGCGCCACCACCGCCCGGCTCCTGTCGTCTGCTCTTATAGACACCAGTGTTAGTGTGGGCCTCTCGAAGATATACCAAATAGTTCAACTTGGCTTGACCCTTCAACTTCCTCAGCCCAGGGGTCTAGTGCAGATAGGACCACTGTGGACTCCAGCCCCTAAGTCCTGACTTTGTGCACTGTGTCCCCCTACCAGGGCCACCAGAGGTGACCACAGTTGCTCCTTCATTGCCGAAGACACACTCACAGTCTTGCCAGTGGGTCAAGAATGTTTCATAAAGCAGTTGCCTAAGAGACCCCACGCAGCTGACTCCAGCTTCCTCCTACTGAAGGGCTTAAACTCTCCCCCTTTCACAACGGAATTTAGGTTCCAGTTCTCTGAGAAGGACAAACAGATGTCTTTTCCATCAAAGGGCCATTTATCTACGAGGCCCTTTCATTCAGGGTCGAAGTCATCCTCACAGTATCTCAAGGACAAACCCAGTAGCCCCTTCTGAGTCACGTCCAAGGTTGTGCAGAGGTGTCCAAAACCCATAAAACTAGACCTCAGCCAATTAGACATACACTAACCAATTATGTAGCTGTCCCCAGACCCCCCTTAGGTGTGCGGCAAGGAGCCTGCATGCCCCTGTCAGGGTCGTCACCATTCTGTACAGGTGAGTGACCCCCATGCATGTGGTATAATAAATGCTCTTTGTTCTTGCACACGATTTGAGTCTGGGTCTTCCTTCAGTGTTCCCTCAGATCCTATACTACCTTGCTAGGTCTCCCTCATCCCCTGCTTCCACTTTACCCTCACCCAGTCCAGCAGCCCTGGTTTTCCTCTGCCCCTGGCATCCTGGCCCTAAGACTCACCATCTAACTCTGGGCTTGCCAGATCACACTTCCAAACAAGGGGTTAAAGGGGAAAGGGGGTGTTTCCTTGGGACTTTGTTCTACATTGGTGTAGGGTGGAGAAGAGAAAACAGACCTGGGATGCAGGTACCGGAGAAGAGGGGACAGAAATACACACATGGCTGTGCAAGGGTACACAGGGTCTACACTGCATCAATCCAGGGGTCTTATTCACACAGGGATATGACATGGAAATTGTCTCCATCGAGCTCCATTTTCTCCCACTCAAGGCAGGATGTAGAGATTGACATACTTTGAATTCTGAAGGTCACCGATGAGTCACCTCAGCTGTGCCCCTATGTCACTGAATAGCTGAGAACAGCTTCCTCACTGCCCCTGGAACCCCCACATTCCTTATTTAACAACTGAGTTGATAACACTGTCTCTACAGAGTGGCTTCACCGACGTAATGAAATCTTATGCTCGCTTCCTGGCATGTATTGGGTGCTGAATAAATGTCATTGTCTCAGAAGCCTCGTCCTGCTTCAAGGACTGTTTGCCCATCTCACTAATGGCCCTTTTAATGTAAAAAATTATCAGAACCTCCTAGGGACACTTGAAAGAGGATGGAGGAGAAGATGGGATTGTTCTTGGAGCTTACTTAAGAAAGTCACACATCTGTCAAGGTACATGGCTTTGAAGAATTTTAACAAGAGCCACGTTGGTGCCTTCTGCTCTCATGAAAACCATCTCTGGAGGGACAGACATCCAAGACCTGTGAACTTTCTGTCTCTAAATGAGTGAGAAGATACAGTTTCTCTGCTTGCTATTCCTAATGTTGCTGAGTAATTCTGTATTTAGATCTTTAGGTTCTAGATCTGGCCTCTTCTAGATCTTTCCGTTGTTTGTATTTTTTTTTTTTTTTGAGACAGGGTTTCTCTATGTACCCTTGACTGTCCTGGAACTCACTTTGTAGACCAGGCTGGCCTCAAACTCACAGAGATCTGTCTGCCTCTGCCTCCTGAGTGCTGGGATCAAAGGTGTGTGCCATCACTGCTTGGTGGATTTTTTTTTTGAGACATAGTCTTGCTGTGTAGCTCAGGCTGACTTTGAACTCTCAATCTTCCTGCCTCAGCCCTCTCAAGTGCTGGCATTGCAGATGTGAACCAGGATGCCCAGTTCTTTTCCCTTTTGCTGACTTCTGAGCAGTGAGCAGACCTTATCTACAAATGAGCACAAGATGTGGTATCTGGTGGTATGATGCAGTCAGCTCATTCCAGATGCTGGATCATGGTGTGTGTCTCTTCCGCAGCTGTGACATCACACTGGGAGTGTTTGTGTAAGGAAAGGCAGCAGATACTGAAAACCAGGACTAGCTCACCCGCAAGAGCAGTGTTGGGACTGCTTGCATACTGTGTGGAAAGGCTTGACTGAATGCTTCACATTTAATTAATTTGTGATATTATGTATGCATGTATTCCTATGTACAGGTGGACCTATGTTAGGTAGTACACGTGTGTGTGTATATATGTATATATGCATTTGGGCCAGAAGACAGCGTCAGGTGTTGTTCCTTAGGAACCACTCACCTTTTCTTGGGATAGTATTTCTCAATGGCCTGGAACTCACCAAGTAGGCTGGCTGCTAGGCTGGCTGGCCAGTGTACATTGAGATTTAACTGTTTCTGCCTCTCCAGGATTGGGATTACAAGTGTGCACCACCATTATGGTACTCTCTCTCTCTCTCTTTCTGGGGATCTAAATCAGGCCTCATGCTCCAAGGCAAGCACTTCATAGATGGTGCTACTTTCCCAGCTCTTACACACATGCTTTAAAAGAAGTTTGTACTTTGGTATGCATTCTGGGGTTTGGGTGCATCTTTATCGTCATGTTCTATACCTGGCAACATTGTAAAGCACTCAGCAACTTCTCAGGCTTCTTGTAATGCAATGTTTCTGTATATTCTGGAAGTTAAGGGGCGGGCACAGACTAGGAAATCTGGGGAACTACAAGACGATGGAGTAGCATATGCCTAACTCCTTTAATTCGCCACGAGGTGGCGCTCTCTTCTTAGGAGAAAAGGACCTTAAAACCAAAAAAAAAAAAAAAAAAAAAAAAAAAAGAAAAGAAAAAAAAGAAAAAGGAAACTACTATTGAGCCAGCTGCCTGAGGGCTGGGCTCCTGTTTGCATGCTCTAATCCACTGCATTTGTGCAGTTGGCTTGAGTTGAACAACATTAAGGTCAAAATCAGTGGTCCGACGCCTCATAAATGTGTCTCTGTAGCCATTTGTGTCAGCATTAATTATTGCCAGTGCTAGGGAGGAGAAGGAGCAGAGTATACCCAGCCCAAGGGCGAGTCCAAGCTGGTGGTGAATCTTGTGTTTGGAGACTAAGGGGAAGACACTAAAATTGACCCTGCAGCTCTAGGATGTGACCAAATGGCTCTTCACAGTCTGGACGGAAGCCATAGGAGATGTCTGAGACCCCTTTTCAGATTCTGAGTTCTTGGCCTTCCCTTGTTCCTCCTGGATTCTAGGGGCTGTAAAGAACCTTGCCACCCTGGCAGCTCCACACAGATTTGAGCACCCACCCACCCTCTTTAGGGGTGGACATTTTTGACAAATTTTTGACATTTTTCTGGCCGTGGTTGATAGGAAGCATGGGGGGATTCTTACCCCTTTTGGTGCTAGGCTGTGTCTGGATGCCCCAACTAAACACAAGCTTTTTCTTTTGGCCCATTTTGGTTACAGATGCTAACATTCCCCCTCATGCCCCTTCTGGAACAGCATCCTGGGTTCTACTTCCTTTGCTGGCTTGGCTGATGGTCTCTCTAGCCAACACTTCCATGGCTGCTTGCTGAGCCAACTGCCACTGGGGTGCTTCAGAATCCCCCTGTGCCCACCACACTCAGCCTTGTTTGGCAGCCTTCCCAGGTGACATTCCTTGGCTTAGCAGCTTCCATTTTCCTCCAATGTCAATGGCCTGGGTCCCTGGACATTTCCTCTGTTGTGCCCAATGCGGCAGATCAAGTCCCCTCACCAGGAAACCAAGAGCCCTCCCCGAGCCCTGCAAACATGCTCTTTGTAACCCCGTCTATAAATACTGTATTTGGAAAGTGGGCTATTGGGGGTTTTGTGAGATAGTGCTATTCTCTTTGCTAAGTTCTGAGGAGGCGGTGGGCTGCTGTGATTGTTGCTTTATTCCACATCTCAGAGTCAAGAACAATAATATGGCTTCATCTTTTAGCCTCACAGACTGTGGCAAGGCCAACATCCTCCCCCAGACGGCCCTGGCCTGGCTGCTCGAGTCTCATTGTGCTGCTCTGAAGGGAACAACCATGTCAGGACACCAATCTCTCTTCCTCATTCCTTCTTTTTTCAATGAGAGAGTGTCAGTAGCTGGAGAGGCACAGAAGGTCAAGTGTGTGTTTATTCAAGGTGAACAGATTGTGTTTGAACGCCGAAGGGAAGGAGGAAGCCGGCACTGAAAACAAAAGCATTCGAGGTTGTTGACAGCAGGGTTTTTAGCCACTCACTGTCCAGGCTTTCTCCAGGCACAGGCGTGGAAAATTTGAGAAGTCACCAGGTCTGTCTGTAACACCATACATCCTGCTGCGAAAGGGTCCCTTCTCTGGTGACCGATTCTACCACCGCTTTCCTAATTCTACTGCAGAGCTTTCTCTTCTCAGTTCACGCTCTTGATCTGCTTTTGGACTTTTAGTCTCTTCCAGTCCTTTTCCTTTCAGGCTCTGTAGCAAACTGACATCATCAGTGGCCCAAGAATGGCCTCTGTAGACACAGCCCTTCCTGCTGTGACCCTCCAGTCCCTGTCTACGCTGACTAGTTCAAGGCTACCCAGTTTATGGTACATAGTGAGGTTCTCCCCTCCCCTCTCTAACTATAGTGATACATTTCTGAAAGAGAATTTTTCTTCTCTTAATATAAGCAGTGACAAGATGAAATTTGATACAAACCCGAGAGTGTCACAAGGCTAAGCTTATCTCCAATTGAACGAGCTCTCCAGTGTTATCAGAAGACACAGGGCTGAATCGAGCAGTTGAGAATTTCATGCTTGTAAGTTTTGGTTATGTCTGAGGTCTGATAATTTCCAACTAGCCGACAAAGCCTTGCAACCATTAATGTAATAATTTTGAGCAGCACTCTTCTGTAAATAGGCCCTCACTGAGTTAGTACCACAAAGACCAACTACAAAGCCCATTAAAGAAAGAGCCAGTCCCCAGGTTCTATTATTGAATGCAACACTGCTAATTTGGTTTCAGTAAAACACTATCATTAAACTGGTATTGTTAATTTGGATATTATTAGTTTTTCAAAAGGTTTTCTTCTTAGTGTGTCTTTGCAGATTTTTCCTTGCATTTATTTGTAAGCTAAAAAAAAAATCGAACCAAGTTTTGTACTCATACATGTATAAGTGACATGGTAAAATCATTTCAAGTTACCCTTCTTGATTTTTTTTCCTTTGAGAGAACTCACTATTTATTATCTTGATTTGAGAAAATCCATCTGGACAGAAAGATCCTAGGATTACATACATATTATTGACATCAGAAATTGTCTCCCAATCTTCTCCCAGTGATTAATTTATTACACATCTTCAGTATACTGCACCTGGAATATGTAGGTCGATAAACACTGACTAAATGGAAATGGTTGCCTTTATTTGAGAAGTATGAAATGGTTTGGGGTTGGTGTGAATAGGTTAGAAAAGGACTGGGAGAGAGTGAAGATTTGTCCCTTTGCTGCAGAGTTTACTAATGAGTCTGTAAATTCCCACAGTGTTAGGGCTGGAGATGGTTCATCTTGATGGCCACCTTGACTAGATTGAGAGATGCCTAAGAGATGAGTAAAGCACACATCTGGATGTGTCTTTGAGGACATGTCCAGAGAGAGTTGGGGCCAGTTCTCTGTGTGCAACTACAACTGAGATTAGTTCTGGACAATGGCAGGACCATCCAGCACCGGGGGACAGACGGACAGAAAGGGAATCGGAAAGTCGGGCAGCATGTGGAAACCCCCTTCTCACCAAGTGAGCGGTCTACCAACGCCGCCATTGCTGTGGAGCTCAGTCTGGCTTCAGCCTTTCAACATGGACCATCCAGCAACTCTCCAGGGAGTTTCCAGGGAGTCTGTGGGCATTCAGCTTTGGACTGGGGCTACTTCACTGGTCCCCATTGGGATGTGGCTTCTAGCTTCTTTGACTGAGTACCCACTGGGTTTCTGCTTTGCCGGTGTGCAGAAAGTCATGTGGGACTACCCAACCTCCAATAATGTAAGCCAATCTAGTAAACCATCTGTCCTTTTGGTTCTGTTCTAGAAAAACCTGAGTAATAGAGCGCTTTTGCATCTCTCCTGGTTCAATCCACAGATATTCAAGCGGCACTTGTAAAATTGAAGGGTTTTATCTTAAACTAAAGAAGGACAAAATAATCAACCCCAAAGACACACACACACACACACACACACACACACACACACACACACACACGTACACATCCTTTCTTTGCAGGGCAGTGTGATAGTTCAAAGTGGAACACTGTAAATGACAGAGGAGCCTTGTCCCTACATGGCCTCTCCTGCATCTGGAAATCTGACCAGACCAGCTCAGAAAGGTAGTAATCGAAGCCTGGTCACATTGTCTGTGACTGCTCAAGTGTCACCCATACCCATGGCTGAGTTTCCCCTCAGGCGAGGCCAGGCCAGCTAACTGTTTCAGAATAAGAAGATCAGAGCTCCTGCCAGTGCAGGGTTAGCTACAACCCAAGTTTCCAGGGCAAGCTGGCCTGCTGGAGACTCACTTCAGCACTGTTTGTGACAAGCCACACAGATCACAGCTGAGGAGCCTGTGAGGAAGTCAGGAAGAGACTGTATCATTTCCTAACCACTCATAAACAGCCTAGTATTGGGGCAAAAGCCACTGTGGGTGGGCCTAGGAATATGAATTTTGAGAATCTTTCTGGGCGACTCTGGTACCCAGCAACTGGGGAAACTACTTAATAAAGCTACAGATGCTTTTATCCTTCTCATGGCCTCAAGGTCAGAGTCCCTTCCTTCTCTTGGTGAGGTGCTGTTCTGGGAGGGCCCAGGGTTGCCCATCCAGCCAGGCCTTGAAATTGAGCTGTAGCCCAAGACAAACTGCTCTGACAGGCATAGCTCACTCCCCTGATGCAAAGTGTCTTCATCGCCCACCAAAGGGTTCCTTGCCTTTGCGTCTTCCTCACCTCTGCAGCTGGCTGCCTTTTTTTTTTTTTTTAATTTTTTTTTTTTTTTTTTTTTTGTGCAGCGATCATGTGCCTGACGTGGGGAGAGAGGTCAAGTGGCTGGTGCTTATGATATCTCATCTTTTGCTCATTTTAAGAACTGTGGGCCTTGTCTAGATCAAGGGAACCATTATTAATATTAGCCGGGCAACGGCAAAGTGCCAAGGAAGACTTCTTTCCCCAGTGGATGTTCAAGGAGAGTGAAAGATTAGGAAAGGTCCAAAGAATGCTCTCTACCCTTGCCAACCTCCCTCCCCAGGCACCTTATTGCATTCTGACATCTAGCAAACATAAATGACAAAAAGATGTGATTGACCAAGGGCACTGATTGCTGTCTTCCTATCCTCAGGGTGGCTTTGTCCCCTTAGTAGCCAAACTCCTTTTCTGTATCGAAGAGCTGATGGAAGGATTTGGTACTTGTATGTTCTTAATTTAGTGTGCCTGTCTCTCCATAAATGATAATTATGATCCTGAAGGGCAGATATAGTCATTGCAGAGAAACTAATCAGAAATGGAAGCCAAGAAGCAGCCCCGGCTTTGCTCCTGCAGCCTGGATAGCCACAGGAGTTCTTACTCACAGATGGAGCAACTCTTTCCCTTCTGGCTTCTTTAGTTCTCTGACTTGGTTGACCAGATGGTCAGATTCCAATATACAATCAACAGAGGAGTACCTACTGTATGTTTTTCTTAACCCATGTCTTCCGAAGTTCACCTCTCACTAGAATGAATCATTGTGGAGCTTTGAAAAATACAATTTTGGGCTTTCTGCAAAAAAAATAAGGCACACTGAGTTTGAGCTCATGTGAAAAGCTGACTGTGGTGATAACATGCTTCTAATTCTAGCTTGGAGGAGGTGGAGAAGGTGTGTTCCCCGAGGCTTGCCAGCCAGCCAGCCTAGCTTGATTGGCAAGTGTCAGGATGCCTCAGTTTTCTCTCCTGTTTCTGTAATGCAGGACCCTGGCAAAAGCAACTTAAGGGAGAAAGGGCTTATTCTGGCTCACAGTTCAAAGCACAATCCATTACAGAAGTCAAGGTGGCAGGAGCTTGAAGTGGCTGGTCATGTCACATCTGGTCAAGGAACAGAGAGCAGTACATGCTTTCTGCAGCTCAGCTCCCTTTCTCCATTTATACAGTCCAGGGTCCCCTGCCCAGGGAATGGTCCCACCCATAGTTAAGAAGTATCCTTCCCTGTTAGTTCATGTAATCAAGATCCCCTAGGCTAGTCCAGATCAGTTGTTCCCAACCTGTGGGTCGAGACCCTTTTCTGCAAACCTCTTATCTCCAAAACTATTTATATCATGACTCATAACAGTAGCAAAATCACAGTTATGAAGTAGCAATGAAAATATTTTATGGTTGGGGGATCACCACCACATGAGGAACTGTACTAAAGGGTCACAGGTTGAGAATCACTGCTATAGATTCTGTCGAGGCGAATCTATAACAGGTAGATGACAACTGAGGAACAACCCCTGAGCTTTTCTGGCCTTTACACTCTCTGTATGCATGTGCACATATACTGGCACACACACATGCATGTGAACACAAAGGAACACATATACATACATTCATACACATACATGCATACACCAAAAACAAAACAAAACAAAACCCAAAAGACAAAAAACAAAACAAAACAACAACAACAAAAGAACTCCCCCAAACAAAACAGTTTTCTGCTCCTCAGGATTCTGAGTGAGTTGGCCATGAGATGAGGCATAGCACCTGGACTTTTCACTCTGATGTATTTGCTAACCTGTACCCTACATTCTGGGAGGTGCTGTGAGAACATGGAAGAGTCTGGATAATCTCATCAACTTTGAGGAGCTTAATGTCTAGTAGGGGAATATCAGCATTCCAGTATTGTGTCCCATCATATTTATAAGGTTGCTATAGAACCGACCTATGTTGGGCAAAAAGTGGGTTTTTCCATAGTGTGTTTGTAGACTTTCCTACAGCCTCACAGGTCAGTTATGCTATTGGGGTCTGAGGAAGGGAGAGTGTGCCAGGATCATTGTGCTTAAGTGTCTTACTCTCCTCTGAACTCCTCTGTTGACAACTGATACACTGAGTTCTGGAGAGGTGATGTGACCAGGCAGAAGTCACGCGGCAAGCTCTTGGCGGTGATGTATGTGTGAACTTCTGGCTCAGGTGTTTTGTGTGTGTGTGTGTGTGTGTGTGTGTGTGTGTGTGTGTGTGTGTGTATGTGTGTGTGTGTGTACTTCAGCATTGGGTATCCTGGGACAGACAAACTCAACACATCACGCGGCAGCAACAAGAGCTTTAAAACAGAATAGAATGAAGGGCACCCCGCTCCCTCAAGGACTCTGCCATCCTGCTCCTCAGGGTTCCGCAGAGGTCTGGTGCTCTGGGCTGTGTTTCTCTTCACTTACATTTTCCCAAGCTAAGGGAATTCACAGGAAAGCCTGGTACCCTTGTGCCGTTCCAGCCCCATTTGCCTCTTGAAATGATTGCCAAGTACATTGCACACTTCGGTGCTAAAAACCACTCCAAAGGCATTAGAAGGTAGAACCTCCCACACTATGGGACACCCTGCTCTGACCTGTAGTGCTTCTCTTCTGGGAAACTGTAGTTAAAATAAGCACCCAGAGAAGCCATTGTCATTGACACAGAATGCATAGGCAGGCCAGTGCTCTATCTGGGGTCCTCTAGTGAAATATATCCAGGAGGATGTATGGAGGAGGAGACTTGGCTTATACCGTTAGGGAGGTCAAGACACCCTGCCCCCACTGTAGGCAGGCTTGAGACCCAGTAAAGATGGTTACTAATTTCAGAGTCCAAAGATCCGAGAGCTTGTGGAGCCAGTCCAAGGGCATCAAAGATCAACACCCCAAATCTCAAGCAGGTGGCAGAATGCAAAAGAGAGAAATTCCTGCCTGTTCCACCGTTGCGTTCTAATTCTGGAGACAGAGTCTGTCTGTGTGTCCAGCCTGGTCTGAATTTCCTTGGCTCAAGGAATGCTCCTGTCTTAGCTTCTGGAGCTGCCAGGGCTGCCACTACAAGCTCCCACTTTCTTGTTTTCTCCAGTTCTTCCACAGACTAGATCATGCCATCTGCATTAGGGAGGGTGATCTGCTTTCTCAGGTCCACAGATTGGAATGCTGGGAATACCTTCACAGACACTTAGAGTTTAATTTGAGTACTGCTCCCTCAGTGCAAATTGACCATTAAAATTAATCGGAGTAAGCAGCCAGCAGTAGAACTCAAGAGGAGGACAGAGAAGCCAGAAAGAAAAGTGGCCTGTGGTGTTGGAGACCAGCTCCGACCTGTCAAAGGGTTCTTAGGGGAAGGAGTGAGGAATGAGGAAGTATTAGATATATACACAGAGATGATAAGAAAGACAGAGACACAGGATCGCTTCTGGAGGGCCCTGGGTCAATACCCAGTCACCCCAACTTTATTCATAATGGGCCTTCTATCCATCAGCAAGGGGAGGGGCAAAAGACCTTCCCCTTCCAAGGTTGAGGTATAAAGTACTAACAAGTGTAGTACCTTCAAAACACCCAGTAACCACGTCCTTGGCCAAATCATCCTATTATGCAGCCCTGTTGGATAAAGCAAGCTCAGACTTTCTGACCTTGAGTAAGGCCTTACTGGGGAGCCTCTGTGGGCCCCCACACTGTGGGATCTGGAATGAGGTTGGAGTGTGGGGTGTAGAACAGAAATAAGCACCATTGGTTCGGGAAGCCAGAACAATTGTCCTGCCTCTGATGGAAGGGGAGAAGGTGCTGAGAGCTTAGATCTGTTTTGGATTATTTCTGTGCAGGATGTGGGGGTCTCTCCATCACCTTCTTCACTCACATCACATGCCCTGAGTGATGTACCACATGGTAACATACTTGAGGGAGCCCTCTCGTGACTTTTGAATTTCCATTGGCTGACAGCCTGCCCATCTTTTTTTTAATCTTTATAATAGGTAGCAGTGTAATTAGCATCTTACTAGGTACAGGGGCTGAAAGAAGTTGGTCTGGTGTTAAAAATTAAAGACACCGGGCGGTGGTGGCACACGCCTTTAATCCCAGCACTCGGGAGGTAGAGGCAGGTGGATCCCTGTGAGTTCAAGGCCAGCCTGGTCTCCAAAGTGAGTTCCAGGAAAGGTGCAAAACTACACAGAGAAACCCTGTCTTGAAAAACAAAAACAAAAACAACAACAACAAAAAATTAAAGACACACACACACATAAAACACAGAGAAAGGAAGCAGGATCCTTCTGCATTTCAGTATCCTGAAGGCTTGTAGTGGGCGATGGTGCAGCAGTGAGGTGATTTGAGGTGACAAGGACTCCCCTAGTGCACTACTTCCAACTACGAATTAGTCCAAGAGGAGCATGGAAAAGCTATCTAGAGTTCTAGGCTATCCTCTTCTAAGTCACAAAGTTTGAAGGACCTCTGACTTGGGAGCCCAAGAAGCCCAACACCTAGTCCAACCTCTTCAGGTTTTCCTGGCAGGAGCGTACTTCCTGTTTAGTTTCCCTGGTCTATGAATTCTGCCTGGGCTATTTACATTGGGGTCCATCTCCAAATGACGGCGTCCCCACATCTTCCTGCTAGTTCTTCCTAAGGTCTGGGGGCCTGTCTCTAAATTTGGTCATTCTTGTTTCAATTCTTTGTTGCTGTATCCTGCTGAAAAGTATGGATTGTTCTAGTACATACCAGGAAAGTCATTTATCATCAGGACTGGCCCAAGTGATGGCATCCAATGATGTCCACATGTGAACACCAAAAGCCTTTGAAGGAGTAGATTGGATAACACAGCCAAGGGGACTTGGAACATGCAATTCAGATGAAAGTCCTTAAAACAGGAAGATAATCATGTATCATCTGAGTGAGCGGATCCATTATGATAATACAGGGTCTTAAAGTAGAGAGGAAGGCACACGGGATGCAGCAGGGTATCTCTTCTTCTGGGCAGGAGGCAAATTTGATGTGTCATCGCTGGTTCCGAGATGCAGGTGCCCCACACAAAGACCTATGCCAGGTCTCTGAGAGCAAAAGACAGCCTTGCCTCCCAGCCAGCAGCAGAACAGAGACCTCTGTCCTAGAATGCAAGGAGTTGGATTTATTTGTCCAATAACCTGAGCGAGCTTGGAATTGAGTTCTTCCTCAGGGTCAGGAAGGAATGTAGCCCTGATACATTAGCTTTGTTTGACTCCAGTCCAGTGAGACCCACATTGGCCTTAGGACCTGGAGAAACTGCAATAATAAGCTTGTGTTATTCCAGTCTCCCGAGTTTGTGGTAATTTGTCACGGCAGTAATAAAAACAGGGGTATTTAAATAATAAAAGTATAATTTCCATGGAAGCCAAGAACTCAGGAAAATAGTGTGGGGCTCTTCTGCTTTTCCATTTGCAGTAACCATCAGTGGTAAAAATTAAGATGCCTGCTAACCAAGCTTCATCATGACTATCTCACCTTTATCAGTGTTTCTTATGGCAGACATTGTCCTAACCCAGTAACTTCTGACTGCTGCAGCTAAGCAAGCATTGTGGGGATACATGCATGATAATAACCACTGTTTGGTGCTGCTTATTATGGTCCATTAGCTGTGCAAGCTCCATTGCACTTGCGATGCATGGTAGTGATCAGAGGAGACAGGGATGGATGCAATTACATTCATGCACTCTCTTCTTGCTTTAATATCTCAAAGGCTGATGAAGGAGAATTAAGCAAAGCAAACAGTCAGGGGTCTCCCTGAGGAGTTTAGAAGGGGATGAGACAATGATAGAGAGTCTTAGCGCCATTCTCCATGCAGCTGAGGTGTCTACCAGAAGGAGATGGAGCATCCTTGCCAGGATTTTAGGCATGTCCAGTATCTTCATTTCTCCTCCTGTTGCTGGGACAAAATACTCTGACAAAAGCAATTTAAGGGAGAATGGGTTTATTCTGGTTCACAGTTCAAGGATACAGTCATGACGACAGGGAAGTCTATGGGTGGGTCTTCCCACCTTAATTAAGGTAATCCACATAATCAGGCCTGCCCAGGAACCATTTCACAGGTGACTCTAGATTCGGTCAGGTTGACAGTTAACACTAGCATTTGTATTCCTTTTTGATTACTCTTGGTCTGTATTTTCCCAAGAGTGTTATTAATAGCCTGGGAATCTAATCAATGTTTTCTTTTGGTTGGTTTATTTGTGGATAGGTTTTTCTTCATAATTATGAGAAATACGAATAACATCTGTCTTCTGAAACGGATCTTGAAATGATAAAAGACAAGGCAGGTACTGGGATGTTCCAAGGAGGAAAGGCAGCTATGGGCACCAGCAGAGATGTGCTTCAAGACGCCATTTGTGTGGAACCAAAGAAAAAAGTAAAATGTAGATTCCCCTGCTTCTGGGATAACGTTTTGGCCAATATGATTTGCAGTAGTGGTCAGAGAGTCTTGCCAAAGCATTACTTATATATGATCATGCTGTACATTACTCCATCTCACCCCAAAGTTTCCCAAAGCACTCCATGAACTCAGAAATTGTTTGGGAGAAGCTCAGTTCCCCGAAGGCAAGTTCTCCATCACCACCATCATCAACACCACTTCTTGATTATGATGATGATGATGATGATCAAAATCATCACTATAACTATCCTCATCATAATAAAAATAATTATTATAATTACTTTCATCACCATCATCATAATCATCATCATCAAAAATGCTCTATACATGGACCATACTGAAGATTCTGACTTCAAAGCATGCAATAAAAGTTCAGTAAAAAGTTAAAATATGGTACCCACCAAGAAAGAAAAATTGAAGCTGAGCTGGATTCCTGGAGTTATTATTCATGCCTCATACAAGCACCCCAAATTTCTTGTTGGCCATCAAGAGATTCATGATTGTGTCCAAGTTGAAGACTTTTGCACTTCAGGAGGTTGGTTTACAGACAGAGCGGAGCTGAAGGTAGCTGATGTGGTGCCTCATGTCTGAGATTATCATGACCCTCAAGGCTCCATCCACATGTCTTCATTTTTCCTGATTAACAAAGACTGTGTAGAAAGCTGCCCTTGGGCATCTGTGGACAGGAAAGCACCCACATGAGCAACTCGGGAAAGCATCTCATCCAGCTGTGTTCTCTGAGATGCTCTTGGTTGTACGGTAGCATCACAGTTTGAAAGGAAGTTGGTTTTGCTTTGACAGAACTCTGGAACTAGGGGACCCTGGGTTTCAACATTCTTGGCTTTTGGTGGTCCCAGGACCTTAGCCTTCCCAGTCAACAGAGCTGCTAGAATCCCTCTTTCTCCCTCCCCTCTCTCTCAAGTTAACTAGTCTCAAACAGTTTTTATCGTAAACAGGAAACAGATAATGACATATTATTAAATCCCCTTCTCTCTTATCAATTACCCAGTCTCAGGTATTCGGTTAAAATAGGCACGAAACAGATAAAGATACATTATGCTTAGGAACTAGCAGAATATCTGGCTTAAGGTACGTGTTTTAAGAGTATTTGTTGAACAAATAATTGTCTTTTCCAAGGAGACGCTATTGCCTTTTCAGATGAAGGCTAGCGTTGATTGCTCACTGCTTGTACCTAAGGTGGGCAGGTGACTGTGAAAACAGGGAGTGTAAGGAATACCTGCCTCAGTTTTTGAAAGTATGTTTTGTTTTTGGTATTTTTTTCTGTCTTTCTTTGACTGTATTAATGAGTTTAGACTGAGATGGAGGAGGTCTAGAAGCCTTTTGGGGGGGCATTTAAATGAGGCACAAAAGGAAATGCTTCTGGGGGGTGCAGAGGAAAGGGACCTCTATGTGGCAGAGAGCAGGTTGGTCCCAGGTGGGGCCCTTACAGGCTCATTAAAGACGATTTGTTTCCAGCCCCTGTGGCCTCCCCTCTGTGGGAGGAAAGTGGCTGACTTACTGGAAGCTGGAGAATTCAGAGGGCTCTGAGGCAGACAGATGATCAATTGCTCAGGGCCCCTTCTTTGCAGAGGAAAATGAGGAGCTCCTGGGTGGGAAGGGAACCAGTGGGGCTGGCAGAGGTTACGTCTATGCTGCTTCTCCTCCTGGTTAACTTGCCAATTAAACCTCCTCTACCATATGGAGTTCGGGTCACAAGAAACGGGACCAATCTCCCCAACCTCCCTGAATCCCAGACACAAATAGAACATTGTAATTAGCAGTCGTGGGCACCTCTCTTTGCTGGTGGCTCCCTGTTGTCTGTCACAGGGTGGCTGTTTCTGCACTAGCTGTATCAGAGAACATGTATTCATTCCCATGTCTGAGGGTGGTAGTCACTAATGATAGGTCATGAAATATCAGGGGAATACATTTAACATACACTAAAATTTGGAACCCTCAAGCCAAAAGACCCTCGTATTCTTTAAAGAGAAACAGACAAACCCTTCAGGAGAGTGGATCTTTGGCCTGCTGCGTTGCATGTAGTCCTGGAGATAATGATGTTTGTACCGATAAAAGGCTCGCCCAACCGATGCTTCCCAGGGTGGTTTTGTCTTTGTGCAACACAAAGTCAGATTGTGTATTTTAGTAATGAGGCCCTGCATGGTCTCTGAGCCATGAGTAGGGAGGGACTCATGACCAGACAAAAATGATGATCCAGGACTTTGTTTCCCAAGGGGAAGTGGTGTCTCTATCTGGCTTGTGTTAGGTACTTAGGGAGATCCTGTGATACCTATCAAAATAATTGATCAGGATGTACTGTGCTCTGGGAAGATTCAAGAAGAAACAGAACAGTTTTTCACCCAAAGACCAGATAAAGTTTTAGGCACTTTATGAAGGTTGGCTGAAGGTAGTCTTGTGATTTTCCACAATCCTCTGGGGTGCTGTGTACCCCCTAACCCTCCACCCCATCAACCTGGCAAGGGAACAAGAGACAGAGACCAGGCAGAAATGGAGTTTCAACATGTACTGTGCATCCCAACTGAGGAAGTCGCGGGATCCAGGCATGCTCTGGCTCAGTGGTCTGCCTCAGGGCACAGGTCTGGGATTGGGGGTGACTGCAATTTCAGCTAGTACAAAGCAAGCAGGGCCACCCTGGCCTCCTCTTTTCCCAGGAGGGCAGTTCTCAACTGAGTAGCACCACACTCACAGATTGCAGCACCCTCCCTCCACCCCTTTCCTGATTTAGTGGGGTGGGTTGGAACCTGGGGGGGTGTCTGAGTTTGAATGTGCTCAGCAGCTGCTGACAGTTGGGGACCTCTGAGAACCTCCACTCTGGAAGCAGGTCCAGCTCAACACTGACAAAAGACAGGCTTCCCGGAGGGCGAGGAGTCCTTCGGGCTGGCGTCCTTACTGAACAGGCTGCTGAGCAAACGCAAGGACATACCAGATAATCTCCTTCTGATGTTTTATCACCAAGCCTCAGCCTTATGCAAAGCAATTTTATTCCTTTATATGAAATGAAAGAGGGTCCTGTGTCCTTGCAGACATTTCCCTTTCTAGCTTTGCTTTGCCTTTTACTGCCTAGAGTAAAGTAAGTAAGTGTCTTAGGGAGTCCTGCCTCTCCTGTGTCTGGCAGGGCAAATGGCAAGCAAATGGTCACCCTGTTCTCAAAGGTCAAGCCGTGTGCCAAGCATCTTGTATCTTGGGACCCTGTCCATCAATATTCTAATGCCAGTGTTGAATGGTGGCACTCGACGAGATGATAATCAAGGTCAGTGCATGGGAAAGCTCCTAGGAAGTAAGTGTGTGTGTGTGTGTGTGTGTGTGTGTGTGTGTGTGGTCTTTCATTTCCACAGCTTGGAGGAAATCCTCTAATGTGACTTTCATGACTAGCCTCTGATGGAAAGGAACTGCAGAGGGGTGGAGGTTATTGCTAAGGACACAGGCTCGATTTGTTTAAATCTCATTTATAAAAGGGCACAGTGAAAGTCTTTGAAAGGGCAAGGCCATGTTGAATCTTGAACCCTGGGCCAAGCCTGTGGTTAGGACTCTGCTCTGACCATTAGTCACACCCATCATTTGCAAACACATTGACTCTTGTTGATGGGCCATCTGGGCCACGCTGTCTCCAGGTCTTCCTGTCCTCACCTCTGAACAAGATGTGCAGATATGGGCAGGGACAGCTTCCAGTTGTAAACCTCAGCAGTCACACAGGGCTTCCAACACTCTGGGCAAGACTTTAAGACTGAGGTCATGTGGCCTTCAGGAAAATGGAAGCTTAGGGAGGCATTAGGGACTTTGAAATCATCCAGCAAATGAGCGCCATCTCCCATCTCCTCTTCCCATCCAGGCTCATCCGGAGCACATGCCACAACCTTCCGGGCATGCTGCTACAGCTTCATTGGTTCCCTTGTAGTTTTGGACACAGGGCAGGGTAACCAGAGTTCACGATGGGCTACCTCCAGATAGCCACAGCGGACACTTTCCTCAGCTTTTCACAAAGCTAAAAGGCCATTGAGATCCCAGAGTGGGGACAGTGGGGACATGATAGGCCTGAGGATAGGTCCTGTTGTGCCGACTGTTCCCTTCTCTAGTTCTTTTTCCTCTGACACCTCTTCCGGGTTTCACCTTAGTAAATTTCACTTTGAAATGGGCTTTAAAGAATCAGCCCTTTATAAGTTAGAAATGGGCCTCCAGGCTTCTGTTTGTCCTCGTGTTCCCATCCCCCAGGGGCTCTACTTCGGATTCACAGTGTCAAGTAAAGCAGGCAGGCATTGGATCCCACCATTCAGCAGAGAACAGACAGGCCCTGTCTCTGGCCAGAATTCCAGGCTTCCTGCAGAAGCCCGGAAGGTGACCTTCTGCATTCCCCACATTCTCCACTGGCATTGCGTTGCACACTTGAGCAGAGACTTGTTTCTCAAAAAAATTTCCCTTGGGCATTTTCCATGAAGGGAAGCCAAACACCAGCACCTCTGCTTGGAGCTCCCTGGTGTGGGGGGAATGCAAAGGGAAAACAGTCCAGCATCCTTGAAGAGCCAGCTCCTGCTCACTCCCCAGATTCCCTTGGGGCTCTGCCTGCCTCTGTTGCTGCCTGGATGGGGTTAACAAACACTGTCTTCAGTCTGTTTCTGAAGGGTTACATAGATTTTCAGGATTTCCTGGGCTGTGTGAATGTGTTTGGAGAGGGGAGGGGTTACTATTCTGATCCACCCCTTGAAATCTCAACCCTTGGCACCACCCTGTGTCCTGATGTAAAAGCCTCATTCTAAGGAAAAACTCCTCCCCTTCCTCTCTCTCTCTCTCTCTCTCTCTCTCTCTCTCTCTCTCTCTCTCTCTCTCTCTCTCTCCACTTTTCCTCCTATGAGATATGCACCCCTTGACCTCTCTTTCTCTTCCACTCTCTCTTTCTCTCTGTCTCTCTCTTTTCTATCTTTCTCTTCATCTCTTTATTATAATAAACTCTCCACATGGATGCAGCATCTGAGTTGTGAATTAGTGGCCTCCACCTCTGCGTGCATCTGCCCAGCCGGCTACTGCATCGCCCAGCATGGTTTCCCTGCAAGTGTGGGATACCCTTGGGCCCGCCCCCAATAATTTATAACAGGAGGCATTATTGAACTTAAAGCCTCAAATACATTTTAATATGATTTATTTTATAAATATAATTATATGTTATATACTTATATATAACTTAAAATATAAATTATGTATTACTTCAATACATTTAATTAAATTATGCATGTGTATCTGTGTATGAGTATATGCATGTGAGTGTAGGTGCCTATGGAGGCCAGAAGAGGGTGTTGGATCTCCTGGAGGTGGAGTTACAGGTTATTTGTGAGCTGCCCAACGTGGGTGCTGGGAACTGAATTCTAGTCCTCTGCAAGAACAAATGCTCCTAACAGCTTAGCCATCTCTTTAGCCCCCAAGCCTTTTGATAGTTAGCTCACCTCCTCCTCCTCCTCTTCTTTCATGCTATTGAAATCCCTGTGTAATAAAGCTGTTACCCATAGGAACATGTTGTGTTTGTGAATGATGTGGAGGCAGAGGCAAAGCAGAAAAATGCTTCATTCATTCATTCATTCATTCATTCATTCATTCATTCATTCTCAAAACTGAGCACTGCTGTGAATCAGAAACTCTCTTTGGCCCTGGGAATACTGACATGGGTGAGAAGGTTGAAAGAAAATACTTGTTAGCATCTGTCTTAGGTTACTATTGCTGTGATAAAATACCATGCCCAAAGCAACTTGGGAAGGAAAGGGTTTATTTGGCTTACACTTCCATATAGCTGTTCATCATCGAAGGAAGTCAGGACAGGAACTTAAACAGGGCAGGAACCTAGAGGCAGGAACAGAAAGGCAGAGGCCCTGGAGGAGTGCTGCTTACTGGCTTGTTCCTCATGGCTTGCTCAGCCTGCTTTCTTATAGAACCCAGGGGTGATACCACATACAACGGGCTGGACCCTCCCTCATCAATCACTAATTAAGATATGACCTACAGGCTGGCCCACAGCTGGAGCTTATGAAGGCATTTTTCTTAATTGGGGCTACCTTCTCTCAGATGACTCCAGCTTGTGTCAAGGTGACATAAAACTATCCAGCACAGCATCTCAAGTTGAAGTTTTGAGAACGTTGTTGGAGGAAAAAAAGGCCTTTTAACCTCACTCTTCACTTTGGATGCTATGCTGGCTAGTTGTTTTGTCATTGTGGTACAATTCAGGGCCATTTGGAAAGAGGGAAGTTTAATTGAGAAAATGCTGTAGATGTAACCAACCGTCTTATTAAATAAGAAACACAGAACCAATGCAAAGAAGAAAGCCAAGAGGTCAGAGCTAAGAGCTAAAACCTTACCCTTCCTCCTGTGGTGATCCTACCTCTCCGAAAGAGAGCTACTTCCTGTGTTAAAGTCTTTATATAGACTTTCAGTTCTGCCTTCTCATTGGTTGTAAACCCAACCACAAGACCGCCTCGTCACTGCCTGTCTGCATAGACATTCAGGTCTTCTATGGTTGGTATTGAGATTAAAGGCGTGTGTATCCAATGCTGGCTGTATCCCTGAACACACAGAAACTTACCTAGCTCTGCCTACCAAGTGCTGGGATTACAAGCGTACGCCACCACTGCCTGGCTTTCCTATGGCTTGGTAATAGCTCTGACCCCTGGGCAACTTTATTTATTAACATACAAATAACATTTTAATACAAATAAAATATCACCATAAAATGCCTTCATCAGATCGGCCAGTGGGCAAGTTTGTGGGGCTTTTCTTGACTTCTGATTAATGTGGGAAGGCTCCGTCTATTGTGAGCCTTACCATCCTTGGGCAGGTGGTCCTGGGTTCTATAAGAAAGCAGGCTGAGAAAGCCATAAGGAATAAGCCAGTAGGCAGGATTCCTCCATGGCCTCTGCTTCTGTTCCTGCCCTGAGTTCCTGCCCGGGCATCCCTTTTTGATGGACTATAAGCAGTAAGGTGAAATAAGTCCTTTCCTCCTCAGTTTGCTTTTGGTCATGGTCTTCATCCCAGCAACAGAAACAGACTAGAACAGATGCCATTACTGTTCCTCTGAGGTCCCTGCCTCATAGAAGATGCTTGGAATCAAGAATGCTCCAGTGCCTCCCTTAGTGTTTTTTCTCAGTTGACCAGATCTGGGTGCCCAAAAGAATATGTTGTAGGCTTCATCCTGAGGGAAACAAGTTAACTAATCAAATGGAGAGCTTGCCAGAGCAGACATTTTGTAAATTCTGTGCATGGTTCTAGAAGAGAAGACTTAGAATAGCCCAGTATATAATATGCTGTCATAAGAATATGTATATGGATTCTTCATCCAAGATGAACAAAACATGGTATTTGTTGAGTTATTTGGTCGTGTTGGTGTTTAACCTTTTGTTATTTACATATTTTAGATATTAGCTGTCACATTCACACCTGGCAAAGGTTTCCTCTCACTCTGCGGCCTATCTCTTTGCTCTTGTTTTCCGTGCAGGGCAGAGGCTTTTTAATTTCATGTGACCCAATATGTCAGTTTTTGCTATTCTCTCTAGATGATGAGAGTCCTTTTCAGAAAGTCTCTGCCTATTTTTCTTTAGTGTTTTGAAAGCTTCGTGTCTTATAGTAAGGCCGTTGATCCGTTTTGAATTGATTTTTGTAGAAGGTGAATGATGGGGAAATGACTCCATTCTACATGTGGATACCCAGTTCCTCCAGTGCCGTTTGTTAAAGAGGCTGTCTTTTCTCCAGGGCCTGTGTTCGGCATCTAGTTGAAAACCAGGTGCTGTAGTGGCATTAAGTCTCTCTCTCTGTCCCATTGCTGGGCATGTTTTTGTGCCGGGTACCACGTTATTTTGTTGCTACTCTAGTATAACTGAAACCAAGCATCACTGTACCTCAGTGTCATGCTTTTCGTTTTGACCATTTGGGGTCTTTCATGTTTTCATATGAAATGTAGGACTCCCCCCACCCCGTTTTTGTGAAGAATGTTATTGGGATTTTGATGGGGACTGTGTTCAAACTTTAGATAGCATTCAGTAATGTTATGATGGCATGTTCTTGACTCGGCTATGCTCATCTGTGCTTAGACCTTGGTCTTACGGGTTTGGGAATTGTTCTCTTTGGACAGACTGAACTCTGAATTCTTTTGCTGAACTGGAACAGCACTGGTACTTCTTGTTGTCCTTTTGTGCTGCCAAACCAGAACATTATGTGCTCACCTTAAGCATGAGGAACAGTCATTGACATTAAATTTAAATTGGTTAAGATGTAGTGTGGTGGTATTTTATTTGTGCTGAAATGTGATTTTATTTGTATGTTAATAAATAAAGTTTGCCTGGAGATCAGAGGTCATAGCAGTGGTAGCACACTCCCTTAATCCGATCACATGGCAGGCAGAGTCTCTGTGTGGTCAAGGACACAGCCAACTGTGGGGATACACACCTTTAATCCCAGTACCAACCATAGAGACCTGGAGGTCTGTATAGGCAGGCAGTGACGAGGAAGTGATGTGACTGAGCTTAGAGCCAATGAGAAGGCAGAATAGGAAGGCAATAAAAACGCAGGTTAGACAGGAAGAACCTCTCTCTGGGCAAGCTACTGTGTGGTGGTAAGCTAAGGCTAGTCATAGCTATTCACTATTTCTCTGTTCTCTTTGGCTGTTACCCCTGTATTTAGTTCTGTGTTTCTTTTTTAATAAGACTGTTTAGAAATTCGTCTACAACATAGGCTAGAAATTCCTTCTCTTATAGGTAGAACTGTATCAGTCAAAAGAAGAAAACTGATTTACCCAGTGGTTTGATTGGTGAGTTTCACTTTGCCATGTTTCCAGGGAGAGCTCATGGGGTGCTTAAAGAGATGATGAGATCATCTCCTTTTGTTATGTTTGGACCAGGAAAATATGGAGAAAGGGGCTCAAGACCTGGACTATCAGCATTTCTGAGCTTGACTAGTTGATGTAGTCTGTGCTTCACTTTGCTAATCTCACCCTTTATCTGATCAAGTACTGATGTATCTGACTCCTTTGCAGCTGATCCCTTTATACTCACACAGTTCTTACACTTTCCCCAGGAGACTCAATAGACATGATGCACCATGGCCTTGTCTTTCCATGAAAAACTCTTAACGCATCCTTATGTTAGCCTTTTCCCTGGGGGTGACAGTCAATATGCTTAGCTTTTGTGGTCCATCCCAGGTTGTAGTAGCTCCAGTAGGCTGCCATATAAAGGTGACCTTGGAGGAAGTGTAGGCTCATAGTGAGGTAGCCACTGCCTCAGTGGACTAGATGGGTACTGAACCCCTCCAGAGCCTGGGGCTACTTTGACCAAGGAGACTTATAGGGATAAGGACTGGGGATATGATGGGCTGGCAGGTGCCAGAAGAGTTTCCAAAATGAAATTCTGAGGGATAACCATCCTCAATGTTGATTATGGTGGACCAGGCCACAAGAAGTTCATATATGATCCATGTCATCAGAAATAATTGAACTTCTCTGTAGTTTTTTTTTTTCTTTTTATTCTTTTTACCCTTTGGGGGCCCACCACCCAGCTCCCAGATAAATACAAGGAGACTTATTATGAATGTCTGGCCTTAGCTTGGCATGTATCTAGCCAGCTTTTCTAACTTAAATTATCCAGTTTCTCTTTAACTATGTTTTGCCTCTGGGATTTTTACCTATCTTTATTCTATATATCTTTTTTTCCTCCTTACTCCATGGCTGGCTGTGTGGCCGGGTGGCTGACCCCTGGTGTCCTCTCCTTTTCCTTTTCTCACTCCTTGCTCCTTCAGTTCTTCTTCTTTAGCCTACATTTCTCTTCCTATTTATTCCCTCAGCCTGCTAGCCCCGCCTATCCTTTCTCCTGCCTTGCTATTGGCTGTTCACCTCTTTATTAGACCAATCAAGTGTTTTAGACAGGCAAAGTAACACAGCTTCACAGAGTTAAACAAATGCAACATAAAAGAGTGCAACACATCTTTGCATCATTAAACAGATGTTCCACAGCATAAACGAATGTAACACATCTTCAACTAATATTCCACAACACTTCTCCCTTCCTTGCCTGGTCTCCAAGCTCAGGCCCTTGCAGCCCCACTTTGACTGTCCTCCCTACCCTCATAGGAAGCAGAGTTTCTGTGGACCAGAAGTATCTTTGCTAGGGGCAGCTGCAGGACTCTTTTTTAGTCAGCTCCACCCTTTACTGAGAGCTCCACCTAGTCTGGTGCAATTGGCCTCTAGCTCTGCCTTGTCTTTTGCTCATGCTGTGTTTACATTTCAGAAGGGAAAATAATGCTAGTTTGGGGCAATGGGCTGGCTTCTTCAAGGGAACCTTTGGTTGACACAGACACTGTTGCTTGGGATAGAGTTTGTCTTAGGGTTTCTATTGCTGTGATGAAACACATGACCAAAGAATAGGTTGGGGAGGAAATGGTTTATTTGGCTTCATTTCTATATCACTGTTCATCATGGAAGGAAGTCAGGACAGGAACTCAAACAGGGCAAGAGTCTGGAGGCAGGAGCTGATGCACAGACCACGGAGCGGTGCTGCTTACTGGCTTGCTCCTCATGGCTTGCTCAGCCAGCTTTCTTATAGAACCAAAATCATCAGCCCACAGATGGCACCACACACAATGAGCTGAGCCCTCCCCCCAATCAATCACTAATTAAGAAGATACTTTCCAGGCTTATCTACTGCCCTGATCTTATGGAGACATTTTCTTAATTGAGGCTCCCTCTTCTCACATGACTTTAGCACATGTCAAGTTGACATAAAACCATCTAGCACATGGTTGTCATGTGTTTCTCTACTCCAGTCTTTGCTTGGCATGGTCAGGATATCAAGGATCGTAGTGATCAGTGATACAGTCACAGCATCAGACCAATAACACCAACTCATAGGGTTTATCAGGTCAAAGAGAATAGCTTTGTCTAGCATGCATGAGGTCCAGAGTCCAATCCATTGTCAGCATTGCACAACACCACCACCCTATAATTTAAAGAGAAGAACATGAAACAATTTCTTCAGAACTTCTAATTTTGGACTTGACCTGGATCTGGGTAGAATTCTAAGACTTGGTGCCTGAGAAGGTACACAAAAATGGTGGCATCCCAGCTAGGCAATGTAAAATTCATGGGGGAGAGCTGTAGGCATAGACCATCTGCCTGCCTGGCTGAGGCCTCATGGGGCACTGTGTTTTCCTCACCACCAAGTTTCCTGCGTGGGTATGGAGATGCCAGCTTGACATTTGCCTGGCCTCTTGTTCTCCATTTTCTCCCAGGAAAGTAGGGGTTAGGGAAGTCTTAGCCAGGGAGAGCAATTCATTTCCAAAGCTCCAGGCAGCCTGCGTTTGTCTCCCGACCTCTAGACTATTTTAATCTTGTAAACGGTAATGATGTGTGTGGGGAACAATTTTGTTGTTTACTGAAGCAGTTGAGTGATAATTGTAGAGAAAGCGGAAGGCAGTTCCCACAGACTCTATTTCTCGCTGTCGGTCTCTATGCTAATACAGGCTCCCATGTTATGTCTTGTGAATCATGCTGACAGAACCCAGAAAGGAGCCCAGCAGGGGGTGAGGGACTGGCGAGGCCTCTCCTGCAGAGGAGAGTCCAGGAAATGGGGCAGTCACAGTGCTAGCTCCCCTGTGGGTCCAGAGGGCAGAGGTGTACAGCACAACTAAATCCTCTGCCCACAAGGTGGGGTGCCAGTGTTGCAGACCACCTTCAGAGATACAGCTGTAGGGGTGAAGGGGGACCTTCCTCCCAAATTTCCACATAGATATGTGTTCTGTGGCAACGTGATGAAGACAGATAGAACAAAGCCTATACAAAACAATTTCTTCTTAGGTTAATGTGCTTATCCATTTCTGTGTGACAATAGCTCATTAAATATCCTCTCAGCTTGAAGAAGCAACACATATTTCCTCTTTAATAATGTTTCTCTCTTAAATGAGTTTCTTGTCCCTGCCATATATGTAATTTATTTAGTTTTTAATGAAATTCTTATTGTATATATGTAAAGTGTGCAAACAGAATGTTTTGGTATCTCTGCATGCTATCTCTGCGTGCCCAGTATCTGAAGGGTTGGTTCTAGGATTTACACGGGTAGCATACCAAAGACCACTGATACTCAAGGCCCTTACATGATCTGGCATGCTACATGCAGATAATCTAAGCACATCCTCTTATACATTGAATAATCTCCAGATTACTTGTAGTATCTAAACATATTGCTATACATAGATGGCATTGCTTCAGGAGAACAATTTCCTAGAAAACAAATTTGGGAGAACATTGCCCAAGGGGGGAACAGGATCAGCATCACGGTCTTGATCATACATTATGCAAACAAGAAATACTTGGGCAAGCAAGCCCCAATAGAGACAGGTACAGAGGTCAAGGAGCCATGAGGCCCAGGAGCCTGCCGTAGGCTGTGTGTCCATCACACACTTGGTGTGCGGCAGTGCAGTGTTTGAAGTGAGAAATTCAAGTTTTGCTTTATGGAACTTTCTAGACTTCCTCCCCAGCCTCTGCTGTTGGCTGAATCTGTGGGTACCACAATATGATCCATGGCTCTGCACCCAGTGAAATGATGGCTACAGCCAAAGAGCTTTGCATACCTGTCACCTTGCATCGTTTTCTTTCTGTGTGTGATGGGTGAGGTCACCTGCACTCATCCTTTGGCAAACTTTGAGAATACACTGTGATATTTTTGTCTCATTCGCAGTAGTAAATACCAGATACGAGGCCTTCCCCAGGCTCATGTTCTACATTCGATTTCTAGGTGGACACTGCCCTCTTTGATTCACTTCTCCCCATTTCCTCCTACCCCTTCTCCTGGGAACCACCGTTCTAGCCTCTGTTTCAGTTTATTCAATGTAGAAAGATTCTGCATATAAATGAGGGCACTTATCTGCCTGTGTCTAGCTTATTTAGCTCACAACAATATCCTCTGGGCGCATCCCTCCCTGTCCCTGTCGTAGCAAATGACAGCACCTCCCCCTTTTAAGGCTGAACAATAACTACTCCATCAGCTACAAAGTTAATTAACTTCTTGGTGTGTGTCAGAGTCTACATATAAGTTAGACTCTGGAGTCAGGGTGCAATTTAGAGTTTTGTGAGGTTGTGAGAGAGCACATGTCCTGAGAACAAAGGATGTTTGAAATACAATACAGAGAAGAACAAAAGGCTGTGGACCATGTTGCTGCTTTGATGGGCAAGCCTGGGAAGCTGTCAGGGAGCACAGGGCAGCGTTCAAAGATGGATGGGGTTAGCCTGAAGCTTTTGTTCATTCAGGCAGAGGTGAATTCTCAGATTTCTCCCATTTGAACCACCCAGAATTAGGGGTAAGAGGGACAGGCTCATGAATCAGAAATCTGCAGGGCAAATAAGACTTCTCATTGTACATTCTGAGTTCAGGGACCTCTAAGCTTTAGTATGTCCAGGCACAGCACTACACTGGTGGCTGTCTTCAGGGGCTGCATGGATGTAGTTTTGGGGCCTAGATGATTTGCTTCATTAAGAAGGGAGCTCCCAGCCCTAACTGGGGACCCTGTCAGTGGCATGCCCACAGAGGGGACATTATGTAGAACTTGGTTGTGGGTTGACTCGATGTTATGAGCTGGTGGGCATGGGGACATCCAGCCTTCACTGCAGGTTCCCAGGCTCAGTGGTAGCACAATCTGTTCTGTATCATTCAGGTGTCTGAGGGGCTCAGTTTCTCTTTCCTGCATTAGTCATGGCTGGCTGAAGTTGAGGCTGCAGATGGTAGGCACAGACAGGAGAGACTCAGGGTTGTAGGAAGGGAGTCCAGGGATCAACAGGACAAGGGTGACCTTGGGATTACAGCCAGTAGGAACTCTACAGAACAGCTTTCTCGGGAGCACTTTTCAAACTTCTAAAAGTGTCCATAGGGAGAGCATGAAACCCGTCCATAGGGAGAGCATGAAACCTATCAATTATGGTTACAGAAATATGGAAACAGACCATCCTATTCTTCCTTGGGCTTGTTTCATATCCAAACAGTCCAGAAGCTTTAACTTTTTGAGCAGACCTGACCATGCACAGGAAAACCTTGACTTTACCAGCACTGGTCATGGCAGATAGTGGTGATCCAATGAGCTTCTTTGGAAGGAAGGTAAATCTCTCAACATTCTACTCTTAATCTGAAGTCAAAGCTGGCTTTAAGAAAGCACGTCAGGGCTGTAGACACCACTCAGTGGTTAAGAGGGCTTTCTGTGCTCCCAGAGGACCCGAGTTCAGTTCCCAGCACCCACGTTGGGTGGCTCACCATTGCCTGTAACTCCAGCTCCAGGGGACCAAAACCCTCTTCTGGCCCTCAAGGGTATCTGCATTCATGTGCACATATCCCCCCCCCCCCTCTCTGTCTCCACACAGACACACACACTTTTAAAAAGTAATATTTATTTTTTAAAGTTTAACTGGTTTTACTTTTTTCAAACATTTAAATTTTTTTCTTTAAATTTTTTTTATACATTTAAATTAAATATACTGACATCACTTTCCTCCATTCAGCCCTTCCCAAGCCCCCCAATCCAACTCCTTATATGTGCTCCTCCCAAATTGATAGCTTTCTCTCCCCAATTATTATTTTCATATACATATATGTATACACAAATATGTAAATACAACCTGTTGAACCATGTTTCTTGTTTGTGTACATATGGTTTCAGGGTTGACCACTTTGTATTGAACAACCAGCTGGGGGCCCCATCCTCAGGAAATGCTAACTCTCCGTCTCTCATCGGTTATCAGTTGCCTGTAGTACCTTGTCCAAGGCTGTGACCCACCCCATGAGATTTCCCTCCTTCTGCATTAGCATGTCTGTGGATACCGCCATTGTTGCCCCATTGTTGAGGCCATGTTTACTCAGCCATTTCTATGAGAGACAGTTTCACAGCCGATGTCCTGGTATCTTGGCTCTCACAATCATTCTGCTCCCTTTTCCAAAATGTTCCCTGAGCCATGGATGCAGGAGCTGTAACACAGATGTATCCATTGTGGCTGGGATCACCACAATCTGTTGATCTTGACATTGTGTTCATTTGTGTTTTTTGGGGGGTATGGTCTCCATTTGTTGTAAAAAGACCTCGATCTCGCTAGCCCTCAGGAATTTGCTAAGCTTCTAGTACCAGGCAATTTCCCTCCTGTTGAGTGGCTTTACGTTCATCTGGACAGCTGTAGGTTACCCCACAACATGTGAGTGTTTCCTATTGCATTTTTATGGATATCTTGTCATGTGGGTCATAGTTGTGGTTCACAGGTGTCACAACTGGGTAGGACTACTAATTACTTCCCTTCCTCGCCACCTTGCATTGTATTTTCCGGTACCATGGAAGGTAGACCACAGGGAGAAGGCTTTCAGGTTAAACCTAGCTTTAATAATCTGAGCCTCATGTCCTCAGTATGCAGTGTCTTCAGCAATGTGGGCTTTCCTTCAACCTTTGAGGGACAACAACAGGCAACAGCCACAGTCTATGTTGTTTTAGAGTTACATGGCCTGCCCCATCCAACCATCTAAAGGGGATTTCTTGTGCCTGGTCCTGAGGTTTCTATTACTCTATGGTTCTTGTGGGGAGCCCTGTCAGCCCTAGTAGTAGAATTTTCTTAAGTGTAGTGTATGTGTGTGAGTGTGTGTGTGAGTGTGTGTGTATGTGTGTGTGTGAGTGTGTGTCTGTGTATATAAATATATTTATATGTATTGTGTGTGGTTTTAGGAAAATAGAAAATAATATGATTCTTTGAGGATTTATCAAACAATATTGCTGCTTCTTTTTCCTCCTCCTTCTGTATTGACCTTCCTCCCTTTTCCCTAGTTGGAACCCCTCTCCTTATTTATCCATTTCCTGTTTCATATCATCTGTCTCTTGCTCTTTCCCATGCAAGCCCTGACCGCCCTCCCCACGCCCCCCCCCCCCAAATATGGTCCTGTCATACTGTCCTGGTTTCTGCAGTTATTCCATGTTCTTTACTTGTATCTGAGAATTTAGAGCTAGGAACTGAAAATGAGAAAAAATGTATAGCATTTGTCTTTCTGGGTCTGGGTCATTTCATTCAATATAATCTTTCTAGGTAGGTCCACCCATTTACTTGTGAAGTTTATGATTTCATTTTTCTTTATAGCTGAATAGTATTCCATAGTGTATATATACTGCATTTTCCATAGCCATTCATCTGTTGAAGGGCGTGTAAGTTGTTTCCATTTCCTAACCCTTGTTAATAGTATAGCAATGAATATGGCTGAGCAAGTATCTGTGGAGATAGGGCATCAACTCCTTTGGGCATACGCCAAGGAGTGGTATAGCTGGTTGACTTATTTTTAGGTTTTGGGGGGTTCTCCATCCTTATTTCCAGAGTGGCTGCACCAAGTTTCATTCCCACCAACAACGAACGAGGGTCCCCTTTCCCCACAACCTCACTGGCATTTGTTGGCATTTGTTTTGTTGACCTTGGCCATTCTGACTGGGATGACATCTCAGAGTCATTTTAGTTAGCATTTCCCTAATTGCTAGGGACGATGAACACCTTTTGAGATTTTTTTTTAGCCATTTTTATTTCAGTTGAGAACTCTCGGTTTAGAGCCTGAGCCTATTTTAACTGGATCCTCTGTTTCCTTGACCCCTTTCAGCTCTTTGTATATTGTGGATGTTAATCCTTTGTCAGATGTTGTCTTAGTTCGGGTTTCTGTTGCTGTGAAGAGACACCATGACCACAGAAACTCTTACAAAGGAAACATTTAATTGAAGGTGGCTCACTTAGAGTTTCAGAGGTTCAGTCCATTCTGATCATGAAGGGGAGCATGGCAGCTTGCAGGCAGATGTGGTGATGGACCTGAGAGTGCTACATCTTGCAGGCAACAGGAAGTCAACTGACTTGTCACACTGAGGGAAGCTTGAGAAAAAGAGACCACCAAAGCCCGCCCCTATGACACACTTCCTCTAACAAGGTCATACCTCCTAATAGTGCCACTCCCTTTGAGGGCCATTTTCTTTCAAATCATCACAGATGTGTAGCTGGTAAAGATTCTTTCCCATTCTGTGGGGTTCTTCTTCATTCAGTTGATTATTTCCTTAGCTGTACAGAAGCATTTTAGTTTTACAAAGTTCCACTTCTCAGTTGTTGAATGAAAATGGAACCCTATTCATAAAGTCCTTTACCACACTTCACTTTTGTAGAGTTCTATCTGTGTTTTCTTCTAGTAGTTTTAGAGTTTTGGGTTTCAAGCTGAGGTCTTTGATCCACTTGGAGCTAATTTTTGTGCAGGGTGACAGAGACACATATGGTTTCATCCTTCTGCTCATGGACATCCAGTTTCCCAGCAGCATTTGTTGTAGAGACTGTCTTTCCTCCAGTATATGTTTTTGCCTCATTGTCAAGCATCGGATGGCTATCCTCATGTGTAGGTCTTCTACTTTGTTCCATTGGTCTACATGTCTGTTTTAGGCCAGTACTATATTGTTTTTATTTCTATAGATCTATAATATGTCTTGAAGTCTGAAATGGCAATCCCTCCAGTATTATTCTTTTAGCTCAGGATTGCTTCGGCTAGGTGGAGTCTCTTCTGGTTCTCTATGAATTTTCACAAAGCAAGCTTGCTCCATTGCAGATCAGCTCATTTGGGCCACTCCAGATGGACATCCAAAACTCTAGACTTACTGGGTATGGTGGCACACATACACAATCCCAGCTCTTAGGAGTCAGAGACAGGAAGAGCAGGAGTTCAGAGTCATCCTCAGCTACATTATTGAGTTGGAGGCCAGCCTGGGGTACATGAGACATTGTCTCAAAAACAAACAAACAAACAAACAAACAAACAACCCCAGAAACAAACAAACATTTAATCAAACAAACACAACCCTAGGCTTTTTCTCGCTTTAGTTTCTCTAAGCTCAACATTCTCTTGGTTAATTCTCCAGTGCAGCTTCAGCAGCACATCTGTCCAATTAGAGGCTGTTTCCCTTTCAGGATCTTACAGAAGACAGAGCAAACCCTTTCTTACATTCAAGCCTTGGCCTCTCATTACCCATAGTCTCTTACTTATTCTGTTTTTTTCCCAAACAATTCCCGAGTCAGCATAAAGGGCAGTTTTCTGGGACAAAACAAATGATGCCCAAGAAGCCTCCACCTTCTCTTGAGTTGCTTAGCATGTCAGGAAGGTAAGAGCTCTTCCCTGACAGTTTCTAACACACTTGGCCAAGGCTGTGCTGACTGCAGGCTGCCCTGCCCTCCTGAGCTAGTACATCCAGTGTTCTCTGACTCAGGAGGCCAAGGGCTGTGAGGACTCTGCCAACACTATTTCTTTCAGCCAGTGAGTAAATAGATTTATCTTTTGGAAAGTATTGAAAGAGATTGAAGGTCAGAGAGTGCTTCCCCCGTGTGTTTTGCTCTTATAACCCAGAAATCTTTGCCTCCTGCTGGGCCTGCTTCTAGAACCCGGGAGGTGGGAAGGAGTGGTGCGTGTGAGGCTGGGTTGGGGAATCAGGCTTGGCTAGGCTTAGAGTGGCTTGGCACCTCTCTGCTCATGGCTTTATACCTTTCCCCTTTTTATTCAGTACATGGAGTGGTGATGCTCCATTCAGAGTGGGTCTTCATGCTTCAGTTAAACCTCTTTGGAAATGTCCTCACAGACAAGCTCAGAAGTGTGTCTCCTAGGGGATGCTGAATCCCAACAAAGTTGACGATTAAGATCACTCATCATGGATGGGAATAAATAACACTAAGTAAGGCGTAACCCTTCCAGTCACTTACTGAGGTAAGTGCCACTACTGCTATTCTTTTGTGCACAGGAGGAACTGGGCTTAGCATGGGATGGTAACTTCCCTTATCCAACATCACACATCTAAGAAATAGCCAAGTCAAGTGTCTGACTGGAGTATATTTTGTGTCAACGACTGCTCTTAGCCACTACTCTAGGAAGATGGAACTGACTCTTGGGGGGGGTCTTACCTTACTCTGGGGGTGGTTAGACCACTTCCTTGGGCTATCCTTAAATGGTCTACTCAGAGGAAATCATTCATCCTTCCCAGCCCCATAAGATAATGTAGCTGCACTTGAGCTTTAGAAACAGTGTCTTCCATTCTCTCCTACTCACCAGAGCTCACTCTCAGCTCCCCAGGCAGGGGATGTCCATGTTAGCAGCACGTTCACCAGCAGTCAGGATTGGTAAGTGTGGCCCCGACACTCAGAGCCACCACCTAAGCATACACATACACCCAGCTAACATCTAGCCTCATGAAGGGGTAGGAGCAGGCACATTCATGGATTTCACAAGAACTCTGGGGGGGAAAGGCCTCCAAAATTACTTGGAAACATTCATTGGTAATACCTAAAGCTAAACTGTCCGTCGTGAGGGGTGCCAGTCTTCCAAACCACTGTGGCCGTTTGGAGCTCGTTAGGCCTGTTGTTTGGCCCCTCTGGGCACTAGTCGGCAGTGAGATTAAGTGGTGGCTAGAGGTGGGAAGCAATGCAGATGCACTAGATGTCTGTCTTCTCGCTAATGGTTTCCAGTTCAGCAGGAAACTGAGGTTTAGCGAGGTGGCAGACCAGGAGCCTTCCAGTGGCCATACCACTACAGTTGGATACTGGTACTTTCCTTGCAATTGAGAAAACAAGCTCAGAGAGCTAGTGAGTGGGGAAGACTCCGCTCAACTGGAGCCTCTTTTCCTAAGTGCAGACATGAATTCGTCACTACACAGACCTGCCTTGTAGGATGAGACCAGCTCCTCGAACTCCACCAAGTCTTTCCTCAGGGAAGTCAAATGTGTCAAGTCAGACATGTCCACGGTGGGATCTAAGTCATGGAGATGACAATAATGCTTCTTTCTGGGGAAGGACAGTCTAGGGTGAAGAGCACTGAACTAGGAGTGGAAGAATGGCTGGGTGGTGAGTCTGGGCCATGCTGCCACCATGGTGTCAGCAAAACCCTTTCCCATTTTTGGGAGCTGTTCCTAATCTGCTCCCTGAACCAAGAAGGTAGTCCTTGAGGTTCTCTGCTAGAGTGAGCTCTGGGAAGAGGTGAATGGATCTAGTGCCTAATGACTGTGTCTTCTGGCATCATGTGGCTGCTGGCAGGCTGTTGATCAGCTTCAGGGATGGAGAAACGTGCCCTGAGGAGACCTGAAGTAGTCAACAAAGTTGGCCAGCTTCATAAATCTGTGTACTTCTGCCTCCGCTGACCATACACCAGCCATCTTTCAATCCCAGCTAACGCTATAAACCCAAGAAATCATCTATAAAATGGGAATAACATAAATATCGCACATAGGTGGACCCTCTAACAGCAAACTTCTCTGGGGTTCACTGGCCCTCACCCTCTCTTGATAGCTTTTTCCCAGCTCTCCTATGATACCCCTAGAGTCTTCTGGCCCATAGTCAGGTGTGTTATCCATTGTGCCTCTGGCCCAGTGCTGACACCCTTGAATTCTAACCATCCCACATTGAGCTTCTGTTTTCAAATCTGATCTCAATTTCTCTAGGGAAATTCCAGCTCATGTAGAAAGATACTCATCATGAGTGTCTTTTCACAGCATTACAAAATCAAGAAAGAAAGACTTGTAGAACATTCATTCATAGACCTACCAGGTTACCTTTTTTAAAAATTTCTCTAGATCCTCTTCCAAATTTTAGCCACATGTACACATATTCATAACAAACACCATTCTAACTTGGGTACCACTTAGTAGTATCACTCTTTTTCATTGAAACACTTCTTTGCAAATAAGTTGTCATCTTTGTCTTTTGGGGAAAGTCCTCATCAATATGATGCCATTCCAGATTGTTCCTATAATCTTTATTCATGCTTCAGAAGTAGGATGACTGTGTTTTGCTTGCAAGGGTGGAAGTGATATGTCAACTCGACCAGGTCATGGAGTATTCAGATTACATATTATTTGAGGGTATTTTCTGTGAAGATGTCTCTAGAGGAGCTTGGCATTTGAATTCATTTGCATGCACAATCTAAGTGAGGCAGGTGGTCCTACCCAAGAGATAGGCATCACTCAGCCCATCTAGGGTCTGAAGAAAACAAAGGCAAAGAAGGAATTCATCTCTTTTTTTCCTGCCTCATTGCTTGAGCTGGTACATCTCACTCCATCTTCCCTGGCCCTGAATCTAGGATTTATACCATCATCTCTCCTGGTTCACAGGCTTTCAGACCTAGACTAAATTATTCATTGGCTGTCATGAGTCTCCAGCTAGAAGACAATAAATCATGGGACTTCTCAGTCTCAATATTCCCATGAGCTATTTTTTGACAATAAATTGTGTCTGTGTGTGTGTGTGTGTGTGTGTGTGTGTGTGTGTGTGTGCAGACAGATGTACAGAAGCATGCATAGATAGACAGATGATAGAGATGATATATATATCATACCAGTCGTAAATCTCTGGAGGGCTTGTGTGTGTATTCACTAAGAAAATAAAATGCTCCAATCTTGTTCATCTTGTCTGGGTAAATCCCCCTGAGCTCATCTGTAAGACTGATGCTTGAAGCTATGTTCAATTTCCTGCCTTTGAGTCTCATTTACTAAGGGAAGTCCACACCACTACATAGTATACAAGTCACTAAGGTGATAAATTTTCATAAAGGAAAATTTATCTGTGAAGCAGCCAAATATGAGGAAGTGGGAGCCCCATGTCTCAAATCAGCCTCCCCAATGAGGGTTTAGAGGTATTTATGGGACAAAGCATGGAGGTAGTTTGAGGCAAGCGACGGGAGGCAGGGGAAAGTGAAAGAACTGATGACCTGAGCATGAGAAATCAAACTTTATGGCTCTTCATAGAGAAATATACAGAATAGTGGTGACATTCATGTGATCTAATGGTAGTTTCCAGCCCTCTGATGTCAGACAGTCACCCATGGGACACCTGCAAATGTCCAAGTGAAAGCCCAGTATTTTCAGCTGGTTTGAGAAAAACTGAAGCATCCTCCAAGTTCCTGCCAAACAACATGGCAGTTGTTACCACCATGACTGACTCACCAGAGCTGTTGTCGACAGTGAAACAGATAGGCATATACTAAATAAAGTGACCTCTAAAACTGTGGATAAGAGCAAGTAACTCAAAACAATGTGTAGCTTGAGATTTTATTCAGATCTTCCCTCAGTTCTACTTGGTACCTGCCCCTTTCCTTCCAATCAACCTGGATATGGAAGCCTTATTCATCTTCTTGGTTTTCAGGAAGCACTGACCACGAACTTTAACCCAACTCTAACCTGGAACTGCTGGACTGTGAAATTAGGCCAGATTTCCTGCCCATCACCAAACCCTCTTGGTAGGTCCTATGACCTGCACATTAGGCTTTGTGTTACCACACCAGCTGAGCTCTGAGTCTAGGGATACCTCAATCACACAGAGGACTATGCCCTATCTGACATAGATATCTCCGTTAGAAGACAGAATTTGCTGAGAGAACCCTTTCTACTTGAGATTCTCAGAGTTAAGGAATACTCAGCCCATGGCCAGATGAATTTATCCTCAGTAAAGCTCCTTTGCTGCTGCAGAACTGAACCCATGACCTCCCATTTTGCTTTCAATTATGGCTAAATAAGAGTGAAATATGAGTTCATCTCTGAGTGTATCTTGGGAACTAAAAGATTTTTTCTTTTCTACAAGAGCAGAAAAATTAAAGTATTATCCTCCAGAAATAGTAACAAGAGATGGATATCTACCTATAGAAACGAGAAGTCAGTCCAGAATCAAAAGTCGGCTTCAGTTAATGAATACAAGACTACACTGAGCACCATTATCAAGCCTTGTTCTACTCCTGAAGTGTTTTCTATCCATTGCATGGGAAAGGAGTCTGTTTCTCTACTTGCGACAGTTTTTATTGGCAATCCAATTTCTGAGTGTCATTGTGTGCCCTTCTCCAAGCATGAAAGAATGATGACTTGCTGGCAGAAGGCCCTGAAGTGTTGTCAGACATCTTGATAAATGGGAATCATCCTTGTTTTCAGTGTTGGACTGGACATCCCAATGCCACCCTTGTACAACTGTCTGGTATCTACAGTGACATCCCAAGAGCCAGGCGGAGAGCCAGGATGATAAGTGTGCATCCATGCCCTTGCTGTGCTGGTCCTGTTCCTCTCTCAAGAGCACACAGGGAGGCTTGCTCACAAACGCCCTGCTGGAGGCAGCTCATACCAGCTCCCTAAAGCTAACTGCTAGATTTCCAGGAACTTCGGGAAGAAACTCCTATCTCCTTGTGAACTTGAAATTGGCTTGTGTGAAAATGAATTGTGGTACAATTATTTACACCATGGAAATTGGCAGGTTCTACACATCAGCACTGGTTGTTAAGCATTTACTGGCATACCTCGCTTGTTATTGAGTACTTGGGATTCTGTAGATAATTCGGGGGGGGGGGGTGGGTTTCCAGACTTGAGCTCATTTGCTCACTTTGTTTTTTGAGACAGATCTCACATTGTAGCCCAGGCTAAGCTGAAACACACTACATAGCCAAAGCTGACCTCAAATTCATTTGATGCCCCTGCCTGAGCCTTCCAAGTATCCTTCCTTCAGGCATTAAAGATCCATTGTGCACAGATCAGTCAGGTTAGCTGGTAGTAGAAAAGTGACTGGGACCATGTCTCCCCGCACATCTGCAGTGCCCAGGGTACCCTGCCAGCCTGAATTCAGAGCTGTCTTTTGGATAGTAACCCCTTAAGACTCCAGAGCCTGACCATCATCTAGAGGTAGGTACTCCACCTTGCTGGATGAGCTTCCTACTCAGTACAATGCTGCCTTCTTCCTTGGAAATCTTGAGGAATGCAGGAAGTGGATCTTTTCCATAAAGTATTTAAAAAATTCACACACACGCACACCATACTGGGATACTGGAAATTGAATATAGGGCCTTTCATATTCTCGGGAAGTGCTCCCCCATGGAGCTATAGTCCCAGCCCACATTTGGGATCTTCTGTGTCACCTGGTCTCAGGCTGAGAAAGAGAATCAAATTGGGAATACATGCATGAGCCATCACACCCAACTCCAATGTGCTTTGTAATCCTCCCCAGAAAAGAGCAAGAAAGGCAGGAACAGAGAGTCTAAAAATGTGGGGAACAGATACTAGAAACTCACCTGGAGAAAATACTTGACAAAGAGTGGAGAAAAGAATGTCTCCCTGCCCAGGACAAAGACGGGAGGAGATTCAGGGGCCTATGTCCGTGCCACTGTTCTGTAATGTTCCACACAAATGCTACAAGAACTATAACAGTGAAAGGGAGAGACTGCTTTTGCTACATCATCCCAGGACTGGGTTTATCCATGATAACAACTGAATATCTGCTTTGCCAAAATTTCCTCAACCTGAGAAACAGGTCCCTCAAGAATTTACCAGATCCAGGCCAGAGATAGCTCCAAGTTGGAGCTTTGTCTACTGTGTGTAAACCCTAGGTTCCATCTCTGTTGTGGGGAGAGGGAGGTCCAACACTTCATTGAAAAGAGCTACTTCCTGCATCTCTCAAGATTTCCAGGGATGAAGGGGAGCTGTACTGAGTAGGAAGTCCCCTACCCTCAGCAGTGGAAGTGTCTGCTTCTAAATGATGGGACAGTTTACACATCTGGACTCTTAAGAGATCATAATCAAAGAAAAGGCTCTGAATTCAGGCAGCCTAGGGTACCCTGAGCATGACAGAGGTTGACAGAGACATGTCCAGGCACGGGTGTTCTCAGGCTCTGATGTGGATCCCCATGTCTGAGGGATATTCAGTAATCGCAATAACTAGGAAGACATCCCAATACCTGCACCTGAGATCCCTAAACCTTCATCACACCCAAGGGCTCTCAGGAACTGGGAAGGGAATGGATTGTTGGTCCCATTTTGTGGTGTGTGGCAGATCAGATACAGTAACTTGTTCATGTTTATAAGAGATAGAGCTACACTAAAAAGTTTGCGGCTAATAGATCCTTGCTGAAGAAAATGAAAACATCTCAAAAACTGACAGCAGAGTGTTAATGAGCTAATGGACATGAATGCATTGCTCGCTAGCAGTACACATGTGAGCAAAGAACCTGCCTTTGATACTTAGAAGTTTGTTCTTAACACTTAATTAAACAGAGTATTAACTATCCAAGGAAAAAAGTTAGGTGTTATAGTGTATGTGTGACTTTACAAGAAATTAGAGAGTATCTGTAAGAAAAGTACATTTGATCTATTCTATTCCAGAATCACTGATGTCCTTGCTTCCCATGTTTGAAGGAAATGTGGCCTATGTCTCTAATAGGTGTTCACAGTTATGTGGTGGGAGACACCTTCAAAACATTCTAATGAAACTTACTTTGTGACCAGGATTTGTTTGAGTCTATATATATATGTATGTTATTTTATATGTATAGTTATATTAGACCAAGGGAGCACAGATTGATTAACTGGTTCTATGTAATTCAGTGTTCAGTGAGTGCCAGCTTTGGGGGTTATAAGGTACAAATGAATCTCTTAGGAGTCTTGATTCCAAGATTCTATAACCAGTCAGTCACGCTCACTTTCAATTCCATTATCTTGTCTTTGGAATACTGAAGTTTTATTATTTAACCTATCATTTAGCTCTCTCTCTCTCTCTCTCTCTCTCTCTCTCTCTCTCTCTCTCTCTCTCTCTCTCCTTCTCTCTCTCTCCTTCTCCCTCTCTCCTCTCTCTCTCTCTCTCTCCCATAAGCTAAACTATGTGACAATAGAGACTTTCTTTTGTTTATCACTGTATCCCCAACCCCTAGAACATGCAAATGCTCCATCAATGTTGTTGAGTGAATGAGTTTGTTGGAGGTAAGATAGGTGTAGGGAGAACTATTAGAGACTTTTGAAACCATCCCAGAAAGAACAGAGGACACCAGCAGTAGAGCCCTGGCCGCAGAGATAGAGAAATATTTAGGGGTAAAATTGGGCTTGTTGATTTGGAAGAGACAGAGCGTGTGAAGTTAAAATGACTGGATGGCTTCCCATCTTACATATCCAGTGAATGATAATACCTGAGATATGGAATCCCAGGAGGAGAAAATGATGTTTGGGTATAGATATGATAAATCTGCAGCCCCTTTGGAACTTCTAGGTGGTGAGTGAAGTATGGATCTGGGACTTGGGAGAATCATCCATGCTGGAGGTAGAGGTTAGAGAGATAATGGTGACCAGATAGGGGTCGAACTGCTCAGAGAAAAGTATGTATAAAAAGAAAAAGATGCAGCTGATCTTGAGGCACGTCAATAAAAAGATGAAGTGTGAAGAAAGCAGAGCCCACAGATGAGCTGAGGGGACCCAGGATATCTATGTTCTGTGTCATGGAAGCCAGGGGAGCATAAGGTTTCCAAAGAGGCAGAAGTGATTCATGGAGTTAAATTTAGCAGAGGGTCAAGGAAGATAATGAAGAGGACGTGTCCATTGGGTTGGCAATTAGGTGTTCAGAAGCATCTCAACTTCTGTAAAACTGTGTGGGCAGATGTCAAATGTAATATAACGAAGACTGAGTTGGAAGGGAAGGGTAACTAATAAACATAATTCTTCAAGACGTTTGAATGAGACTAGAAGGAAAAAGGACATTGAGTACAGAGGACACAAGATTGTTTTGTGTGACAAGGTCTTTAATGATGAGAGAGGCTGGCAGTGTTTTGCTGAGGGTAAAAGCCCATAAGGAAGGGAAGGTTGAAAACAAGAGAGAAGAGATTAAGTAATAAAGTGAGGTCAAGTGGAGATGGGAAAGGAAGGACAGAATGGGAGCTGGAGTCTCCATCAGTGAAAGGGACATTTCATTTTCTGAGCCAGAGGAGAAGAAAAGAAAGATTGGAATGTTATAGTGATGCTATCAGTAAAATGGAATGACCTCAAGTTTCCCGAAAAAAAAATAGAAAGTCGGAAATTCAAGATTTTTTAATGCAAGAATAGCCACTTTTATTTTTTTTTTAATGGGAGCTGAAAAGTTCCCTAAGTGATAAGAGCGGCTTGGAGCATGCAAACTCTGCCAACAGCGTGGCTGGTACCAAATACCTGCTTTCCTCTTGGGCATGTGGAATTTTGACAGGAGCTACACAATTGGCACCTATGAAACCAGCCAGCAATAAAAGTCATGGGCTCTGAATAATAGAACCCTCTGAGCAGAACAGTCACACACGTGTTGTCAGGTTTCCATTAATGGGAGAAGTGTGAACTCTGGGTGGCCTCTCATGGGAGAGCGGGAATAAGAAAACCCAAAGGTAGACCCCTTCCGACTCTATACGCAGTTCCTCCAGGTCTGCCTGCCTCCCTCTTACGATTGGACGTGTACTCATATTACACTAGAGCGTTTCTTCGCCATGTTTATCACTGTGTGCTGAATCCTGTGGGTGCTTCAGACATGGGCTAGATCTACCACCCACTTTGCTCCCCATCCCATTACTCCATCACCAACCTCCAGTAAAGTACGATAAGTAAGCCTCCATTCTTTATAAATTACCTACTTTTAGGGATTTTTTTTTATAATGACAGAAAAATGGATGAAAGGGTTTCTAAATGTCAAAAAAAAAAACCCAAAAAACAAAAAACAAAAAACAAAGGACCATTACCAAAAGTCCAAAGTATAGCTTCCATGGCTTCAGCAGATGGCAGCAAATGGATCAAACCCTGGAATAGAAGCAAACAAGCTATGGCCAAATCAGTCCAACATCTGTGTGTGGAAGTAAGTTTTATCAGAGCACAGCATGTCCTTTGTTTACATACAATTTGACAGAGTTGGATACCTTTCAGTTTGTCCTCTGGGGGCTCACAGGTTGATAATTTGATTCCTAGGGTGGTGATGTGAGAAATGGAAGAAGTTTTAAAAGGTGGTCCTCAGAGAGGTCCTTAGATCATCAAGAACAATGCCCTCAGAAAGGGGATTAGTTTAGTTCTCATGAAACACCCACCCTATTAGTTCTCAAGGGAATGGCTTGTTACAAGAATGAACCTGATCCCAGTCTTGGTCTCTGGCTTCAGTCTTTGGAAATGAACCCTTGTGCCTGCATACCCTCTTGTTGTGATGCCATCTGTCCCCAAAAGACCAAACTGATGCTGATGGGCCCAGTCAATCTTGGACTTTCAGCTTCCTGAACTATGGCTAAATAAGATATATATATATATATATATATATATATATATATATATATATATATATAAATTATTTTAAATAAAAATATATACTATGTATATACATAAATAAATGTGTGTGTGTGTGTGTGTGTGTGTGTGTGTGTGTGTGTGTGTGTGTGTTGTCTTCCTAGGGTAGTTCATTGTTGTAGCAAAGAAGAAAAGGAAGAGGAGGACTAATACAGTATTCCTTGCTTCTTTGGTTCTCCAATAAGACTGAGGATTTTTAAAAGAAAAGAGGCCCAGTGTCTCAGAAAGCCTGGAGAATTTACTAACTGGGGCTCTTGGAAAATGCTAGCTGATTTACGTTTGTGGACAGATTCCAGCTTTGCACACTAAGACAAAGTAAAGGACACCGACGTCAGAGACTATCGTTTCCTGTTGTCCGTGTTTACCTCAGCCTGGATTTGAGCCCTTGAGTTTATAAGATGTTGTCCATACAGCAATGCTAGTTTTTCTGAGCTGTCCTAAAGTAGAAAACACTTATCAAATATGACTTTCGTCCCTCTCTTGCTAGTCTGTAGAAAATGTAACTCTTAAAGCTCCTCTATAAGGCAAAAGCAAGCTTGTGTCAGACTTGTAGGAGCTCTAAACACCTGCTGTCAATTTCTCCACTCAGAGTTCTTTGGGAAACAAGGATTTTCTGGGGTCAGAAGTATGATTGATTTGATGCCCTCCCTCCAAATTCAAATTTATTTCATCACTGTGTATACAGATTTGGCACTATGCTACTTTGCAGGGTATTCATTCAGTCCACGGTGGTAACATAAAAATGGTTTCCACCTATGTGCATTCCGAACCTGCTGACAGATGCCACCCCAGTAAATAAATGAAATGTCCATTTCCTCTGGCTGCTGCCGGGTGACTGAAGAACCACATTTTGCCCCCTGGGAGTCACTTCTTCCCCCTCATCTGAAGATGATCAACCCTGTCAAACTCAGCCTTGCACTTGATTGAGGAACAGGTCATAGATCCCCAAGAAGAAACCCTTCCTACTCAATGGATCATTCCCACCCACAGGCTGATCTTTCAGGTTTCACATCTAGAGGGAAAGGCTGGAAGTGCAGGGACGCACAGAGGGCTCACGTGACATATCTGAGCTGGAATCCCCATGAGAGCTGTGTGAGGACAGCATTGCACCTCTGGGCAGTTCATGTCTTCATAGTGTGGAACACACCTCCCTGTGCGTCTCACTGTCGGTCTTTGTTCAGCCTCCTCATGCCATGCCATGGACTGGCCTCGTGTATTCCTAAAGACAAGACCTCAAGGTGTTCCCAGCCCTCCCTGGACCTGTTCCTCATTTGTCACTGATCCCAGTGTATCCTATTATGTCTCCGTACCTCTTAAAGCAGAGTGCAGATCCACACATAAAAGCCCCAAAGGAACCAGGCGGTGGTGGTGCATGTCTTTAATCCCAGCACTTGGGAGGCAAAGGCAAGTGATTTCTGTGAGTTTGAGGCCAGCCTGGTCTACAGAGCGAGTTCCAGGGCAGGCTCCAAAGCTTCAAAGCTACACAGAGAAACCCTGTCTGGAAAAACAAACAAACAAACAAACAAACAACCCACAGGCCACAGGTAGTCTGGTCACAGAGGGGTAGGCTTAAGACTGACATTTCTTTCAGGTTTAAGATTGTTTTCCTATGAAGGCCTCCTGAAGTCATATTAGCTTCCAAAGGCAGTCATCTCCTGTCATTAGTTATTTCTATAATTCACATGTCCTAGTAAATCTATCAACATATTAAGAAGCAGTTAAGAGCTCATATCTAACATTCTGAAGAGAAACTTCATTGTGTGAATTATTTTCCAGTCTACTCCCTTGGTGAGAAATATGACAATTGGGCATCAAAAAACATTAGAGAGAGAACTTGAGAGACCAGGTCTATTGAAGAAGCCACAGTCAAGGATTCTGTCGTCAATTAGTCCCATCTGGACACACTTCTACAGACATGACCACAAGTGTGCACCACCAATGTCCTGGGTAATTCTAAATCATCCAAGTTCACAATGAAGATTAATTTTCAAACTTCCTTTCCTCCCAATAAAATTCCCCCAAAAGGAAAACTCCAGGCATCACACAGTCCTCTCAGATAAACTGTCCCCTATGCTGTATTCAGCAAATGGAACTCTCACACTTTTTTCTGGAGGGTTCTAATCCATCCTCTTCTCCTCTTACGCCTTTTATAAAAGCGATGTTTTTCCTTTCTCTCTAATCAAAGTGGCCATACACATTTCCATGATTCTTTAGCCAAAGAATTAATCATGGCAGTGGTGACAACGAGCCCCATGACCCCCTGATCCCAGCTCTTGCATCTCTCCTCTGCGTGGAGCTGGAAAACCATCAGAGAAGTTGGTTCCCATGCTTCACACTGAGCCTGGGAAGGTGAGGCAGGGAGAGGAGGGAGACTGTGCTAGACTTGGTCTATTGAATAATCACAGGAGGCGAGAAAGTGATCCATGCCCAAGATGTGTGTGACCAGAAACCTTTTATTTTTCAGAGGTTTTCAGCTTTGTTTGGAATATTTGGAAACTAGATTTTTTTAAGGCAGGGCATCCCTAATCCAAGATTCCGTTAAAGTTTTTGAGGGCGAACGCACAGAAAGTTCTGTATTTTTAGTATATCCTAGCTAGCTTTGATTGTCAACTTGACACAAGTCAGAGTCATCTGAGAAGAAAGACAGCCTTAGTTGAGGAATTGCCAGTATCAGATGTGGGTAAGCCTTGATTATTAACTGATACAGGAGGGCCCAGTCCACTATGGGTGGCAGCATCCTTAGGCAGGTGATCTTGGGCTCTATCTAGCTAAGCATGACCTGGGGAGTGAGCCAGACAGTGAATCAGGATGTAACATTCCTCCACGGGTTCTGCTTTGGGCTCCTGTTTAAGCCACTGGCAGGACTTCCCTCAATGATGAACTGTGTCCTGAAGTGTAAGCCAAGTAAATACTTTCCCCGCCAAGTTGCTTTTGGTCAGAGTGTTTTATCACAGCAACAGAAAGGAAACCAGAACACAGGGCATTCCAAAACTCTGGTGTTTGTGACCTGAGTCTCAGCACCTCTATATTCAGACTAGGCACTGTGTTTGAATCCCACACCATGCTAACCTTGGACTGTACCTTGTATGATCAGTCACTGCTCAGGCTCACTCACAAAGGTTCTCTCACAGGCTTTGCTCAAAGTCCCATAACTAATGAGTATTTGGACAACCACCAAGATCATAAGAATTTTTCGGTTTACTATATGCTTTCCCCCATAGCCCCCCAAAAGTCAGGGGGTACCATCAGATTCTTGGTTTGCCAGTCTTTAATGTCACATGCTGAAAACTTAAGGTACAACTCTTATAGTCCTGTAGTCCAGAGTCATAAAGAGGTGAATGTTAGCAAAAATCTCCAGTTCTGGTTGAAATCTGTGAGGCAGGATCCCAAATGGCTATGGAGCCTGCAAATTACAGTTTTCAATTGCAAGCTACAAAAAATAAAAAATAAAAAAAAAATGTTGGGTAAGCAGCCGGTGCAGATGGTTACTCATCATGTGCAGGAGTACCTCACGTTGAGGGCTGAACTGACCAATCACATCACCAGTTCTCCAGAAGCAAGGGGGTGAAGTAAACAAAGCCACCACAGGCTCACAGACCCAGCCCTCTGGCTGCATTCACCACTGTGCTTAGGTGCACAACAAAAAGATGCTGCTTTTGCTGCATTTGCTTGGCATGGAAAACCCTGGAAATGTTGGGAACGTGGTTGGAGAAACACAAAGAGCTACCATGTGCTGTATTTGGAGAGATGCTAGGATCAGATGACTGGAGGATATTTTCTCCTGGCAATAGAAGCTAACCCATAGACCTTCCCTCAGGACAACCTGGAAGTCATTTGTTAGCAAAGTCTCACGCTAATTAGTCACTACTACACAGCAACCAATGGATTCCAAACACTCTTTCTTAACCACAAGAATAAAGAAAGATAATTATAGTAAGATTTCTAGGACAAAATTCAGTGTGCCTATGTATCCATTAGTTAAAGTGGAAAGATCTGCCCACTATGGGTGGTTCTATTCTCTGGGCAAGGTACTACTTCTTGCACTGAATGAAAAACAAGAAATCAAGCTATGCGCAAGGACTCCCCTCCCCTCTCTGTTTCTTGACTATGGATGCAATGTAGCCACCTGCTTCAAGTTCCTGCTGGCTTTGCTCCCCTAGTATGATGGACTGACCTTGAACTGTGTGTGAGCTACAATAAAGCCCCTTTCTACTCAAGTTGCTTTTGTCAGGGCATTTTACCACAGCTACAGAGCTAGAAAAAGAAACTAAGACATACTCTAAGATAATCAAATAATATGGAGTCAAGATCAACATAAAAAGGACCACATAGGCACCATGGAACTTACTACACCTAGGAATCTTATCATAATTCTCTTTCTTTATTCTTGTGGGGAACAGAGAGTGGAGTCAATTGGTTGCTGCAAAGTCGTGACTAATTAGCAAGAAGGCTCAGTGGGTAATACTTGCTGTACAGGTTTGGAAACTTGAGTTTGAGCTCTAGATGTCACATAAAGGCTAAAAGAGAGGAAGGATTCACAAAATTGTCTTCTGGCCTCCACACATGAAAACATGTACACACACACACACACACACACACACACACACACACACGCACGCACACACACACATACACACACGCACACACACTAAATATAATTTCAGTACACAGAGAGAAAACTAGATAGACAAAAAAAGAAAACATTAAATACAGAAACCAATTCACAAATGATAAGCATAACTACCAATCAGCTGGGGCCTGACTAGCTCATCTAAAGGAATAGGAACAATTAATTTCCCAAATGATATCTTATGTCATTCACAAAAATCAAATTCAGATGGGTTACAGATCTAAACATGAAAACCATAGGAAACTTTCAGAAGAAAACACAATGTTTTAGGATTTGTAGTAAAAATGACACACAAAAGATAGTTTGAAAATATTAGTATTTTATATTAAAACAAAAAGATTTGATTTATGACAAAATACAATGGATAAACTATACGTTGGCTGAGCATATTTACAACACAGGTCTCTAAACCAATGCTTAGCATATGTCATATACAAAGAATTCTCTAATCCCACAGGATCATTAGAAAACATTAGTTAAAGCAATACAGTAATCCAGGGTAGTTAAGTGAACTGAGTCCAAACTGTGTCAAAAACACAACATTGAATTAAAAATATAATGCAAAGTCACGTGCTGCGGCATAGAGATTTCAAATCAGTACAACGCCGGTTTATGTTGTTCATAGATACACAGGTATAATTTTGGTAAAGAAATGTGCATTAAAATGATAAGAACCACACCGAAGCAGAGCTATCTCTAGGGAGAGGGATTAGGAACAGTTATCTATGATGAGAATTTCTCATATGTCTAATATATTTTGTTTCTTTAAGAAAGAAAAACCCCTAAAATTATACGCAGGGGCTGGAGAGGGGGCTCAGTGGGTAAGAGCACTCGCTGTTCAAGCAAGAGGACCTAGTTCAAACCCTCAGCACTTGTATAAAAGCCAGGCGTGGTCACATATGTCTGCACCCCATTGCTGAGGAACAACAGGCAGTTCTGGGAGCTTGGCAGCCACCGAGCACAGCCAAAGCATCAAGCTTTGGCTTCAGTAAGGGACCCCGTCTCAGAGACGAAGGAGGGAGACACTTGACACAGTTGCCTAGCCTCTGCATACATAACTGGCCCCTGCCAAACAAATCAATTAAAATACATGAAAGTAGAGTGTTGGTCTGATTGTATATGATGACTCGTACAGACAGTAGTCTGAGACGGAGCTTGCCTTCTTTTTACTATATATCCTCATTGAAATTTCTTCAGGAGTTTATTAGCCATAAGTACAGATTGCCTTTTTTTTTTTTTTTAAATCTGTTCCCATCAGATTAGCAGTAAATGAAGATTCATCATACCTTTGTTTTGTGCTCATGCGCTTTTACTGGTTATATAAATTGGTCCAACTTTTCTGTTAATACGTCTAAGAGTTGAAGTTGTACAGCGATTTAGTTCCTGAAATCAATGTCTAGAAGTCTGCCATGAGGAACAATAAAATAAAATCCCAGAGCTGCAGGTATAGTAATGTTCGCTGCAGGGAGGTCTATAAAAGACCAAAAGGGGACTTTTAATTAGTGGACACTGGGGACTTTCAATTCGTAGACACTGGTCTTCTTCAGGTCATGTAAATATGATGCAACCACACAGAGGAATACTATGCGGACATTTCACACGCACCCACGATTCCAGCTCTGTTCACATGGACAATGTATTAAGGGGGAAAGGGTTATGAAGCAGCAAATATAAGATGAAGGGACAGGAGAAATACAAGACAAAGGAGATCTGGAAAGGTCGTCTTCTATCTCATGCAACTGAAGAACAAATAAAGCTACCAGGAATGAAGGAAACAGAAACCAGGCAAATTCCAGGGACCCTGGTCTAGTTGGCTTTCTGCTGCTGTGATAAACTTCGTGACAGAAAACAACGTAAAGAGGAATTACAGGGTTTGTGTATTATTGAGAGAAGTCAGAGCAGGAACTCAAAGCAGGAACCTGGAGGCAAGAACTGGAGCAGAGGTCATGGAGGAGGCAGAGGTCATGGAGGAGGCAGAGGTCATGGAGGAGGGCTGCATATCGACTTGCTCCCCATAGCTTGCTTAGTCTGCTTTCTTATAGAAGCCAGGACCAGCTGCCCAGGGATTGCACTGCCCACAGTGGGCTGGGCTCTCCTACATCAATCATTAATCAACAAAATGCCCCCACAGATTGGCCTACAGGCCAATCTGATGGAAGCATCTTCTCAATTGAGGTTCCCCCTTCCCAGGTAACTCTACTTTGTGCCAAGTTGACAAAAAAAACAAAATCAAAAAAACAAAAAACAAAACAAAACAAAACAAAACAAAACTGACCAGCACAGACTCCAATAAAAATTTTTTTTTCAAATTTTGATGTGTGGCAGAGAGAACTGGTCTAAACTGTATACCACTTTTGTACTAAAAACCAATCAGCTTTAGCTTTACAAGATAACATAAGTTTGGTTGTAAAGATTCAATATTGATGATTAGGCTGTCACCAGAGTAACAGCAACAATTGCACATGTCCCTAAGAGGTGTCTATTGCCAGTGTGATCCATTTTTTTTATATGATATATGTGGGTATGAATGTCGCATGTCTACTGATTTACTTTCTCCTCTGTTGTTGTGATTAAAAAGTAGAAAGGAAGAAAGGAAAAGACAAGACCCTGACAAAGGCAACTTAAAGGGGGAAGGAGGGCCTATTCTGGCTCACAGTTCAAGAGTTCAGTCCCCATGGTGGGGAAGCCAAGGTACCAAAGGAATGACGCAGCTGGCCACATCCCATCCACAATCAGAAGGCAGAAAGAGACAAATGCACACTACTGATCCATCCCCATTCTCTGTTTCAGACAGTCCAGGATTCCACCCAAGGAACAGAGTCACCCACAGTGGGTGGGTCTTCCTACCTCAGTTACTGTAATCGAGAGACTCCCCACAGGCATGCTCAGAGGCCTGTCTCCCAGGGATTCTGGACCCTGTCAGCTTGACAGTTAACACTAAGCATCACACTGATGGAATAATGCAGAGTACTTAGTTTCGTTCATGCTTTTCTGTTTGCCTTTTTTTTTAATGAACACCCATAACTTTCATAATTTTTGAAAAGCAATTTTCCTTTGGGAAAAAGAACATGTCACTTCAAGATTTGCTGAGGTGTTTTATAATGTCTGGGGTGGAACTGATGGGCTTAAGGTACAAAGCTTTCATCAAATACTCTTAAGCAGGGGAGGGTTAGTGGCAGCCCTGCCTCTCTTCCCAGCTGTCTGCTGGCCCTCCCCTTTTCCGCCACTCACCCTAATGTGTCCCCTGGTCTAAGAACAAAGGAGAAGCTGCTACCCTTTAAGGTACACAGTAAAAGCATGGACAATAAACAAATCCAGTGCCAAAGAAGGAAGGGACCTTCGTCTGTCAGCCTGAAATCATCATCTGGATGCTGGGATGTTGGCATCTCTCTGTCTCTGCTAAACGGATTCACAAAAGACAGCTTTTGTTGCTCCCCCCGCCCGCCCCCGCCAGCCCTCCACCTAATATGTACAGATTGTAAGAGGAACACATTCAGATTTTAAAAACTGGTTTCCACACTTCCCATGCTGCTGTCATCCGTCTGTTCTGAACATTTCCCGCGTCACACAAAGGAAGATTCATGTGACGAACATCACTCAACATCTCCATGGACAGACTGCCCAGCTTTGGGTTCAAATACCTGGGGTTGACTCTGGCCTTTGCTTCTGTAGTTTCTACATTTGAGTGTTGCCCTGCGCTTTTGAGTCTTCCTTCGTGATCTGTGGGTTATAAACAGGTTTGTTGTAACTGAGGCCGATGGCTGTGACAGTCTTTATCTGTTTTGTCCTTTCAATTACTAGTAGATGAAGGGGAAAGGCTGCAGCTTCTCCATCTCTGTATCTTCAGCTGGCACAGTGACGGGTGATGATCGTGTACATGGGAGGCACAGGAGGACAGAGAAGGCAAATGTTAACTGCTGAGCTGTACCAGTGTGTGCGTGTGTGTGTGTGTGTGTGTGTGTGTGTGTGTGTGTGTGTGTCCCTAACAGTAACCAGAGTTTTAGAGATCCTTCTCCCCCCCTCTACCTGCAATAGTTTAAGTCACGTCACAGGAGACCTGTGATTCTCCATGAAAGTAACAGCCTCATTCAGCCACACTCTTAGATTTACCAAGCACCTACTTTGCCCACACTAAAGGCACTCCTCTCAACAGAAACAAGAGACCCTGAGAAGTCAGATGCCAGTGCTAAGCCATCAAAGAAACTGAAGCACAAACCACCTACTCAGTGACTAGTCTATTTCCAGTCAACAATGCAGTGGCCTTCTATGCTCCATATCCACTCCCTCCCCAGTTCCAACCAAGTAAGGAGACAACAGGAAGTCCCTGTGGGTGAGATGAAAGTAAACAGGAAGTTCTGGCAGCCTAACAGATGCATCCGAACAAGAGACTCTGTAATTTGCTGAGGGTGACATGCCTTTTAAAGTAGAGATGAGAAATCAAAACCTAAGAATAGTGGGGGGGGGGGGCATCTGAATAGCCAAGTGTCAGTCTGCCAAGGCATCTTTGGCACCCGGAGGGAATCAGGAACAACAAAGAAAAGAACTGCTTTGCTTCTCATGAGCCCATTTCTGTGACTTCCAGAATGTTCTCAGGCTGTTCAAGTTGTTATGTTAGAATGCAGGTTGTGGTTTAGTCCAAGACTGGGGCCCCCTTTTCCTTCTATTAATGATGAAAACAAAACAAAAGCAAAGAAAGGAGAAAGCGATAAGAGTCTTGTTGTTTTGTTTTGTGGGAAAGCAGCTTGCTTGATAAAAAGATGAAAGGAAGCATGGAGGATTAAGGGCTGTTAATGGAGTCCTACAGGCCCAGCACCACCCCCACCTCACCCCACTACCCACCCACCCATCCCCACCCTGCTCAGAACAATTAGTGTCCTCACCCTCATGGAGAGGATGGTGGTATCTCCCTTCTCAGACCAGACCCAGGTCTGGCAGCTCCTCCACAGATCTGCATCAGTGTCATTCTGACTACAGGGGCATGGTTGGGGGTGGGGGCGGGGGCGGAGTGCTTTGTCACCAGAACATCACCTCCCCAAATAAGGTGAAACACCAAATTGCCATCAGCCAAGGGGTCTGTGTTTGGTACTTTTCTTGCTGCTGTGTCCAAATCCCTGATTAGAAGCATCTTAAGGAAGGGCTAATTTCAGCTTCCTGTTAGAGGAGATACAGACCATCATGGCAGGAAGGGATAGCAGGAGTGTGAAGGGACTGGTCACATGGTGTTGCTTCCAGAGTCCAGAAAAAGAGGGCAGAGAGGAAGTAGGCCAGGCTCTAAAACCTCCAGACCCACCCCAGGCGATCTACTCATTAGCAAGTCTCCACCTCCTAAAGGTCTCATCACCCTCCACATCTGGGGACCAAGTCTTCAACCACATGAACCAAGGCAGATGTTTCATAGTCAGACCATGACAGGGTCCTTGTAGCTCCAATCTGCACAGTGGCCAGAGAGTGCCTTGGGATGAGGGCTATGTGCAGGGCTGAGATTTGCTCCATGCACAACTTGGCCATCAAGATGAATGATAATCTGAGGCAATACTTTTAAAAATCAAAGTGAGCACATGGACAAAAATCCATTGGCAAAATGCCAATATTTTGAACAAAGACTGGGCCAATGCTATGGATTTGCTTTTGCCTCAGATTCCATGGAGCTCAATAGTCTTGTCTTGCCCTGAAACACAGGCACCTTGATCATCACAAAACAAGTGGATTCATTTTGAGTTTCATGAACACTATCTTAAAATATTTTTTCTCTTGGGTTCTGAGATTTAGGGCTCCCCACCATGTTTGGAGTCTGAGATTCTTGTCCCCACCCCTTAATGGTTCACCCCTATCTGACAGCTCTGACTCACAGTATGTTCCAGGCTTTTCTCTCCCCTGTTATGTTTGTGTAGAGGACAGGCTCCCAGAAGCTGGCTGCTTGGATGGTCCCAGTCAGGTTGTCTGAAAACCTTCCTAGGCTCCTGACTTCCACCTGTGACCCGATGCCACCTTTTGCCAAAGCTGTGAGAGCAAAGTTCCTTCTGGAGGAACTGATTCCTTGTGATGTCCCGGTTGTAATCCCATCAGGCTGGAATAACTTGACATTCTCATTGGTCTGAAACACAAGTTGTTTTTCCTTCAAACATCAGGCCTGGGGTTGTCGCTGGCCTCCTCTGAGAGGGCTGTGACCATATCGTCGCCTGCTTTTCCATCATACCACTCCCCAAGAGATTCCCTGAGGAGCAGGGAAGAAGCAGAGCATGGAGCCAAGGTTGAGGGAGCTGCAGGCTGTGAGGAATGCCCCTCTCACTGGGAGCTCTCCTCCCTGTGAAGGAGCCCTCAGCTGGTACAGAGAACTAGACAGATACCAGTGAGCACCACAAACTCCAAGGAATCTGTCACATGGGGCGCTGGTTCTTGGGTGACTGGAAGTTTTGGCATAAGAAGCCTCAGGACACTGTTCCATCATCTGTGGTGCGCTAGGTGAGACGGGAGGAATGCACGGGTCTGAACAACAAAGCCCCTTAGCAGCCTTTGGACCGCGTGAGAATGGCTGTCTTGGCTATTTCAGAGTACCATCGAGATGCCAGCTAGTCATTCAGGAAATGTTTAGAAACTCTGTGAGTCCAAACAAATGTAAAATGTACTGTTTCCAGCCTGGGCTGCAAAGTGAGTTCCAGGAAAGGCACAAAGCTACACAGAGAAACCCTGTCTCGAAAAACAAACAAACCAACAAACAAGCACTGTTTCAATAGTTAGCCAACCAAGAGTGTTTAGTAAGAACTATTCAACATGAACCACCAAGGCAGGAGGTGGTCCCCACATGGCACATAAGGTAGCATGGGCCACAGTCCTGAGAGGATGCCTGCTGTGGCAGCAGACCCCACAGGAAACGTGAAGATGCACGCCTAGCTCCTTTTTGCTTAGGCTTTTGTGATTGGTGAAAGCATGTTCCCACAGCGGGCTGAGCAGGTGTAGGTCTGAGTGAGGTGGCAAAAGAATGCTATGATGCAGACCCTATTGAGGAAGCCTGGGTGCTGTCCTGAGAGAGGGGGGCAAGTGACACTTGCAAGGCCAACTAGAGTCTCTCTCAGGCTCATCTCTCAGGCTGGACTTTCCTGCATCAAAGAAATGCTGCACAGAATTGCCTATAGGCCCATCTGATGGAGGCTATTCTTCAATTGAGGTTCCCTCTTCCCAGATAACACCAGCTTGTGTCAAGTAGACAAAAAACTAACTAGCACAGATGGGTCAGTTAGAATGCAGGTGATCAGTGCTTTCAGAATGTATTGTGCAAACTTATCTTCAGGCTACATATATAAGGTCCATGTGAAAAGTAAATGACTTTGGTTTACATTAGCATTCCATCCCCAAGATAACTCATGGTATATATGCAAATATTCCAAGATGTAAATAAGCCAAAATCTTAACCATATCTGGTCTTAAATATGTCAGATAGGCACGCGCACACCTATGTGTGTGTGTGTGTGTGTGTGTGTGTGTGTGTGTGTGTGTTATATATGTGGAGATAATTGGATTTTGCTCTAAAGAGGGTTGTGACACAGTCCACAGATAACACAAAACACAATATTCTTGCTTCAGTCTCCACATAGTTAACTCGCCCAATGCTTTTCTTGATTTTCGTTCACATCTCTTATCTGTAGCTAATCTATGGATGGAATCTAACCTCGATCTGACAAGCAGAGCTTCAGCTCAGTCTGAGTGAATGAACTCTTCTCCCGATGAGTTAGTTACCATTACAAATAATGATGTCTACTGACAAACGTGTGCAGACTCTCTTCACTGCACTGAATGTGTTCTTGTTTCAATGGGAAGTCAAGGCACACATCTAAGTTTATTTATTTTCCTTACATTTATCATTTATTATGTTGGTGTGTTATAGGGGAGGGGAACATATGCCTGAGCGCGTGGGTGGAAGGCAGAGGACAACGTGCAGACTGAGTTCTCTCCTTCCACCATGTGGGTTCTGGGGGCTGAAGTTAGTCGTCGGGCTTGGTGGCAAGCACAGTTATCTGCTGGGTCATCTCAGGCACAAGACTTTTGTGCTTCATCTGCATTACTAAAATTTCCCCTCTGCTTTGTTAAGCCCAGACAAGCAACAAAACAATGACCCAAATACTACTTAAGGCATTTGCCAATTCTGTGATGTACAAGCTCCTGCTAGGGCCAGTTCGAAGCCTTCCTAAGACCACCAGCCATGGAGTTGGAGTTGTTTATATAGAACACACATGAGGATGTTGATTTTGTTGTTGTTGTTGTTCAGGGCATATGGCATAGCTTACAGATAATACAGTGCACAATAGTCTTTCCTATAGATTTCACATAGCTAATGGACTTGGGGTGCTTTTGATTTTTGCTTGTCTCTTAAGAAGAGACACACAGGTGGTGGTGCATGCCTTTAATTCCAGCACACAGGAGGCAGAGGCAGGCAGATCTTTGTGAGTTCAAGGACAGCCTGGGCTACAGAGTAAGTTCCAGGAAAGGTGCCAAAGCTACATAGAGAAACCCTGTCTCGAAAAACCAAGAGAGAGAGAGAGAGAGAGAGAGAGAGAGAGAGAGAGAGAGAAGTAAGCCATTACACATATTTATACCATAGTGATGGCAACAGGGCTAAAAAATACTCTTAAAAGAGAAAATATAAAATAATTATGCCAAGATATGGGAGGGGATTTATTACATTAATGTGTGTGTGTTAACATACATTAATGCACATGCAGGTCTATACGAGTGTGTGTGTATGTAAGAAAGAGGCTAATGTCAGGTGTCCTGCTTTATTGTTCTATGCCTTATTTTTTGAGACAGACTCTTTCAAAGAAACTATAGGCTATCTAGCCAAAACGCCAACATCAAGCATGAGAAGCCCCCTTTTGAGTTGTTCAGAATTGTCCAAAAGACTCCCAAAATATCGTAGGCTGTTACTGTTCTCCTCGGTTGCCTCTGGAAGAAGATAATTCTCTATTGCTGAAGACACCAAGCACTTCAAACACAGAACCCAGAGGATCTGAGCTGGATCTCACCTGAAAGCCTCCCTCCTGAGCACTAGCTTCCAACCCAGAAGGTACCCTGTGAGCTTCCAGAGAGAACCAACTATCCTACCCAGCTACAGTGCCTACGAACCACAACAGTGACCAGCACAGCACAACTTAAGGGTGCAATAATGATACGCATAACTTAGCAGTAACCAACAGCTCTCTAATTGGACTTAAGGTCTGCTCAATGAGAGGGAAACTGTGCCTGGTACTGGAAACCTAGCAAACTACTTAATGTTAATGAAGTCATGAATCTTGAAGGACGATCACCATTTTACTAAACCTAATTTAATTCCTAACTATGCTCTAAATATTTATCCTTATACTCACAGATGAGTGCAGCTCTCACCCCTTATCAAGGAAATTTCTCTTTGCAACAAAGACCATTACAGAAAATTACAACTGATGAAAATGCAGACTTGTAGAGCCCAGTCCCAGCTGATACACCTACAATACAATCCTGCACCTAAGGCTCAGGGACCATCGCAGAAGAGAGGGAGGAAAGACTGTAAGAGCAGAGGAACAGGAAGCCCGCTGGGAGACTCTGTCTTCTTCTAGTAAAGCCACACCTATGAAAGTTCACCAGCATGGCTGCCTAAGCATGACCTGAACAAGGACCACTCCAATAGACATGCTAATGTAGAGGGGGGAAATCCCAGGAGGCTGCAACCCTAGACTAAGACCAACTGTCAGCTAAGGAATGCTGAGGGCGGGAGAAATAGTTTTTTTTCCCCCAGGGAAAGCACACCAATTGGTTATCCAATACCAAATGATCAGCCCTGAAAATATATACATACAAGTAACGGTGTATAGACTGAGCAGGTTGTATTTATATATTTAGGAATACACACACACACACACACACACAATTAAAGAAAAAGAGGTCATGAATTTGAAAGAGAGCAAAGGGGAGGGGTATATGTGAAAGGGACTGAGGGAGTAGAAGGAAGGGGAAAAATGATATAATTATATTATAATCTCATGTATTATATTATAATGTATAATTTTTTTTCAAAAAGAGAAAACAGAGAACCCAAAGTTCACTGATGCACCCAGACTGACTGGTAAGCCCCAAGGATCCTCCTGTCTCCACCTCCCTTGTTCTGGCATATGCTGCCACAACCAGCCTTTGATGTGGGTGTTAATGAGCCTGCTTACACAAGAGCACTCTATCCCCTTAGACATCCCTCAAGCCCTTCTACCTTAGTTGTTACTAAATTATTTAATTATAAATCTGTATTACAGCATGGCTCAATAAGTCTATATTTAAAGACTAGACTCACAACCAAAAATATAAATCTATGTTTACACACACACACACACACACACACACACACACACACACACACACACTCAGAGCTCATAAAATGCCTAAAAACTTCCAATCCTCAGAACACCAGCGCACAGGGAAGGCCTGGAGAGAGTCATATCTCCCTGTCCCTGGACACAGAATCTCTGGAGATGGGAGAGATGGGTGGCAGACTTGGACCCACTCCTCTACCAGATGTTCTGTGTCTTCACAATCAGTTGCAGCTGTTGGGAAGGATGGAGTCTGGCCTCTGGTGTGGGCCCTCCTACCACTGCAGATTTGACCTATTTTCAGACCAGAAAAAAATGCTGATTGATTCTCCAGTTGCCCACTTTGGCTACTGGTTGCACAGTCCTCACTATGCCTAACGTCACAGCCCAGGCTTTGACAACGTTCCCCATAACTGCAGGTCCGGAAAGAATGAAACAGCTGGGGATCATTTTATAAACAATTAACCCTAATGAGCTGACTCAGCAAAAGCGGCAAAAAAAAAAAAAAAAAAAAAAAAAAAGGGTGGTGGAGGGGGAGAGCAGGGAACGGCCTTGGCTGGAGGAGTTTTCGCCTTGGTTGGCAGAGGCCAGTTAGGAAGGAAAAGGAGAGATCTGATTTATTAGCAAAGATGAAGATTTGCTGAACTGGGCCAATTCACGGGATGTCTGTCCGCTGAGACTGTGGACAGCCATACTCTTTTCCATACTATTGGTAAGATGGTAAGTTGGTTCAGCCTCTGTAGACAACAATGGACCTTAATCTCATAGATTTGAATTCATGTTCCCTGTGATCTAGATGCTTAAGGATACTTGTGGCTGCATTGTCTGATCTTGTAACCCTGGTTTAGATGCGAACTCAGTCTATTTATAGGTAGCTTGCTAAACTTATAAATGACAACACTGTAAATCCAGACAAATGAGTACTGTTAGACCACTTAAAAGAGGATAGCCATTCTGTGTGACCTGTTGTTGAATACTCTTGAAGCTGTTAAGTGCAAAAGGCAAGGCAAAATGCAGTACACTGCCACTATTTAAATTAATACACTGGTACACCTGAGTGGACATAACATATCTTTGGAAGGATATTTAAGGAAAAGTGGACCCAGTCTCTGAGGAAGAAAACTGATAAAGAACAAGAAACAAGAAAGACTTCTTAACATATCCAGGATGGTTAATTTTGATTATCAATGTGATTGGAGCTGTAGTCCGTTTTCTATCTTGCAATCTATGTCAACTCCCCCAGCCAGCATCAAGTCCTGTCTTTGCCTGTTCATTCAGAGGCATGAGGAAGCCAAAGTGGGCCTCTATGGTGGTTTGAAGGAAAATGGCCCCTGTAGACTCATAGGGAGTGGTATTATTGGTGGTGTAGTCTTGCTGGAGTAGGTGTGACCTTGTTGGAGGAAGTGTGTCACAGGGGGTGGGCTTTGAGGTTTCAGAAGCTCAGGCCAGGCCCGGTGTCACCCTCTTCCTGCTGCCTGTGGATCCAGATGTAGCTACTTCTCCAGCACTGTGTCTACCTGCATGCTGCCATGCTCCCCACTATGATGACAGACTAAAACTCCAAACCTTGTGTACACTTTTAACCCCAGTATTTGGGAGGCAGAGGCAGGTCAATCTCTGTGAGTTCAAGGCCAGCCTGGTGTACAGAGTGAGTTCTAGAACAGCCAGGACTGTTTCACAAAGAAATCCTGTCTCAACAAACAAACAAACAAAAACTCTGAACCTGCAAACTGGCCCCAATTAAATGTTTTCCTTTATAAGAGTTGCCATGGATATAGTGTCCATACACAGTTCTGGAATATTATTTTAAGATGTGTTACATTTGTTTATGCTGTGGAACATTTGTTTAAAATGATGCAAAGATGTGTTGCATCCTTTATGTTGCATTTGTTTAACTCTGTGAAGATGTATTATTTTGCCTGTAACTCAGGCAAATACCTGATTGGTCTAATAAAGAGCTGAATGGCCAATAGTGAGGCAGGAGAAAGGATAGGTGGGGCTGGCAGGCAGAGAGAATAAATAGGAGGAGAAATCTGGGAAGAAAAGGATCGAGGAGCAAGAAAAGGAGGAGAGGAGGACATTGGGGCCAGCCATCCAGCTACAGAGCAAGCCATGGAGTAAGAAGTAAAGGAAGGTATATAGAAATAGAGAAAAAATAAAAGCCCAGAGGCGAAAAGTAGACGAGATAATTTAAGATAAGAAAAGCTGGCTAGAAACAAGCCAAGCTAAGGCTGGACAGACATAAGAAAAAATAAGACTCTGTGTGATTTATTTGGGAGGGGGTGCCAGCCCCCCGCAAAGAGTAGAGAGCCAAGGAGTAAAAAACAAACAACAATTCACAGTAATAAAAATCTACTAAGACAGCCTCTTTAAAAAAATGGCAGTCTTAATTTCCAGTTCAAAGGAGTCATTGTCATTATTGTGTTCCTGATGAAAGCATTCTTCCCTCTAGAACCAAAACCTGTAGGCCAAAAAAAGCAGAGTGACAGGACCAAAAACTTTGCTAGTGAGTCACTAGGGACAACATGGAATGATGTCATACTTATTTTTACCACTGGACTCTTGGGCCAGCCAGTCCTGGAGTCAAGAGCTCCTGTTTCCACAGTGAAAGGAAAACCTAAACTATTTTCCACTCCTCCCACACTCCCATGGAGGACATGAGTGCAATCAACCCTTGCCATTTGTAACATAAATGATATTGCCGTATACTGTTTGTGCAGACTCTGGGAATAAGGGATTGGCCCCTTTTCTCAGACTTGAGCAAGCTTATCTCAAGTGTCCTCTACAATTCCCTGTCCTGGGTCAGGCTGGTGCCTGATCTTCTAACAGGGAGGAAAGAGAACCACAAACATCTAAAGGTATTAAAAATATTATACCCTTGACTAGAGCTGGAAGGCAAACCATTTCCAACAAAGGTTGCTATTGTTTATCACATGATATAAAATGCCTGTGCTGGCAAGAGAGTCCTTGAATTTCTCTCAGTCTTAAACCCTGGGATCAAGGCCAGTGAGACAACTGAATACAGACAGGACTACTAATTACCCAGACTCTGTAGGAATAAAGGTTTTGGTCAGTCTACCAGGGAAAGAACCAAAACTAGCTGAGGTGCTTCCTGAAAACAAGGGAACACAGAGTAGACTGGAAGAAAGTGTTAAACATACCAGCCACCATCATGTGATAAGTTACAGAAACACCAACTGTCATGAGGATTTTCTTCCTTATTATGCAATGAATGTTTGTGTCAGTAGACATTTCTCATCTCTCACTCTTACCATATAAGATTAAGCATTGATAATTTTACACTATAGTATTTATATTATAGAGTTATACGCAGAGCAGTAGAAATGATGACTGTGATACTGTCTTTATTTGGAGGTTAACAATGACTTAAAGAGATGTCAAGGGGTGACAAGAGGTGTCTAAGATAGTTGGTTTTATATGACAACTTTGCTAGGCCCAAAGGGCCAGTTAGAGCATTCTTCCTAGGTGTATCTCTGAGGGTTCTTCTGGGTAAGAACAGCATTCAGTTTTGTGGACTCAGCTGATTGGTCATCCTCCTGTCATCAATGGACATAATCCAGCCCATTGAACAGAACAAGAGATAGGAAAAGCAGGGATTTCCCCATTCCTTCCAGCATGCTGATTTCAGCTGTGATGTCCATCCTCCTCTGCCCTTAGACTTGGATTGATGCTATCAACAAACTGGTTCTCAGACTTTTAGACAAGAACTCAATTATACCACTCAGTCTCCTGGGTCTCCAGCTGACAGATGGCATATGTGGGCCTTCTTGACCTCTGTAATTGAATAATCTGATTATTCCTTGATAGATAGATAGATAGATAGATAGATAGATAGATAGATAGATAGAAATAGATGATAAATAGATAGATAGATAAATAGATAGGTAGATAGATATAGATAAGTGTTGGATAGATAGATGATATAGATAGGTGTGTGTGTGTGTGTGTGTGTGTGTGTGTGTGTGTGTGTGTGTGTATATACGGCTCTGTTTCTTTGGGAAAGGACTACCACAGTTGGTTACACTACGGGCCTCACCAAACCCATGCAGCATCCTCAGGTGAGCCAATCAGCTCCTCTTCACTCTCTTCCACTGGGGATTCCCACAGACTAAACTCAACCAGAAGCCAGAAGGCCAAGAGCTCTTGGCTAACATCCAAATAGGCCAGCCTCCTGGACACAAAGCAGGAAGAAGATCACTGTGGTCCAGGTTGGGTTAGTAAATGGAGTGGGCAATGGAAGGCATCCCCCAAACTCATCTTAAGAGTTCTCACCTTAGGAACTTGAGACCAAGAGCAACCAGCAGCAGCTGTAGGGCTCAGTCTCTATCGAAATCAACTCTATTTCCCATTATCTTTCATTTTACTCCATCTCAATTTCCTCATTCGTAAATGGAGAGGGTTTTTACTGACTACCATCTGTAGGCATCTATCTTACTGGCCTCTTGGACACAGGCGCTCACTACCCAAGCAACCATGACTCAGGTTATACACAGGAGAGTGCTCTCCAAAACAGAAACACTCTGAACTCTTGGTGCAGATTGGGATCATAGAACTCTCAATCCAGAAAGCAACCTGTTCTACCTCAGAGTCCATTTGAAAGTACTGTCTCTTAATATCACACTCTCAGCTTAAAGAGTTCGTTTGCAGTGTTTCTCATGCGCCCCTCCACCAGGGCATCTGAAGAATGCTCCCGGTGAAGCTTCTTGTAGCATGGTTTGAAAACACTGTCACAAAGGATGACTCCGCATCATAGTATAAGAGCTTTTAGGGTCATTTCCTCTTTAATAAAAACAAGCCATTATTGTGTGATAATTATTTTTAAAACAAAAATAAGAGTTTTGAGGCCGCCAAGCCACGGAATGAGTGGCAGCCTGGAACTTCTTGCTAAGCAGTAAAATTGCATTCCGAAACATTCGCAAACAACCTAATCAGCCAGGTGTTAGGCTCTCAATCACAGGCCTCAAAACACATAATCAAGTATCAGTCAGCAGGTGTTGTAAGTGGAGATGGAAATAAACAGTTGCCTTTGTGGTTGTTTAAGAAGATTTGCAGCGTTAAGATGAAGAGCCTTCACTTACATACAGCAAGCCGACATCAGAGCACCTCGGCTCAGTGAACCCAGGCATAATTGTCACAGGAGACGTCAACCATACTGCCGTTTCCAAAGCCTTTGGTCTTACCAAGGAACTATGTTTATTTCCTTTATTCCCAGGACATTCACAGGCTCACCTTTAGGCAGGGTGCGTCTTTGATCACTCACTGGAACACAATCACTTATCAAATGAAAGATTTCTTGATCCATTTAGAGAAAAACATAATCAGACTCTCTATATATGTTAAGTGCCACAGCTCCAAGGATTTGTCCTGCCTGTCTCCGCAATGTGACAGGTGTAGCTGGAGAGTTTCTCTCTGCCAAGCCCCTGCAGTCCCGCAGCCCACTTATAAAATAATCATTTAGACGCTTATATTACTTAAACTGCTCAGCCATTAGCTCAGGCCTACCACTGTCTAGCTCTTACATTTAACCTCAGCCCATTTTTATTAATCTGCACCTTGCCACATGACTCGTGGCTTACCAGTAACTTACATCTTGCTACTCATCATGGCGGCTGGCAGCATCTCTTTCCCTCAGCCTTCCACTTCCCAGAATTCTCCTCCTTTTTTGTCCCGCCTAGACTTCCTGCCTGGCTACTGGCCAATCAGCGTTTTATTTATCAATCAAACATCCACAGTAGACAGGCGAAGGATTGGGAACTCTGAAGAAAAACCCATGACATGTTTTTTCTTTTCCCATACATTCAAAATGGCTTCTCTGTGTCCCCATAGTTAATCTAGCATAACCTTATGAGAAATGCTGATGGATTTGGGGAACAATTTAAGGATTTATCATTCCCCAAATAAGACTCTAACCACAAGTCTTAGTGACTTTTCTGTTGCTGGGAACAGACACCACGACCAAGGCAACTTATAAAAGAAAGCATTTAATTGAGGTCTTGCTTACAGTTTCAGAGGGTAAATCCAAGATCATCATGGCAGGAAGCGTGGCAGCAGACAGGCATATATAGCCCTGGAGCAGTAGCTAAGAGTTTGCATCTGATCCGAGTTAGAGGCAGAGAAAACTAACAGGGAATGGTGTGGGATTTTAAAACCTCAAGTCTACTCCCAGTACATGCCTCCTCCTAATCTTTTCCAGACAGTTCTGCCAACTGCCGACCAAACATTCAAATACATGAGCCTATAGGGGCCATTTTCATTCAAATCGCCACACCAGGTCTGAACAGGTCAGAGATCCAGAAGATGAGTAAGCCCAAGAGGCTTCTTCTTTAATTCCCACCAGCCCCTGAAACCTGCAGGTAACTGAAAATCTCACTGTGACTTCTCATTGATGTCATCTTTCTTTTTCTGCCTTGGAATTCAGCTGGGTTCTGAGTAGTGTGTACTTGAGGCTTTCATATCTCAGAACTGTAGACTGAGTCCATTTGTAAAGATTTGCTAAGTTTTCTTTCATATCAGCTGTGATTTTGCACACCTGTTACCCCAGCACTCAAGAGGCTGATGCAGGAGGACCTCTATTAGGATGCCAGCCTGAACTACATCATGAGTCCAAGACCAGCCTGGGCAACTTGGTGAGACGCTGTCTAAAAAAAAAAAAAAAAATAAGTAAACAAATAAAATTTCCTCTCTGAACAGGGAATCTAGACATCTTTGGGCATTTCTGGAATTCCTTTGTTATGCCACACCCTTCTTTTTTCTGTATGTGTCCACTCTCTTCTTCTCCTAACGGTCTGGGAACTGTTAATCTAGATTAGACTTCTGCCCATCAGAGGGAACTCATTAGCCCTTTGCCCTTTACCATTGTTGGGTTGCATAGCATTAAGATGAACTGGAAATATCTTCAGAATTCTATCATACAAACACCTCAGACCAATTCAGAAGAGAATTCTCCCTCATCATGGTATTTCAATAAAGTTTTCACTTCTCATTTCAGGGAGAAAATAGAAATTGTAAAGGGGAAGCTCTAGCAATTCTTTGCTTGTGTATAAGGTCCCAGAACTGATGGGGTGTGTATATATTAAAAAGAGGGATTCATTAGAATGACTTGCGCCACAGAGATCGCATGCCTGGCAGTGGGTGTCTGCATACGGGAGATGCTGTGAGCCCAGCAGCTGCTCAGGCGATGAAGCTGGATGCCACAACAGTCATGATCTGATGTTGAAGGCCTAGAAGATTCCTGGAGAGTCGCTGATCTTCAGTCAAGGTTGAAGAAGCTGGAGTCTGATATCAATGAAGGATGGATAAGACAGCAGCAACACCAGCAACCACAGACAAGGTGGCAGCAACAATACTCACCAGCAAGAAGTAAAGGCATACAGGAAACATTGGCATTCTCAGAACTCTTTCTATCTAGGACACCCACAGGAAAGCGCTGCCACTCTGAGAGAGGGTCTCCCTCCATGAATCCATTCTAGGAATGTCCTTATAGACCCCACAAGAGGCATGTCTTTTAGTTGACTCCAGATCCCGTTAAGCTAACAATAAAGATTAACCATCACACACACACACACACACACACACACACACACACACACACACACACACACTGAATTCTGGGGAGACTCATTACCTGCAGATATGCACTCAATGGTGAGCCCACCAGGCTCCATTGGATAGTTCCACACCTGTGGTCACACACGGTCACACAGAAAACCCTAGTTAAACCTAGTGGGTCACAAACAAAAAGACATGAACACGGGGAGGGGACCTTGGTGCTAACATTTCTTCTCGAGGGGAAATGTGAGCAATGTCTACTTGTCCTCCTAAGGTTCCAATGACAAACCTAGGTGTGATTGCACCAGAGTTCATTTTGGGAAACCGGTGAGTTTGTTGGGTTTACTTACAGAGCATAGGCAAGGGGACACTTGCAGAAACGTGGGTGCTTCCCCTAAAAGACTTTCCACCAGAACGCCTTTACCAACAGGGGTGAGGGCTTTCCCATAGCCACACCCCTCACTTAATCTTCCACAGCTTGTATACTCTAGAACACCCCACCCCAAGGCCATGTACCGTTAAGGCAGCACTACCATACACAACAGATTATGCTCTGGAGCAGCTAGATACTCAGGGGAGGGTCCTATGACCCTCCCTGACTTTCTATGGGGGGATGTAAATGGTCCACAAGCCCAGATGGGATATTTTGCAGGTCGGCACAGCTGAACTCCCAAAGATGGCTCAGAGGATAGCCATATACAATAATCATATAGAGAGGATGGGGAGAGGGTTGACAGGGAGGAGATAAAAGAGGGGCAGTGAAAATACTCAGAATACATTGTGTGTGTGTGTAGAAATGTCAAAGAGAAAAATTAAGCTTTTAAAATTAACATCACAGCCTTCCTCCTTGAATGCAAGAATTTGTTTCTACATTCTCTCATGTCCCAACAGAAAAGAGGCCTCTGCTCCCTCCAAAATGATTCCTCCTGCATCAGCTTCTCCCTCATTCTTAGTTTTGAGTCGTCATCGTGTGTATGTTATGCAATGTTAAATTAGAGGATTGGATACAAGAAACCAATCTATTCTAACTACTACAATCCAAGAGCCAGTGTTTTAACTTTTAAACCCCCTCACTGACATGAAGTACTAAAAGGATCAAAAGAGCTAAGAATCAAAAAAGAGATTTGGAGGAGAAATACCAGTATGCTAGAATCTGGAGAATGAAGCAGATACCTCGTTCACCTCAAGTCAGTGAGAGAGCTTTACTGGGATAACTTGAAGAGATTAATAAATGTCTACTGAAATTGAGGGATTGAAAGGACTCAGAACCAGGTCATGCCCGAGCTTCTCAGAGCAGCCTAGGGCCACAGGGTAGAGAGCCAAATCCAGAAAGCAGCCTCATGCTTGGAGAGTGAATGTAAGAACCTTGTTCTGGAAAAGTGGGCCATGTGGTAAGAGGCTCTGGGCAGTCCTGGTTGGTAAGGCTTAAGGACAAGTGAGGGATGATGAGGAGTGAAAGACCAGCTAAGGAGTTGCAGTTGGAACGGTCTACCAAATGTCTATCCAAGACACTAATGGAAATGCTTACTGGGAGTCTGCTGTAAATACCTTCTGACCGCTGGGACCATATGTGCATGGGTGTGGGGCCTTCCACTGGAGCATGGGAATCCAACTCCTGCCACAGTTTCAGAATGGAGTGGTTCTGCACCCGTCCTGCTCTGCCCCAGCAACTGCCAACTGCCAATAGCTCCATCAACGCCATCTATGGCAGAATTTTGCCTGGCTTGATCTTGTGTCGGTCTTGTGTAGGTCACCTCAGCTGCTATAAGTTCATGGGTACAATAGCTATGCCGTTTCCAGAGCACAGCATCCCACAGCATTCATCCTCCTCTGGCTCTTACATTCTTCCCGCCTCTTCTTCCATGATGTTCCCTGAGCTTTTGCGATAGGATGTAAATGTCCTTTTCAGGGCTGAGCACTCAGTCTCTTACTCGAATTCAGGAGGATAAGGAAGTGTAGCTTTGTTGGAGGAAGTATGTTACTGGAGTTGGAGTTGAGTTTAAAGTCTTGAACCATTTCTAGTTTACTCTCTCTGCTTCCTGCTTATGAGCTCTGGGCTTCTATTCCTGCCACCATGCCTGCTACTTGCTGCCATCATGGACTCCTAAACCCTCAGTAACCTTCAGCCCAAATAAACCTTTTCTTCTGTAAATCGCCTTGGTCATGGTATTTTGTCACAGCAACAGAAAAGTGACCAATATGCCTGTTATGTATCTCTCTGTGTTGACAGTTGCATACACATTTTTATATGTGTTTCCAGAAGTACATAGTAAGTTTGAATAAATTTAAATAGATCCTCTCTCTCTCTGTCTCTGTCTCTGGGTGTGTGTGCATATGTGTGTGTGTGTGTGTGTGTGTGTGTGTGTGTGTGTGTGTGTGTGCACAGTGTTGCAAGCCTGTAATCCCAGCTATTAGGAGACAGAGGCAGGCTAAGAAATCCAGAAAAGTCTGGGCTACATAGCAAAGACTCATCTCAAAAAAACAAGAGTTAGGGACTCAGTAGTAAACACTTGCCTAGCATGTGCAAACACTGTAAAAAAAGTAGATAATTCTTATAGGAGATGATATTGGTTAATTTAAACAGGAATATTCCTCACCAGTACTTCCTTTCTGAAGACATTAATTATTTTGCATAATGAACTTATAGACTGTTACAGATCACAGCTGCATTCTTTTCTCCACCATTTTATTGTTTGTTTAATATACTTATTAAGACCTTAATTGATGTGGTAATTATACATATTTATGGGGTACAGTGTGGCATTCAATACTTCTATACAATATATGATGATCAGGCCAAGGTAATTATTGTATGTACTACCTTAGGTATTTACCATTTTTGTATGTTAGGAAACATTCCAACTATGCTACCTGTTTGGAAATATTTGACTGATTGTTGTCAAGCATAGCGATCCCACCATGCTCCATGGCATTAGGAGCTGCTCCTCCTCCTAACCACCTGCACCCTTTGCTCATTCACCATCCCTGCTCCATCCTTTCCTCCCCCAGCTGTTTTCTTTTATGTTTCAGATCTTACACAAGTCACAACTGTCTGTGTCTTCTGCTGTTGCTGGGTTATATAAAGATTTATGGATGCATTGGAAGAAGGGGCTGGGCGACAACTTGGCACCCCGTTCATGTGTTGAAGAACAGTGAGGACTAAAGGATGATGTTGACTTAACACTCCATCAAATAGGATTATTCATTTCTCTTCTAATTGCACATATTGCTATGTTAGGACATAGAGAGACAGAGCTGAGGTGTAGCTTGGTGCCAAGGATGTGCAAAGAAAAGTAAAGAAAAAGGAAAAAAACAAACAAATAACTAAAAAGAGATGCTTGGGGGTAGCTCATTTGGTAAAGATGTCCTGGGTTTGATCTTCACCACTACATAAACCAGGTGTGGAGGTGCTTGTGTGTAATCCTATCACGAGGGCTAGTGGCTGTTGGATTCTAAGTTCAAGGTTGGGCTGTGCCAATGGCCCTGTCAGTAAGGCACTTCCCACATGAGTGTGAAGACTGGAGTTCAAATAAACCCACACAAAACCAGACACAGTAACACATGTGCTTCAATCCTGGTGTGGCTGTGGTGAGATGGGAGGTGGACACTGCAGAATCCTCAGGCACGCCCAGGCTAGCTGGTCTGGCACACTCAGTGGCACAGAAAAGAGCCTGCCTCAAATAAAGTAAAAATCAAGGTCATCTTCTCATTTCCACATGCCTGTCGTGTTATGTGTTTGCCTGCACTCAACAATGTGAACACTTACCCACATATACACATATCACACACACACACAACAAACCCACAAAAGATTTTTAAAGAAGAAGTTCAAGGTCATTCTCAGCTACACAGAGTTTGAGGCCAGCCTGGGATACATGAGACTATGTCTCAACAACAACAAAACGATACGGAAGGATAATGGAGGAAATTCTAAGACATGATTATGACCTAAGGAATATATTTTCCATTCGTAATTATGTTGAATATACCTTTGCCAAGACGGCAATACATAATGTACATTACTCTACACATTTTGAAACATTAACATGTAAACATAAAGGACCTAGAGACCCCTACCCACCCATGTTGTCCCCACACTTTCAGGTCTAGCTGCAGTCGTTCAGCCTGAGCATTAGCCCCGCCTGGTGCCTGTAGCCTCCTCCACTCTTTTTTACAGCGGCAGATAGAGGACTCCTTCAGAGATCCACAACTTGTCCAAATGCAGAGGGTAAGTGACCGTGGGGTGCTCAGCCCTAACTGATACATAGTCAACACCATCCCTACACCTAAGGCTCAGGGAACACTGAGGAAGAGAGGGGAAGAAGATCGTAAAAGAGCCAGAGGACCGGGATGCCTGCTGCTAGTGTCTTCTAGATATGATAGAGAAGTTGTCAACAATATGGTGGCCTGAAACAAGATCTTCATAACGACAATGCCCATCAAATGCCAACGTAGTTGGGGGAAATCTCCCAAGGTCCCATCCCTAGATGAAGAGCTACAGACAACTGCTGAGTGTGTGTGTGTGTGTGTGTGTGTGTGTGTGTGTGTGTGTGTGTGTGTGAGAGAGAGAGAGAGAGAGAGAGAGAGAGAGAGAGAGAGAGAGAGAGAGAGAGAGAGATCAGTTTTCTCCAGTGACAAGCCCCCTGACACATTATTCAACCCCATTCTTATGGTACCCAACAATGCTTTAGAAAAAATTATACTAATTTACCCTCCCCACCTCCTCCAACAACAGATATTATAGACTTCCTATGTTTTGTTGGGTTGTTGTGAGTTGAATGGAAAACCTTGTATAGACTAGATAAGTGGTATATCACTTAGCTGCATTTCATCTTTGCCAATCTGATCATTTAAAAATGATCTCATCCCAGGCGGCGGTGATGCACACCTTTAATCCCAGCACTTGGGAGGCAGAGCCAGGCGGATCTCTGTGAGTTGGAGGCCAGCCTGGTCTACAGAGCAAGATCCAGGACTACACAGAGAAATCCTGTCTCAGAAAAAAAAAAACAAACAAACAAACAAAAAAACAAAAAAAACAGAAAAAAAAACAAACCCAACAACAACAAAAATAATTTCAATTAGCTTTTTTTTTTTTTTTTTTTTTTTTTTTTTTTTTTTTTTTAGATAGGATCTCATCATGTAGCTTTGGCTGGCCTAGAACTTGCTAGGTAGCTTGGACTGGTCTTGAACTGACAGAGATCTACCTGCCTCTACATCATTGGTCCTAGGATCAAAGGTGTACACCCCCAGGACCAGCCAGTATTTTCTTCATAATTGAGAATATGAAACTTTGGGGCTGGAGGGGTGGCTCAGTGGTTAAGAGCACTTGATGCTCTTGCAGAGGACTTTAACTGGGTTCCTAGCACCCCATGGTAACTCACAACCATCAGTAACTCCAGTTCCAGGGGACCTGCCACCATCTTCCAACCTCTTTGAATGCCAAGTATGCATGTGGTACACATGCACACGTGCAGGCAAAACACACACACACACACACACACACACACACACACACAAAATAAAAATAAATAAATCTTTAAATAGAGTATGCAACTTCTCATATACTGATAGCATGGCTTCCCTATTCATGTCTTGTCCATTTCTCTGTTAGAATATTTGCCTTATCTATAAATTTATAAAATTTACTTAGCGCACACACCTGGTATACGTACACTAAAACATCCATACATATAAAATAAAATAATTAAATCTTTTTTTTTTTTTTTTTGGTTTTTCAAGACAGGGTTTCCTCTGTGTAGCTTTGTGCCTTTTCCTGGAACTCACTTGGTAGCTCAGGCTGGCCTCGAACTCACAGAGATCCGCCTGGCTCTGCCTCCCGAGTGCTGGGATTAAAGGCGTGCGCCACCACCGCCCGGCAAAATAATTAAGTCTTAAAAATTAAATTTATTTAGAGTATTACTTGGTGGTATTCATTATGAGTTATTATCCACAGCCTTCCTTCTAGCCTTTTTACTTAATAAGTTTCTCCTTCTATGAGAGATTAAACTTGCCCATCATTCAATTATCTTCATATTTTCTTCATAGCTTCCCTTTTTTGGATGATACTCTCAGGCTCTCACCACCTATGATTATAAAAATAGTCATCCATATTTTCTTCTAATATTTTTATAACTTTACTTCTCCTCTTAGCTTGTTGCTTCATAGGGTACTGATTTTGGTAGCAAAAGTGAAATCAGCATCCCATAGAACCAGATTCTGCAACCTGGTTCACAGTCATTCTCTCATGTAATCATTGTGACCATATTTCCATCTTAATGAATGTATTTATATATTATTACTTTATTCTGGTTCCATAATTTATTTAGTCACTCTTCTATTATTGGGCAGTTAGGTTGTTTGCAATTACATCAAACTACACAGTAATTAACATAACAGAAGCTGAATTCTCATTTATTACTTGGATAATGCTTTTGTATAACACTTTTTTTTACATTTATTTATTATGTGTGTATGTTTGTGTGTATGTTTGGGAGAGCACACAAGTGCCACCTCATCTATATCAAGGTCAGAACACCTTGGGGGAGCTGGTTCTCTCTTTCCATCATGTGGATTCCAAGAACCAAATGCAAGTCATCAGGTTTGGCAGCAAGCATCCTTACCTGCTGAACCTTCTCACTAGCCCTTAAATGATGCTCCTAATATGCATTTCACTGCCTGGCCTGGTGGTGCTGTCTTTCATCCCAGTATCCAGGAGGCAAAGCCCGAGAGATCTGGATTATTCAGGGCCAGCCTGGTCTGTATATCAAGTTTCAAGCCAGCCAGGGATATATATATATATATGTATGTATATAGTTTGTGTGTGTGATATGAATTCACACTCTGCCTTTTCTAAATCCAGACCTTGTCCAGTCATTTCATCATAGTGAATTATACCTTCACTCACCCTCTTGCTCAAACCAAAGCCTTTGAACTAATGCTTGAGTCTTTACTTTTCCTCAGCCTTCAACCCAACCCATCAAACAAACCCCATCAGCTCCATTCATAGCTCACGTACATCCCATTCTTCTCCTACAGTCCCATTTCCTAAGCTACTGTCTCCCTCAGCGGACAACTGCAGCAGCCTCCCTGTCCCATCCCGCTACCATCCGTGTCCAGACAGTAGAGTGTCATTCTAGGATGTGGCTTCTATCAAGCCACCTCCCTACTTAAACCCCCTAACCACTTCAAGCCCTCATCAAGTCCTAGCAGGGCTGTCAGTTGGCCCCGCCCACCTCTCTGACTCATGTTCCACCACTCATTCTTTGCAGCCCAGTTGCCGGGCACTGACCTCATTTCCAGTCCTTAAGTGGGCCAAGCTTGTTCCTAATTTAGGCCCAGACTCCTCACACTTGGCATTTGAGCAGGATAATTCCTTGAAGTGGGGGCTGTCCTAGTCACTGTAAGATGTTGAGCAGCATCCCTGCCCTCCTCTCATTAGATGCCACTAGGACCTCTCATGGACTGGGAGTGCAGTTCCGTGGTAGAACGCTTGTGTAGCATGCACAGGACCTGGGTTCAAGCCCATACACCAAACACATGCATAAAAAGAGTATGAAAACAATGCCAGATGTCCTCTGGGGACCAAAATGGCTCCAAACAAGGTCTGAGTTGAGACCTTGGCAGATCTTTCTTCTGAGGCAGGTAGTTTTCAGGGATAGCTTAGCAACCCATGGCCCCACCTGCATCTATCTAAGCAAAGTGACTGGTCACTCTGCCCTAATAACTCCCTGGCAACTACCCACTTGTTTGAAGTCACACACATCCTGGAGCTAGAAGGAAACAAGTAGGGCCAATCAGAACAAGCTTTAGATACAAGGACAGTTAAGTGAACTGGGACCTCAGAGTGAATTTCTATGAGAAAATCCCCATTTACCCTCTTATGTCTATACATGACTTAGGCATATATGTGACTGAAATTACAGGATTTGGGACTGGAGAGATGACGGCTCAGAAGTTAAGAGCACTTGCTGCTCTGGCAGAAGACCTACGTTGGATTCCCAGAGCCCACACCAGGCGGTGAGTGTCATCAAGCCCACTGACAGGCCTGAGTACGTCCAAAGGGTCGGAGGCAGGAGGGATCTGCCCACTTCTGCTTCCAGCCTCGCTGCTTGAGCTACCCATCCATCTGCCTTTGAGCTCGAACCCTCAGCCTCTAGTTCTCAGGTCTTCGGACCTTGCACCACCAGCTCTTGTAGGTCTCCAGCTGGCAGCTGGCAGGCTGTGAGACTCCTCAGCCTCCACAGTAGGTAAGTTGACTCCTCATAATAAATCTCTCAAGGCATGCATAGCTCGATATCTTGGTCTGTTTCTCTGGAGACCTCCAACACACACTCTCAGCTCACACAGCTTAGTCTCTGCTCCTGACGCTCCTAGTGTCTTTGTGGGATTCCTATTGGGAGTTGAGACAACATCCTCCCAAGAGGCTTTGTGGCTGCTTTGACTCCTCCAGTACTCATTCCTCGCTGCCTACTTGAAACTCAGTGACTTCACATTACCCGAGTCAAAGATAAAATCCTCTCCCTTGCCCTCTCAACACACCAACTATGATTACCTTCCAGACCATGAAAGCGCTCCTTCTCACATCTGAAACACCCTCACGCCTCCTCCTCTGTGGGGGATGCAGGGAACATCTGCCAAACAGCATGTTGGATTTCCATTGCCTTACTCTGGTTCTTAGCTTAGTCATGATGTCTTTTCTGAGTCTCCTAAGACAGTGAGGTCGTCTACTTGATCTTCTGTCCTCTACCCTTCAATAGACTAGTTAATACACAGTGACTTCATAGGGGGACATGCGATTGTGAAGTGTGAGTGAAAAAAGGTGTGTACTAAGCACATGAAGGTATCACTGCTCAGCCTCTGTTAGCACTGTCACCTACCTGTGGGTACCTAGGTACCAGCCTGGCACAGTGTGACAACATGTCCTGAGATGAACTGATGGAACCCAGCTTTACCTGTCAGTTCCTTGAGCTGCCCACCAGGCCAACTCAGAGGGGCTTTCGGATGACACAGATTGAAGGACCAGATTCCTCTTAAATAGATTGTCCCAAGTGTGTTGAGAAGACCCAGTGACCTGGGGGAGTGACAAGTATCTTAGATATTGTCCGTTGTCTAAGCCATTTTCCTTAATTGAACAGCTAAGAAAAGGGCAATTGCCAATTCTAAAAAAAAATTATATTAGACAGAATGATTGCCTGTCTCCTGCAGCTCAAAGGGAGTGAGCAGAAATTCATTTCATAGATTGTGCAAGCCAGTGCTGAAAGGTCACAGATGAATATTGGCCCCTAGCGGGAAGTTTTGGGAGCTTGTATGATGTGGGTCCCTTTTAAGAATCCAGAGTAAGCTGGAGATGTGGCTCTGTTAGCAGAATGGTTGGCTGGCATGCACAAAGCCCTGGGTTCAATTCCTAGCACTACATAAACCAGGCATAGCAGTGCCTGTAGTCCCATGCTTGGCAGGTAGAGGCAAGAGAATACAAAGTTCAAAATCATCCTCGTTTACATAGCACTTGTGATCAGCCTGAACTGTACCAGACCCTGTTGCCAAAACAAAAACACCACCTGAAAAAGACACTAGGATGCAAGCCGGCACCCAGTCAGCATCTCTTTCTCTGGCCTCGGTGACTTCATGTTCCTCTTACTTAGAGTGCTCCAAGTGTTAGCCATGCTCCAGCGGCCAACTTCTCAAGGTTGTGGCCAGAGTCCTGGAAAGGCCTGTCCGAGTCTGATAATGACCCTGGTATCGCAGGAGAACGTGTTCCCAGGCTTCAGAGGCAGCCTCCAAACAATGGTCAACAAGAAAATGTATCCACGTTGCAGTTTGTTAAAATAAGCAATCCCTAGCATGGGGCTCTGTTCTCGCGCGCTGTGCCGGAATTAAACAGAAATCCCTGCTCTCCCGGTTGCTGTGACCTAGTTAAGGAAGAGAGACTTTTGCTTAAAATTATACCTTGCCGCTGAAATCACAGGCTTTTCCAAAACCAAAAGCAACTCCTCCAGCCTGAACGAGGTGTGAGAGAGTGACAGAGCCCACGTTTTCCTAAATGTCAAAGCCCAAGATCTCCCGAAAATATCCCATACCTCAGAGGTCGTGGAACAAAAGGATGCCTCTGTCCCAAGTCCCAAGTCTCCAGTCTCAAGCCTCCTTGGAGGGATGGGGGCGCTGTGCCACCTTCTGCTTCTTCCGAAGATCAGGCTGTCCTGCTGGCTCCCCGACTTACCTGCCTGTTACCACTGCTCACCACGCTTGCCACTATCTTTCTTTTAAAATTTGCTTTGTGATGAACCGATTGATTGACTGATGGATCGATTGATCCGTGTGTGTTTACACACCTGTTCATGTGTGAGGGTATGCTCATTCATGTGTGTGAGTGCACGTTGTGTGGTGGTATATGTGGATGTTTGTGGGTGCGTGTGGAGGTCAGGGGTCAACCTCAAGTGTCTTCTTCTGTCACTCTCCAGCTTGTATTTTGAGCCAAACTCTCTCACTTTGACCTGGAGCTACCAATTCCACTAGGCCACTGGCCCATGAGCCCCAGGGATTCCCCCATCTCTGCCTCCTCAGAGTTGGGATTAAAAATGTACTATGGGGGCTGGAGATACACCTCAATAATTCAAAGCCATTACTGTTCTCTCAGAGGGCCTGGGTTTAGTTCCCAGCACCCAGGTGGTAGCTCGAAATCATCTGTTAACTCCAGTTCTAGGGCATCCGATGTCCTCTTCTGGCCTCCATTGACAATGCACACCCATCATGCACATACATATACCACACTCATGAGCATAAAATAAATCTAAAAATGTATCATCATGCCTGGATTTTTTTACATGGGTTCTAGGGTTTTGAACTCAGGTCCTCACACTTGCATGGCATGCATTGTGAAATGATTCCCACTGTCAAGCTAGTTAACACATCCTTCACCCCACATTCTGATTTGCCTCACCCCACTCTGTTTTTCTCTCTAAGTTCTTTATAACCATGTCTGGATAAGGGAGATAAAACCAACTGCTAATTTTTATTTCTTTACATCCCATGGGCTATCTTAAAATTTTAATGGGAAAGATGGGTATAAATACCTTCATTTGTGTACTGCTTTGTTTTTAAAATATAGTCCCAGTGTAGGCAGAGTTTTCTGTCTCACCAGCCAGCTCCCAAATAACCACACAGAGGCTTAATATTAATTATACATGCTTGGCCAATTGTTTGGGCTTGTTACTAACTAGCTTTTACAACTTAAATTAACCCATATTTCTTATCTATGCTCTACCATGTGGTAGTACCTTTTTTTTTAGCATGGCATATTCATCTCGCTTTTCTCTGCATCTTGTGGCAACTCTGCCCTCTTTACCCTGTGTTTCTTTTTGTCCACAAGTCCCACCTAACCTTTTCCTTGGCCAGTCAGCTCTTTATTAACCAATGAGAGTAATACATATTCACAATGTACCAAAAGATTGTTCCACAGCAGCCCAGAGCCTGTACAAGTCTGCCCCAGATGGGGTCTTAGAGCTGAAAGGAGAAGTGGACACATGCCCCCATCCCTAACCTGGAAGCTATCTCTAATTGATAACCACTTGAAAATGAAAAAATTTAGTTTTCTGCAAAGGAGTATAACTGGGGAAACAAACTACTCTTGAGTGTAAGCTGTTTGCCCAGCAGCAGCTGGACAACAGAAAATGAAGACAATGGCATCTTTGGAGGTTCCTTGTTTCATAATGTTATGTTGGGGCTTTTACTTTTTCATTTTTTTTAAATTTTATCTTAATATATTTATTTTTTTATTTATATATTTTCTTCTCTCTTTTCACTCCACAGGTCCTCTGTGTATATATTATGACTTCCAGTTTAGTGTTTTTATGAGATTCCTGAGTGTGAGGACAAGTGGGTCTCTGAGTCTATACCTGTTTCTTGTGCCTTCTCTTAGGCTCTTTTCTTTCTGTTTGTTTTGTCCAATTCCAATGTGTTTTTGTTTTATCTTATTTTATGATATTATATTATATTTTATTATTATCTTTTAGAAGCCTGTTTTCTAATGAGAGACAGAAAGAGGGTGGATCCAGATCGGGGGAAGATGGAGAGGAACTGGAAGGAATAGAGGGAGAAGGAACTGTAATCAGGATATATTATATGAGAAAAAAATCTATTTTCTAGTAAAAACTCTTTTAAAAGAATGATTATTTAACCCCCGTGTCAGTCATACTGTCTTGCTCATACACCTTTTACTGACCAGTTTTTCTCAGTGATCGTCACAATCAGCTTTAGTTGTCAACTTGACCACAAGAGGGAACCTCAATTGAGGAATTGTGTCCATCCAAGTAGCCTATGGAAATGTCTTGATATATGTGATTGATATAGGAGGACCCAGCATACTGTGGGCAGTGCCATCCTTAGACAGTGGCTGTACAAAAAAGCCAGCTGAGTAAATCAGAGGAAGCAAGCCAGCCAGTAAGCAGCATTCCTCTCTGTTCTCTAGTTCAGTTCCTGTTTGGAGCTCCTGCCCTGGCATCCCTCCATGGCAGGCTATAACCTGTAAACTACAATAAACCCTTTCTTCCCCAAATATATATACATATATTTCCAGAGCAAGCACCAGCAGCACCACCTGGAGGTGCTAGTAATACAGAGCCCTGCGGAGTTCTGTGATATGTGAACACATCAGTGTTGGAGAAGCCTTAGTGCAATACAGAAGACCAAGTCACTGTCTACTTGGCTGTACACTGAATTTCCAGAGCTATAAAACATGTTGATGCAGGAGCATGGAAGATATTCTGATGTCATTGGTGTAGGAAGCAGCCTGTATATTTGGGTTTGTTTTTTTCTGTTTGTTTGTTTTAATCTCTGAACAATGCTTTTGCAGAACTGGAGACAGATGGCACAGTAGAGGGGAGAATGGTGTGAACAGATGTGGGCAGAGGTGTGCATGAACATCAATAGTCACCAGACAGTGAGAAGGCCTCTCTGAAGGAGACAAGGGGCTTAGGGGTGGGTAGGGAAAGTCAGGTAATTGATGTGGGATGTCTTTCTGTACGTTGTGAATATGTGTTGCTCCCATTGGTTAATAAATAAAGCTGCTTTGGCCTGTGGCAAGGCAAGATAGAGGCAGGTGGGAATCCAAGCAGAGATACAGAAGAAGAAAGGCAGAGTCGGGGAGAAGTCAGCCAGCTGCCCAAGGAGCAACATGCCAGCAGACCAGTAATGCTATAGACACGTGGCAAAACATAGGTTAATAGAAATGGGTTAATTTAAGTTGTAAGAGATAATTAGTAATAAGCCTGAGCAATAGGCCCAACAATTTGTAATTAATATCAAGCCTCTGAGTAATTATTTTATAAGCAACTGTGGGACCCGGCTGGATACAGAAAAGCCTCCAGTTATAGGTAATGATCATGGATTTCAAGACATAAGCTGGTAAGAAACAGGCTGCTGGAGAAAATGCTTGCCACTCAGCAAAGCTTGCAGTCACTGGGTCATGGGCCCGCCCTGGTGAACTTCTGATTTCTTCTTCAAATCCCCTAACTCAAATATGGTCACAAACTGAGGAACTGGGATTTGGAAATCCATCATAGGAATGTGGAGAGGAAAGCATAAATTCAGTCCATAACACACCAAAAAATAATACTAACCCATGCAGAGTCCACTCTTTCTACTCAGTAGAGGTGACCAGAGTGGGATGTATGTGGTCTTCTCCTCTGTCCTTGAGCTGGGTGGTGATCCCACCGTACAGGAGGCATATAAAATTAATGTGAGCCTGAAGGGGGCTCTCAGTGCCAGAGAAAGCCAGCAACAGAATTGTTTTTCAATTCAGGTTTCTTCCACCACAGTAATGACAGTTGGTTTAAATGTATCAATTTACAGAGTTGAGATTTGCAGTCCATGGTGTAATATTCAAAGCAAATATGTCATCCTTTATATAGAGAAATCACTATCACAGCTGACAGAGACATCGGCAAGCCCCAGGTGATGAGCAGAAAGATGAAATAAATTTCAAAACTGAGGGAGTATGATTCATCACCATAGACACCAACTACTAGCCTGTTGACTGGGGACTGTGGGTTCACATCTGTGTTCAGGGAACTGAGCAATTTCCAGGGTCAGGAACCAAAGACCTCAGTGGTCAGGGCAGCCAGGAGGAGGGGACCATGAAGGGGAGAATTGGTAAGACACACCAAACTCCTTGTTCATAGTCAGCAACTAGTCCTGTGGCAAAGGTCATACATGTGGTGGGGGAGACAGGTCCAGATCAGACAATCCTAGGGGACACAGAGTCCAGAAAGAGGAGGATCCAGTGTCCTCAGACAGGGCTCTGCTTCTCTTTGCCCATGACAGGACGACATCAGCTCTGCCTCTGTCTGTTCTCAAAACAGAAAAACAAAGTTGGTCTATGCTGTGGTTGTTTGTAGAGTGTTGCCCCAAAGCCCATGCATTCAAGGCTTGGTCTCCAGGGGAATGTGGTAGGACCTTTCAAAGACTGGGCCTAGGAGGTCCATAAATTACTGAAGGTGTGACCTGCAATGGGATTATGGGTGCTAGACCCATTTGGTTTTCTCTTTTCTGCTGTTCTCAGCTACAAAGCCAAGAACAACTCACCATTTGACTGGGGCCAAAATACATCACGTCTCTTTTTAAGTTGCCCAAGCTGGATGTTCTGTTATAGTTCTAAAAAGCTGGCTAGTTCCGGAGATAAAAAGCAGTGGTTCTCAACCCCATGGGCAGTTTTATTAAAACATACATTTCTAGAACCCACACTCAATTCCCGACCCAGCAGGTCTTCAGTGAGTCCTGGTCACGTGCATTTCTAAGAAGTCTCTTGGGCAGTGAGCCAGTCTGGAAGAATCACTTTCTTTCTTGTTCTTTTTTTTTCCCCCTTCTTAAGTCGGGGTCTTATGTAACTTAGGCTGGCCACAAACTCTCCACTGTGAGCCAAAGATGACCTTGAAGTTCTGATCCTCCTGCCTCCACTCCGGAGTGCTGGGATTATGGGCATGGGCCTGGTTCACACCGTGCCAAGGATCAAGTTCAGAGCTTCTTGCATGCTAGGCAAACACTCTACCAACTGAGCTATCTCCCCAATCCCAAGAAATGGTCTTATAAGCTATGCATAAATGTTTGAGAAACAGCTAGCCCGGGTTAGGGTGAAGTCTGTGACCATGGCATGTTATCGTCCCCTCAAAGAGATCACTGTTTGCTGAGAATCCAGGCCAATAGCTCTTGCTTTCATTAGTTTTATGTTCTAATTGAATGTGGTCTCAGTTTTTTATTTCTTACAGCATCTAAATCAACAAAGCAATAAGACCTGCCCAAAGATTCTGAAAGACGGGATGTTGAGAACAGGCAAAGAGCACTTTGTCCTAAGTGCTGCCATTTTGACTTCAGACTCTACTTTACCAGTAGGGTGAAACAAAATTCAGGTTCCCAAGCCCTGGGAACCTACCAATAGATGACCCACCTCTTCCTCAAACCATAGAAATAGTCCTTATGCATCTTTAGTTCTCTAGAAACGTTATGGCTGTTCCTAACAACAGAAAGGACAAATGAATCTGACTGGCTGGACTGAAAAACTTGCATTGTATGTTGATTGACAATGATAGAACACTTAAGAAAAGTCTTAATCTTTGAATTCTGATTGGTGAAAAATTGTAACTGTAATTTAGCAACAAATGTTTATTATTTTTATGCTTAAATACTTGTGTCAGTTAGCATTCAGGGTCCCAGTTCAGCTCCTGAGTCTGTTCTGTGGCCCTGATCAATCAGCTGACATTTCCCCTCTTCTTTTGTGCTGCCTGTATTAAATCTTGCTTTGCAGTAACCTCTTGTGTCTGCTTGGGTCAATATGGAGCCTCGGACCACTTGGGTCAATATGGAGCCTCGGACCACAACAGGGGAACAAATTGGGCTTTGTGGGTGGTGTGCTAGCTTTGGAAGTTTGGCATAGAAACACATTTAGGGTGGGCTAGACAGACGGCTTAGCAGATAAGTGTTCTTGCTACATAGCTATGAAGACCCTGAGTTCAGGTCCCAGCTCCATGGAACAAACCAGGCATGGCTTCACACATACCTGTAACCCCTGCACTATGTGGAGCAGAGACAAGACAGATCACCAGGGCTTGCTGGCTGGGAACCTAGCCTAAGTTGGGAGAGAGATCTTGCCTCAAAGGAACAAGGTGGAGAGTAAAAGAAGCCTTCTCTTACTTCCATGCACACACGCAAGACTACACACACACACACACACACACACACACACACACACACACAGGAGGGAGTGGGGAGAACCTACCCATTTAGAAACAGCATGGCCAACTCTGGCCATATGATTTAACTAACAAATAAGCAAAGCAATGTGGAGAAGAGAATATAAGGGGCTGGCCAACTGAGCACCAACATTCACATCTCTTTGCAACATTACTGTTGACTCAATGTGACCAACCACCTCACACTTCCGCTATCACAAATTCTCCAGCACAATGGACTGTGTCCCCCTCAAACAGTAAGCCAAAATAAACTCTTCCTCCCTAAGTTACTTCTTGCCACACATTTGGCCATAGCAATGTGAAAAGTAATGAATACATCTTCAGAATCTAGGGAACACAATGTTTATTGTTTATGTCAATGGTTTATTTATTGGGTAGGCTGCTTCCTTCTCTCCACTAAATCATGTCCATTTTCTGCTTTAATGTTCAATTACAATGCTTATCTTCTAGAAAGTAGAGTTCATCAAACCTTGTATATTGCATGGCCAAAGCCAGTACCATCTAGACACATGTGTACATGCAAAGCAAACACAAGCTCATGACCATAGAAAACAACAGTAACAATCCATTCATAAATAACAGCTACCTAGTACCTATCATGTTATAAGGCCCAAAGGAAACAGGCAAAATCTCTACTGTCCTAAGTCTGTATCCTAGTAATGGAGGCATATGACAAAGAAAAGCTTACATTTAAGGTAACATACTCTAGAGAGAGAATAATAAATCATGGAGAGTGATTTGAGTGCCATGGGGAACATTTGAACTGTGTAAGAGCTGATGTGTTAGTCAGCTTAGCTACTGTGACAAAATACCACAGTCTGGGGCTGTGAAAACACGGGAACTTATTTCCTCACATTTCTAGATGCTGAAGTGCCTGCAGGGTTGACTGTCTTGGAGTTGGAGGTTCATGGATTTTGTTTTCTGTCTTCACATGGCTTTCCCTCTTTCCTTGTTTGTGTTTTAATCTCCTCTTCCTATAAGGATACCAGCCATATCAGGATGCAGTGCATCCTAACTTTAACCTTAATTACCTGTTCATAGATACTGTCTCTAAATGGTCACATTCTGAAGCACTAGGGGTGAAGACGTCAATATAGAATGGGAAGGCATGATTAAGCCCATAGCAGGATGTATCCCTTCTGAAAAAAAATACCTGAAGGAAGTGAAAGAACCAGTGTGAGTTGTCTGGGGGTAAAGTAGTCCAGGGAGAGGAGACACCAGTTGAGAAGCCTTGAGGTGGCTGCTGTTTATAAACAGCAAGGAAGTTCTGTGGTTAGAAGCAAGTGGGAAAGGAAAACAGTGGACAAAGGAAGTCCCAGGGGCAGCAAAGGCATCTGTCATATGGAGTACTGCTGCTCATAGTGACATGAAAGTCAGAGGAGAGACCAGGTCTTCCTTACAGGGCTCCTTTGTTGCGTTAAGATAGGTTTAATGGGGCAAAGGTGAGCAGGGGCTACCACAATGGGACATGATGGTTCGGTGGTAAAACAGATAGGGTTTACTACAGGCCAGATTTGGAATGAGATGAAAGAGAAAATAAAGCCAGAGATGCCTTCAAGACTTGTGGCTTGAGGAAATGGCACTACGGAGTCACCATTTGTTGAGATGGGAAAACCAGAGGAGAAAGAATTTTGGTGGGAGTGATCTGAACCAGAGAGATAATATAAGTCCAGGTGTGGGGTGAGAAGTTCAAGTATGGACCTATACTTGGGAAGCCATCAGCATAGAGATGTTACTTAAATTGCAGGACTGGCAGACATGACAAGGGAGCTGGGTAAATGGAAAGATAAAAGATCATCTAATGATGTCACTTGAACATTTATAGAAAAATAGCCATTGAAAGGGGTTTGGGGAATCACCTTCCCCTGGGGGCTTCAGTTACAAGCTTTAGCCTGCTAGACAGGCCAGAAATGATGATGCAATTTCTTGTTGAGTTAACATAATCACTTCTCCTGCCACTATCTTTGGTACCCTGACCATAAGACTCATGCCTGGAGTTGGTCACAGAGGGCACACAGAACAGCTGTACATCATCTTGAAGACTATTGCTTACCCACGTGAAATGAGAGCATATGCCCACTAAAACACTTGTACATAAATGTTTGTAAACTTTTTATTTGTAACAGCCATAAATTAGGGGAAAAAACAGATGTCCCTTTGTGGGTGAATGGATAATTATGCTAGATCCATTTAATGAAATACAAAGAAATAACGTCCATGCAGTACATATGAATGAATCCCTGTAATATTATAACTAGCAAAGGAAACCATAAAGTATAAAGTGGCCTCACGTCAACAGAGAGGATGCTAAACAAAGAATAATTATGGAATTATACATTTCATCCAGGGACAAACAAGCCATCGGTCTGCAGCCCAGGCTGGTGGCTGTGTTAACACAGGAAAAACACAAACAATGCTACCAACCTGCAGAGGACCATGCCACTTCTATGTACATGTAACTTGACACTGCAAGAAGAGAGAGGCCAAGTCCACTCAGTGAGGGAGCAAGTTGGAATGATCTGAGTTAGCTTGGAGATGTAGGTGAAGGGTTGGCTGAAGCTTAGGACCAACCACTGAAACTGGGGCCACCAACCAGGAGCTGCATCCCTGAAGAAAACCGACTCTCCCGTTCCCAACAAACATGGATTGCCAATAGCTCCTTCCTTTTCATGCTGGAACTTTGGCTAGCTTGATCTTGTGTGTAGCAATTATAACTACATTCAAGGAATTCGGAGTGCATGAATAGACACCAAACAAACAACAAAATAACAAACAACAAAACAAAAAACATAAAAACAAACAAAAACAAGCAAACAAAAACAAAACAACAAAACCCACAGTTGAATGAAATAAGGAAAATGATTGAGGATATGAAAATAAAATTCAATAAAGGAATAGAAATTCTGAGGAAAACCCAAACAGAGACAGGAAGTTTTAAAAAAATCCAAACAGGGTTTATAGTATTCCCGTCTGATGTCAGTCATAGAGGCTGATAAGGTGTAAAGTTTCCAGTGTTTTCTATACAGAGGCATGGAACCCCTCTTCACTCAATGGTATTTTTGCAGGGTTTTTGTTTGTTTGTTTTTTTTTGTTTTGTTTTGTTTTGTTTGTCTCATAATGCGTTGTCTGGCAGTTTTTTTTTTTTTTTTTAAATCTTACAGGTCTTTTGCTTATATATTGTGTGTTCCAGTTCTGTGTTTTGGTGAGATTTCTCTGTGTGCAACTGTGTGTGTCTGTATATGTTTCGTGTGCTTTTTCCCCTCCCCCCCTTTGGCTCTTCTTTCTTTTTTCCTATTTGTTTCATTCTGTGGCCTATCTTGGATTTCTTTTTCTTTTTAGTTGCTTGCTTGTTTTCTAATGATAGAGAAAAAGGAAGGGTGTGGAGATTTGGGTGGGTGGGGAGGCAGGGAGGATCTGGGAGGATTTGGGGAGGAGAAGTGTGATCAGAATACATGGTTTGAAAAAAATCTATTTATAATTTTAAAAATAGACATGATTTTTGATTACATGTAATGTATTATTTAATAAATGTAAGTGCTATAGTTCTTTTCCTCCATACATTTGTAGAAAAAGTCAAAGAATATTTCCACATCTTAATAATTATAATATTTATGAATGACAAATAAATATTAAATATGGAAATAAGAATGAGACAATTTTAGGGAGATTAAATGTTTTCCTTCTCGTATTAGTGAAAAATGTTGGTTTAATAAAAACATGAAATTCAGACTATTTCAGTATGATGTCAAAGAAAGTGACCATCAGTCAATCTGCTATTAAAGAGTCTGTGGGTCTAATTTTTTCAGTTCTACGTAAGATTAGTGATCTCCAGTCTAACCATATTCTATAAAGCAGATCAGCAACAAATGCTTCCTGTCACTAAAAAAAAAAAAAAATGACTCAGTTTAATAAGCGAAAATTACTCCAAGTGTTCTGTGGAAATATATTCCTTGATGGTAGTGTGTGTGTGGTGGATGTTTTAGAAAAACTGCCAAATACAGTGCTTCATTGTCCCTCAGAAGTGTGAAGACACTACTCTACCGTCTTTAGTCTCCAGAGCTGTAGGGAGAAGTCAGGACTCTCTGGAAGTCAGCTGGGTCTCTTGTCAGAACCCAGTGCTCTGAGTCTGGAGAGAATGCCTGAGTGTGCACCCTCTGAGCCGGACACTCGGTCACACCTTCTCACCGGCGTCAGCGGGACATCCTCTTGAGGTTGCTGTTGTTGTGATTTTACTCATTCTTTTTGCTGCTGCTGTTTCTCTCATATCTGTGGCACTTCCTGTCTGGTGCCAGTTCTCTCCAGCTTCTCTACTTTCCTATTTCTCACCTTGTTCTTTCTTTGTATTTCCTGGGTGACCTTTTCAACTTTAACATTTGTATCTCTTACACTGTTTACATAACATTATTTTCTATAGGGGTCATTTTTGTTGCTGTTCTTCTGGGTATGTTTATTTATTTTGTTTGTTTTAGGGTCAGTTCTTGTTTCATGGATGCAGTATTTTATTTTTCTTAGGGCATGCTTTTCTATATATTTGGTTTTGTTGTATGTTTCCCTTTCTGGATGGTCTTTGTTTCCTCTAGGGTTTTCTTTCTTTTTTTCCCTGTTTGTGTTTGTCTTTCATTAAACATGTATTTCTCAAGTGTCCATTGAGCCCTGGTTTTCACTAGGGGATTTTAAGGAATTAAAAAGTGATTAGCACATCCCAAGACTTGTAGAAGGATTCAGACTCTTTCATGCTGTGATGGGTAATCTTCACCTGTCATCTTGATAGATTTAAGTCACTAGAGGCATACCTCTGGGAGTGTCTGCAAGGGCTTTGCCAGAGAGGATTAAGAAGGTGGAAGGTCCGTCCTGGACATAGCTAGCTCACCCCTTAGGCCTGTAGGGCCGGGGTTAGTAGAAGAAGGAAAAGGAGAAAACCTGATGAGTGCCATCCTTCCCTTCCCTGCTTCCTGTGCCCCTGGGCCGTGAGGCATCTCAGCTTCCTGCTGCCCAGGAGCCATTTGCTGCCATGCCATCTCTGCCAGGGTGGATTTTATCCCCTTCCATCATGAGTCACAACATGCCCTTCTTTCTGACATGCATTTTATCACAGCAGTAAGAAAGTTCACAATGGCCAGAAGTGGAAACAAGTCTGCCAACTGATGAAGATAACAGTAGAAATATAGTATCTACATAAAATCCTTTGCAGTCATAAAAGGAATGGAATTCTGATACATGCTACAACCTGGATGGATCGGGAAATGTGCTAAGTGAAATAAGCCAGACACAAAAGAACAAGTATTGCATGACCCCACTTATAATAGGCATCTTGTGTAGGAAGAGTCTTAGAGACAGGAAGTGGAATAGGGGTTACTAGAGCTGGGAGCAGGGTTATTGCTTAACAGGTTACAGAGTTTCTGTTTAGGGTGATGAAAAATTGTGGAAACAGGTAGTGGTATAATGATTGCACAACTTTGCGAATGTATTTCGTGCCAGTGAGGCGTAAGCTTAACAATGATCCAAATGGCATATTTTATGCTGTATATGTTTTACAAAGGGTAAAGCAAACACAACAGAATGAGCAAAGAAGCCCCGAGCTGGTGTATGGGTTTATCAACTGTGAATTCTGTTCAGACCATTTGCCTAAGGAGCCCAAGCTGCAGAAGCTTGTACTGAGAGACCCCAGGGCAGGCTCCTCCAGGCTTACCTGCAGCCCACAAGCTCAGCTGCGAGTATTTCCAAGTTTCTATGAAATCTGTCAGTCTCAGTATGGCTAATACCTCCTTGTCTGGTATTCCTGGTCCCCGGGACTTCTGTTACTCTCTCCAGGCTCACCTCCAGCCTGCCTCCAGGGGAGAAGGAGGCTCTTCAGGCGTTAGCTTTTCAAACTGACCTCCACCAACTCTCCTTAGTTACAGAACACTCTCCTTTTTCTAATTTCTACAGTGTTTAAATCTCTTGGGAGACCTGAAGTGAAAAACTGGTGGCAACTTTGGAGTGGATTGGTATCTTAATGTTTTTGTTTAGTGAGACATCATTTCTTTAGATCCTGACTTATTTATGAGCACATTAAGTTTGAAACAAATTCCAGTTATCTTTTAAGAGTGGTTTTCTGATTTACTTGTGTTATGGCCAAATGCACAATCTTGCTATATAAGTCTCTTAAATTTCACATAATTTCATCTTCTACAACCGACTGCATGTTCAACTATTAAATGTTCACTTGTGTAGTGACTCTTTTGAAAAAGGCAACGTGAAGCTATTATTCTCTTTCCTTAGCAGATAATCAAGGGCCAAGAGAAACGTTTAAAAATGACATAAAGTATATATATATATATATATATATATATATATATATATATATATACACACACACACACACATATTTCTTTGACAATTCCATACATGTATATAGTAAATTCTGTTTAGTCTAACTGCCCCTTACTATCTCCCTCCTACATCTATAATCCTCCTTCCCCACAGGTCCGTTTCCCATGTTCACATCTTTTTGTTTTGTTGTGGGACCCACAGATCTAAACTAGGTCTGTCTGGATGGCCATGGGTTTGGACTATCTGTTAGAGTCTGGTGGGCTTGCTATTTGATATACAACTGAAGACAATGAGAGTTCCTTCACCGGAAACGACCACTAGTTGATCAGGGAGAGGTGGATTCCCATGAACCACTTGGCTGTTGGCTGTTGATAGGTTCGGTCTTAGGCAGGCCCTGTCTAAGCCACGGCAGCTGCTGTGAGATGCTAACAATGGCTGGGCCGTATCCTGAAGACAGTGTTTCATAGTCTTTCTCCCTATCTGCTAGCTCTTACATTTTCTTCCGCTTCATCTTCTGCGATGTACTCTGAGCCTTAAAGGGGGTGGTACAAATGTCCTCTCTAGAACTGAGCATTCACCTGCCACTCTCAGCATCTTCAACATGGGTTTCTATAGTCACTGCCATGCACTGAAAAGAGAGACTTCTCTGATTAAGGCTGAGAGTTGGCTGTCTGTGGATATAAACATAAATAATTAGAAAGCAGTTTGGTGCCGTGTCAGCTTAGCTAATCAACAATAGTGAGTTCCCCCGATGGCCTGCCACTTACCTAGCCATGGGTTGTGGCCACATTTACAGAACCAAGTGTGTGTTCCCTCCTGGGGAGTGGGTCTTAAATCTAACCAGAGTGATTGGTTAATCTCATAACACTTGTGCCATTATTGTACCATTAGGCACATCTTACCTGGCAGCTTGGTGTTACAGTTCATTGGGTTTACTAATGGGTAACTAATACCTTATCTCTCCCTGGATCCTTAAAAGCACCTACTGGCACTGTGAAAACCAGCTAGAGGAGTGGAAGCTTCCAACTCAGTTGCAGCTTGATTTCACTGTATCTTGCAACCCAGTATTGCCTTAAGCAATAGGGTTTTAGCATTTTGTTCTTGTGGAAAATCAAGAAAAATGATGTGGTGATTTGAATAAAAATAGCCCTCATACATCTATAAGAATTGGCAGTATTAGGAGGTGTGGCTTTGTTGGAGGAAGTGGGTCACTAGGGCATGTGTTTTGAGGTCTCATGTGGAGGATCTGCTCCCACCTTTTAAAGGGTTCCTACAAGGAGGAGAGAGGAATAAGGAACTTGTAGATAGAAAGATAGCGGAGATGAGACAGAAACACAGGATAGCTTCGGGAGGACCTGGATCAAAAATCCACCAGCCCCTTCTGCCTCTTCAAAAGTGCTTTTTATAATATGCCAAGGGGCAGGGCAAAAGCCCTCCCCTTCCTAGATCAAAGCATACTGCACATCCAAGTGCAGACCCTTCTAAACACCTGGTAACCACACATGTGGTCAATCCATCCCCTTATGAAGCCCTCCTGGGTAAAAGAAGCTCAGATCTCACTAGAAAAGCTCTGTGGGTGCCCACAGTCTCAGAAGCTAAAATCAGGCCTGATGGCTGACAGTTCACTTCCTGCTGCCTGCCAATCCAGATGTATGCAGAACTCTCAGCTCCTTCTCCAGCATCATGTCTGCCTGCCTGCATGCTGCCATGCTTCCCACCATGATGACAATGGACTAAACATTTGAACTGTATACTAGCCCCAATTAAATGTTTTCCTTTATAAGAGTTGCTGTGGTCATGGTGTCTCTTCACAGCAATAAATCCTAACTAAGACAGACATTGGTACCAGGGACTGGGGTATTGCTGTGAGAGGCCTGACCATGATTTTGTTTGGAGGAATATAGACTCTGGGATTTTGGATGAGAAATGCAGCTGAATGCTTTAAGTGGAGCTTAATGGGCCACAATAGTAGGAGCATGGAAGACAATGGTGCTGAAGGTGATTTGAACTGTGAAGGCATGGGTCAGAGGTTTCAGAGGAGAAGAATTTTAGTATATGGCCTAGAGATTGTTCTTGTGATATTTTGGTGAAGAATGTGGCTGCTCTGCCCTTGTCCAAAAGGTCTGCTTGAGGCTATATGGAAGAGTTTTGGATTAATTGCACTGGCAGAGGAAATTTCAAAACAGCCAAGGATTGACTCTGTTGTGTGGTTATTAGTGTTCTCTCTTATGAAGATCTATAAAAAGGAGCAAGCTAAGCAAGGAAAAATAGAAAATGTACAGTTCAAGGAGAAAAGGGGCACCAGGAAATGGATTGGAGCTAAATCCTGTGTTCAAGGAGATAAACAGATTAAAGAAAGCCTGATGGCAAATGGAATAAAGGGAGTGGTGACCTCAGGGCAAGGTCCCACCCAGCTAAGGTGCCAAATTTGAAAAGGAATTAAAGAAAAGCTTAGAGCCTGATGTGGTGGTGCAGGCCTTTGATCCCAGTACTCCCAGAGGCTGGCAGATCTCTGAGTTTGAGTCTAGCTTGGTCTACAGATCAAGTTTCAGGACAGCCAAGCTTAGGCAGTGAAGGAAACCATTGAAAACAGAAAGCTGGTGAAAATGTAATTGAACAAGGGGGCTATGTTTCAGCCCCCTCAAGCAGCAGAACTTGGCTTTGACTACATGGTTCTGGCTTTAGAGTCAAGGATGGAAGGAATGGGTTGTGGAATTTCCCTCTGTGCCTAAGAAAAGCCTCTTAGGCCAGGCATGTGTCAGGGGTGTCCCTGAATGGAGGCCTAGAGAGGCAATAGTGTGAAGCTGTGAAGGTGAAGCCTGGATTGGAGATGCCAGAGCCACGAGATACCTGCCAATGAGAGCTGCTAACAGGGAGTGGAACCAGCCTGAGTGGGGAGGGGTCGCAAATGGCAGGGAGAGGGGGAAGTTGCAAATGGCAGTAGCTTGTATTGATTTGGGGGCCTCTGGGCCTCCCTGGTCAACAACTCACAAGAGGGTATTCCATACTGGCACTAAGACTTGTTTGCTGAACAATAGCTTCTGGAGCAGCAGCAGCCAGCCAGGCAGAACTACTTTTTAACTTATATTTTTAAATTGGCTTACAAAGTAGTAGGCTTACATATGTCTTTTTTATAGACTTTTCACTTTGGTTAATGAGTTCAAGGGATTCTCCTGTTTCTGCCTCCCCAGTACTACTACTCTCTGGGAGTCTAATGGTTTTCTATTTCCTCTTCTGTTTATCAATCAGACTTTTGTAAGGAAGAGCTATGTCTTTTTGGTAATTCATATATTCACTTACATCAGAATAGATTCATGGTTTAAGTTTTGTGGTTGTTCTGTAAGTCAGAATCCAATGTTATTATTTCCTTTGTCCCTTGGATTGTTTTATCTTTGGTCACCGTGAACTGTTCCAGTTGAATTTTGTGCTTCGGCAAAAAGTCTCCTGAAAGCACTTCCTTACTTTTGGCTCTAGAAGCTCCAGGGCCTTGCTGTGGTTTTCTTGCCTAAGCCTGGACCAGATACTTTTCAAAGGAGCCCTGGTTCCTGTTGTAGGAGAATGAAATTTACACACTAAGAAGTAGGTGGTGTACTTGTTGCTATGGTGGGGGGAACATTAATAAAAGGACATTGCTTTCCCCCCTCTAACAATATTTTCTTAGGTGTGATGGTTGGTTTTGTCAATGTGACACCGTCTAGAACAGTGGTTCTCAACCTTCCTAATGCTGTGATCCTTTAATACAGTTCCCCATGGTGTGGTGACCACCAACCATAAAATTATTTCATTGCTGCTTCATAACTGTAATTTTGCTAGTTGTGAATCATAAAGCAAATATCTGATATGCAACCCCCATGGGGGTTGTGACCCACAGATTGAGAACCACCAATCTAGGCTCATCTGGAGAGTCTCAACAAGGGGTTTAGTCTAGAATAGGTTGGTTTTGTGTGCCTGTCTCTGAGGGATTGTTTTGATTAGTGAGAAGACCCTCTCACTGAGTGGTCCCTGGGCAGGGTGTCCTGAATTGTATGAATGGAGAAACTGAAGCAAGCCCTAGCATGCACACATCAATTCATTGTTTCCTGCTCTTGATTGTGGCTGTAATTCGACTAGCTGCTTCAAGTTCCCGTTACTTTGATTTTCCCACCATGATGGACTGCAACCTGGACCTGTGAGCTAAATAACCATTTCTCTTAAGTTGCCATTATCAGAAAATTTATCATAGCGATAGGAAAAGTAACTGCAGTACACTGGGGTTGGAGGTGTGGCCCCGTGGTACATACAATACTTGCCTGCCATGACAAAGGCCCTGGGATTCATCCCCAGTATCAATATTTTTGCTTTTTGCTTTCAACTGTCAGTGTCTGAAATTCTGAGGTCCCCTAGAAACAAAAGTAAGCCACCCTACTACATTCCAGCCACCTCATAGATGGACTGACTATAAGGCCTGGAAGATTGTGTAGCCCCTTGTTAAAATAGTCTTTCTTAGATTATACGATGACTTAACACTACCCAAAAGTGAGTTATCCACGACAGAGGTTCAGAAGTATCCACAGCTGGCAGCCATGACTCAGAGGCCCAAAGGGACTTTGGAGAGGAAGCAGATGGTCAGCAGCAGCTGTTAGAGATGACATACGTCCTTAAGGCTGAGCCTATCTCCCACCCCTTCTTTTTACACTCCCAAGTGCATTCCTTTGCTTTTTCTTTTGGGAAAGTGAAGTGTGTTGAGTGTTTTGGGTTAGAAAGTTGCTATCTATCCTTTGATAGCTTTTTTTTTCTTCCGGAGCTGAGGACTGAACCCAGGGCCTTACACTTGCTATGCAAGCACTCTACCACTGAGCTAAATCCCCAACACCATGGATTTCTAAATCCATTCTAAAAATGTGTTTCTTTGCAAAACTCTGACCCAGATTTGACCTACTATGATTTGTGCCATCACTTGATCTCTACTGCACTCTCTGTCCTTCATTTTAATCATTTCTTCATTTTCCTTCTCCGTGTGTGTGTGTGTGTGTGTGTGTGTGTGTGTGTATTTGTATGTAAGTACATGCATGTGTGAGACTGTGCTGAGGTTTGAGGATAACCTGTAGGAGCTGGTTCTTTCCTTCTATCATTTGGGTCCGGGAACAGAACTCAGGTCTTCAGCCTTGGTGGTATGTTGCTACCTACTGAGCCATCGGTCCTTCTTCGGCTTTTAACTTTCTTTCAGGGTTAGACTTTCCTATACTATCCCTCTTTTTCTCTGTCTCCTCTACTCAGTGAGTGGCAAGATTCAGTGTTATTTATGGCTGAAGAAATACCCGTGCTGGAGAAAGGCAGGGGAGGTGGGTGGGGAAAAAAGGCTTTGGCAGGCAAAGGCTCTCTTTGGGAGAGCAAACATCTTCTGGGCCCCTTCCTGACTGATACACCAGTGAATGGAGAGGGTTGTCGAGGTGGGTTGGGGGAAGACAGTTGGGCCCCTTGCCTGACTTTGATACCCCAGTCACTGTGGTTCCTGCAGAACTCTGGAGAACTTACTTACCTGATGAGCTAAGGTCCTCTGACCTGCTAAGTAGAAACCATTTCAAAAGCCACCTGCACAGCTGTCATACTTGAAGACTTGTCCTGTTTGATTCTGTTGCTTCTTTGAATTACCAAGCATCTCTGTGAACGGGACAGGACTCCCTCAATTGGCCTTGGCAGTGGCAAACTTTGTCTACGAGAGCTGTCAGAATTCCCAGCACTGACAGCCTCCTGGGGTAAACAGACCAGCTGACTATCATTTATTTATGCCTTCAAAGGACTCTGGAAGCCCGGGTAACAATGGGTGAAAGGACGAGCCTGTCATGTATTAATAAACAGGAAGGCTGATCATGGGAGGAGGGTTCTCTTCCAAGAGGGATCGCCAAGGACTAATGGGCTCCCTAGGAGCTTCCTGCCAGGCCTGCTCTAATGACTTATTAGTGAGGCTACTAGGGAAAAAAACGATAGTTTTCCCTTTCCTTTGTCACTTTTGTCTGGAGAAACTAAAGGTATTTCATTAGCAAATTCTTTCAGAGAAGGTGGAGATACTGTGTACCTGGGATGGACCCAGGACATACACTTGAGTACTAGAGTTTTAAAGTAACTGAAGTATTTGAGCACCTATGAAAGGCCAGGCACTGTGCTAGGCATGGGGACACAAAATGAGGACAGTGGTGGTCCCTAAGAGTGGTTCATTCTCAGGTCCAGGGAAAAGTTAGTTCAAACAGTACTAGATCAATTCACTTACAAGGACTTTTAGAGAATTCGTGTGCTCTCCGGAGACTGAAAATATCAAAGGCCAGTCTCAGGGGGTTTATGAGCAGGCAGAAATAAAGGGTCGTGGAGACAATGGCAGATGAAGCACCGGAAACTGGGTGGATTAATACCAGAGGATGTCTCCTGGTGCTGAAGGCTGCGAGTCAGAAATCAGGATGTTGGCAGGGCTGGGTTCCCTCTCAGACTCCAGCCTAGAATCCTTCCCCACTTCCTCATTTCTTGTGGTGGCTGTCCATCCTTGACTTTGACCGACAGCTGTCACTCCTGTGTCTGCTTCTATCTTTACTTGGTAATATCTGTGTCCGTGCCTTCCTATTGTCTTATAACAATGGCCCCAGCTGTTTACAAATGGGGTCACATTCTGAGGTCCTGGACTTCAATTTCTTTTTTTGGAGGACCCAATTGAACCTGTAATGGATGAGCTAGTAAAAGCAGGGTGTTAGTGAGTCTGAATGGAAGACTCCTTCAAGTAGGAAAGACTTCCTGCTGGGAGTTGGGACACATCCTGCACCAGGGGCAGCAACGTGAATGGAACATTCATTCAGCTCGGTGTTGTTGGTTTTTTGTGGAAAATGACTGAAAAGGAACTATGACCGTAGTCAAGATGAAATACAGGTTTTAAATTTAGGTGGTTACAAGAATAGCGAACATAAATTGTTTAATTAGCACTTTATTTGGAAGGCAAGAAATGTTTAGTGTAGGTGGCTGGGTGGTGAAGATTTCCCAGACATGTATTAGCTTAGACCCAGAACTTGGGTGAGATGTGATCTGGAGGGCTTTCTCTGAAATGACAAAAGTACCTTAGGAGTCAGCCAGATGGTCCAACATCCTTGTTTCTGGAACACTGTTCCCGTTTCCATACTTTTAGAATCCTACTTAATCTTGTAACCAAAACACCTTTAGATTTCTGAAAATCTGGCACAACTGCCTCAAAACTCATCACTGTAAACAGCCTTAAAATAATTTCCTGTTTTGTGCTCCCAACTTGTGATATCAGTTCTCAGAGCTTTCTTCAGGCTCAAGGACAGGTGCTCTTGGCATTTTTGATTCCCTTAGTAAATATAGTTGAAATTGGGGTCACTCAAGATGCCATATTATCCCAGGGAGATCTGGAAGATCTAATTGTACTTTCTTAGACCCACTGAATATCATTAGGGGAGGAGAGCAGGGCTGAGCAAAGAGAACTTTTTCATTTTCATTGGATGGATATGTTTGTGGACATACGGAATTTGGTCACTGCAGGATTTCCTCTGGGTCTGGTAACAGGAAGTGCTGCTCCATAGTTGTGGGCTGACTTTGAAGGCGCATGGTCCAGAATCCTATATTTGGAATCTGCTTCCACACCTCCCCCTCTGTATAATTAGCCCACAGACTTATGAAGAAAACATATATCCTCCTTCATGAGCAGGCAACTTCAAAGGGGAAGAAGAGTGGAGCCAAAACATGAATGTAAGTTTTAGAAAAAAATCTCAAGGGTTGCTTCACAGCATGACAAAACTAAACATAGTATGTCAGGAAGCAAGGGGCAAATTCAAACCCTGACAACTCTGGCAAGAGAAAACCAGTAACCACAGCTACCTTCTTTTTGTTCAGTACTAATAGCAGGCATGTTGAGACATACCTTTGACTCACCAATAAAACTAGTGAGCACCTTGAGAGAGAAAACACACTCTAGCAAGTGAAATTGTTCTGGATGAGAACGATTAGACCAAATAAATTCCCCGATGTTTAAGCAGCCAGATTTCCTCTTAAAGCCATGCCTTTTGAAATTTAAAGGTAATGTCTCATTTTAAAAGATATTTCATATTTACTTATATCTTTATATTTTTCTTCAACTTTTGGACGTGGAAGAATTTAAATGTTTAAAAGATAATCTACTTGCATTGTGCAACCAAAACACATTAGGACTAGCTGTCTTGGGGAGGAATTTTCTCTTTGGACTATTGAAGCCCAACACTGCCCTGGTGAGCTGTTCTGTTGCCTGTGGCGACTGTCCACATTTCCATTGGGTTTTTTTTTTTTTTTATGGATTATTGTTACTTTGGGAAGAATTACTTATAGTGACATGGGACATTTAAAGTTACAGAAGATGAGGTGAACTACAGGATTTATCTGAGTTATAAGAGGGAGAAAAAAGATGAAAATCAATTTTCAATGCCCTCTGTGTTTTGGGGAGCAAATATTGGAAAACATTTTTTTGCTGCATGGTCCTGTCCATGAGTCCAGAGGCATTTTAGGTCCTTGAAGAAGTGCTGAGCTTCTGTTGGCTCCCATTAGGACAGGCTACTTGAGAGCTCTAGTGCAGAACTCACCAGGGTTGCCACCCTCCCTGCCTGCTAGGCTGGCGGTGGTGAGTAGGCCATTCCCCTGGAGGGTCAAATCGGCATATATTCCACTCTCAGTACATTCAGATCTGAGCACTACTTTCAAGTTTACTGAAATCTGACCAGAAAGTCACAATCCACTGCAACACAGACATGGTAGCTTGTTCCCGGGATAAATGGTGATCATTATCAGATACTAGGAAGAAGACATGCAATACACAGTACCCCTTTAGATTGTCAGTTCAAAAATTTGCAATTCTTTAAAAATGTGCTTACCTAGTAGCAGTCTCAAAACCAGTATCCAATAGCTAGAAGTTATTTTCTTCTATACAAGATGCTGTTGCTATGAATATTGTCACATGTGACCTAGTGTTCTGTCCAGAACTGTCGTCGCAGCTGAGCCTACGGAAGTTGCTAGGGGGGCTGGATGGATCTTTTGTTCTGCTATGTCATTTACAGCTGTTTCAGCATATCCCACAACAGCAGAGGGTTCCCTGCATTTGACCTGGTAGTCAGCATTTCAATGAAATATTGTGTCTGTGTTACTGTATATTTCCATCTCATCCATCTGGGTTTGTACTGGTTTTATTTAGGGGCTCCTTGACTTCAGCTGACTCAGTGAATCAAAATGTCTCTCATATGTTAATGTATAATGGTTTGATAGCTTTAACTAAGGACAGGGTGAATGTCTGCCATGGTCAAGCACTATTCAAGTTGCTGATAACTTTCTTCTTTATCAACAACTGTACTTCAATGAAGTAAAAAAGCCTTGAAGAGGCTTCTGTGTGCTGATCTGGCTTATACCTGGGAAAGCTCACTGGGTGAGTGACATCATCAAGTCAGGAGGAGGAGGCCATTCTGCAATGTGGGTGAAGGAAGACATTGTATCCTGGAGACCTGGGCCAAAGGCTGCTGTTCCTCAGCCAGTAGAGGTGCATCCACGGTAGTGGGTTCCACTTCATATGCTGCAGGGTAGAACTCAGCCTTAGTGCTCTCTGAATTGGTGGACATACAGGTTTGCTGCTAGAGCAATCCCACCTGAACCTGATGGTAGGAAGTATGACACTGGTTCACGATCTTTTCCAAACACTCACGTATACTACCTTTTGGGGGATTACGGAGACTAAAAAGAGGGGTGAAGCTTAGGCAAGGCATAGGTCTTAGAAATTTAGCTGTGGAGATGATAACTTTGGGCTGGTGAACTACAGAAATACTGTCTAAAACAACTGGTATGACATACATTATTAAGAAAAAAATCAAGGATCATTCTAACAGTATTGCATCCTGAGGTTTACAGTTAAACCTTCTTTCAGCCAAAGCATACTCAAGCTCATTTGATGATTTTCTTGGGTGCTGAGAACTTCACTTTACAGTATCTATTCCCTCATCTCTGGGAAACCATGCCTGATATTTGATGTTCTCTCTCTATGGCTATTTTCACGGTTCTTTCCTTTTAGCGTGCATCAAAATCCTCCAGAGGCCCAGCCCAGAATTTGACTCTTAGAGGTCTCAGCTGGGATTTGACAATTTGCATTTATATCAACTTTCTAAGTTGGGGCAATGCAGTTGGTCTAGAGACCACACTCGGAGGTCACTGATCTTGCAGACAGAGAAGTCAGAGCAGTGTGTGCACTGTGCAGTGGGCGAGTTCTGTGCAGTTGTTCTCGAAGACAAAGTAAGTTAGGTGTTAAGTTCACCCTTCTTTACAGGTATGCCTTCTACCCATATTTACTAGTTTGCTCTCCAAGTGTTATATAAAGGGGCTCCATTCCCTTTATTGCATTTAAACAGACTGAAGCCTCTTCTTAAAGACATTATTATTATTATTATTATTATTATTATTTGGCTTTTCGAGACAGGGTTTCTCTGTGTAGCCCTGGCTGTCCTGGAACTTGCTCTTAGACCAGGCTGGCCTTGAACTCATAGAGACCTACTTGCCTCTGCCTCCCAAGTGCTGGGATTAAAGGCATGTGCCACCAACACCTTAAAATGAGAATTATCTGAAAAAATTTCTGTGAACACATTCAGCTAAAGCCATACCAGATACCCGTTTATACTTTAGCCAACAACAGGGTTTGCGGTATCTTAACGCTGGCATGTTGTTTCCTCACTTTTACTAATGGATATCTTTTAAAAAGTTTTCTGGTATCAACAAAGATTACAACAGAAACAAACTGATTTCATATATAATGTAGTTCAGTTTTGAGATTCAAAGAGATCATTCATCCAGAAAAGTATACCCTAAATGTATGAGCGGTCATTAATTTGGGAAATGTAGGTCTTCAAGAAAAAAGCAGCAACCTAAGAGAGCAATGAAGAACTGCAAAGACAGCTCGTGACCTATTTTCTTCAACGTCAATCAATAACTCCAATGCTCTATTGGCAGTGTCTTGTTCTCAGTCAGTAAGGAGGGTTCCTGGACCTGTATACAGCAACAGTGTGTATCAGAAGACTAACACTGAAGTAAGCGCCTCTCCCTAAGTAGCACAATCTAGTCCCATTAGGTCTTTAATATTTAGTTTCTTTCCCCACTCATTTCTTCTAGAAGTGGGATAAAATCAAATTAAAAGATCAAGTCAGTCAAGTTTTTCATATAGTTGAAGGATGTCTGGAAAGGAAGGTGACAGTGACTGGGAGATAAACATGTTGCTGACGTGTTATCTGTAGCACAATTCAAGTTTATTCCATTTGTTCTTGCAACACGAAACTTAAACACAGTATTAGTTAGCATTCGGATGTACATGAACTAGGATACTTATGAGAAACCCAACTGTGTCAAAGGAATGACATTGTGGAACCAAGAACTCAAATATACCAAAAGTGCACAAAGCACTAGTCTTCCTCCATACTGCTTAGAAAGATTGATTGTTTCTCCATTTACAAAATAGAATCAGGACAATTTAAAGTTTTAAAGTTTGCATGCAAAACACTGCAATTGCTTATTTATGTAGGAGGGCACTCTTACCAGCTTCTTCTACACACAACCAAGTATACAATATTACAGGAAGAAATTCAGCAGCTGAGCTGAAAAAAAAAAATCAAGTACACATAAATTGAAGCTCCTTTATCTGGGAAAGAAAGAAATGAATAGAAGGCTACTTGTCTGAGCATCCACATGCTGCAGTTATTGCCTTTCTTCTGTGCCCAGCTGGCTCTAGAAAGGTGAGCTGGGATGTGCAAGTGCTGTATTAGAACTTAAATCTACAGATGCCGGCATGAAGCTGTGGGGGATTTGTTAGTACACTAACCACCAAAAGGCAAATTACCTGTTTTTATTTGATACAGTGCATATGAAATGATGGATGTGATATAAAACTATAGAACATGCAGTTTTTTTTTCTGAGATGTTAAATAGTACTTCAGAGGAGAACAAAACTTAACCTTTTATTAATGCGTGTAGTACCAAAAACAGACATTTTAGCTTCCTTTATTCAAAAATATTAACATTAAGCGTCATGAATTTCTCTGCCAAGTGGTTCAGAAATACATTATAAATAACCTAGTTTTTTATTTGTATTTATTTATTTTTTTAAAGAAACTGTAAACCATCCTGGTCAGTCTATCCTAGTCTATGTTTATATGCTATTTTCTCAAGCAATCGCTTCCTAGTTATGGTTTACAAAATGGTCACCAAAGGGAGGAAGGCAGGCCAGCCTCTACTGCATCACAAGGAACACCAGGACACACTGTACAAAGAATCCTACGGGTTCAGTACCATAACGACTGTAGAAAGCAGACCAAGTTTGAGAATGCTAAGACAATCTACTCTCTGCAATAGCCAACTGTAACAAAACACTTTGAAAGAAAAACTGAAAACCGTGTAAAGGGTTAAAATTCAAGCCTTTAAAATAGCAGTATGCCAAGAGGTGAAAACAACGGTCTCAAGACACCCTGGTGCATTACATTGATAGTTACAGACTGATCGAGTGAGTGCCCTCCACTTACTATCAGGATGTCCAACTCTATAGCTTTTTGGCCTTTTGGCTAAGATCAAGTGTAGGATGTCCAACTCTAGTAGGTTGCATTAAGACAGCAGAGTTAGCCAAATATACCAAAGTATTTAAACTATTGTTTTGTGATTGTTTTCTTGGACATAGAAAATTACAGGGTCAGGTTAGTTGAAAGTGAAAAAGCCACAGGATAAAAAAGAGTTCATGGGATAACACACACACACACACACACACACACACACACACACACACACACGCCAACCAACCATCAACTGATCAATAGTTATTTAGCCAGGCTGACTGTTCTTGGTAATAGTTTAATCCTGCTATAGAATGCTACATTGCCTTTAAAAAAAATTATTAGTTTTTTTTTATTATCCATAATCTGAATATAAGTCCCTATCCCACCCACCCTTTACAAATTTGAGGTACATTCAATTATTGCATGACTTGGCTAAGGAAAGATTGGAATAGTTTTTGTAAGCCTGTATGGATGGCAAGTCAAAGAAATCTTAAATGTAGGATATCAAATCTAAGGTTGTATGTTTTAACTCATCTTATTGTTCATGAATTAAAATTTAGAGGTAAGTCTAAATTTTCTGAAGGTTCGAAGAACACCATTTTAGGGCACTGTATTCTAAGAACACAGAATATTTTACATGTATGCAATGCATGATTGTTAAGATAAACAAAAACACTATGCAGGCGGGGTGGTGTTGGCCCAGCAAGAGTCAATCGACAGCTCAGGGAAACCTGGTAACAAGCATGTTTTTGAAGGGATGAGGTTCCATCTATCCAAACAGTACATCTCACCCCAGTGATAGCTTTGGTGCACTACAAAGTCAGCATCCATGGTGGGTCTTAGAGAGGCATTCCAAAGAATTGTCTTCATTCTCCAAACACAACTAAGGCTGAGTCACTCAAATAGCAAATGAAGAAAATCCGTTAAGTACTAAGACAACTGTTCTCTCTTTATAAGATACTAACACGCTTATGGCTATGATTTTATTTTTAAATCTCCTTTTACTACCAGCAGGAGTCTCAAAGTGTTTCAATGTTATATAAATGTCTGAGTCTAAAGGAGAAAAAAAGAAATAGGCATACTGGAATGATTCCTCCTTTAGGCTCCTAGAATTTAACATTTTATAAATAAAACTAGTCAGTTTTATCTAAAGAGACATAAAATTGATGTGAAAGGGGAGAGAAAATCCAAAGTTTAGTCATCCAGCAATTTAGGGGTGCGCTGCTTATCGGAGCTTTCACATAAAGATTAAAGTCTTTCAAGATTTTGGTCACTAACCTCAGGCAGCAAGCGCTCTTACCTAGCCAGGAACCCCCAGGGGAGTGCACTCTTAAGGCAGAAGGCTGTAGCTAATTGCTTGTCTCAGCACCCTAAGTTGACATAACAGCAGCCACTACTGCTCACAGCTAGGGCTACCCAGTAAGTAAAGTTGGCCTTGTACAGTCAGACCTTCAACACACCAATTAATAATCAGCTAGGGAGCTGAGAAGGTCCAATGATCCCCATACACTGTATTTTTGCTCTCCCTTGGGTATAAGCTGTATATTTTACCAGAAATGGAAAAGAGGCTGGTTTGATCAGGAATCCCAGTAAAAGGCTGATCACATTCCCCACTGCTCCTCCAAAACATGTTTTTCCCTCCCTTGGTAGTCTGATTTGTTATGAATTTCTCTCTCCCCTCACCCCTCTTAAAGTATTTAGCTGAAGAAGCTGGCAGATAGAAAGTGACAGACAGACAGGCAGCAGTGTGAGGCCACAGGAGAGTCATTCTTCCCAAGTTATCAGTCCATCCATCCATCCATCCATTACTGGAGAAGAGCTTTGATTGCCTGGTTGTCAGTGGCTTCAACAGCAGTCAGTCCGTCTGGGCCTTTCACAGTCTTATCAGCACCCTGGAAAAGAGAGGAGACACCGTCATTAACTGAACTCACACTACAGAACAGTGAGTGTCAGAGGTGGCTAAGTGGCATAGGCCTTTTCTACTCTGATCCCTGGAACCCCCGGTGAAGGACTAAACCCAACACTGGAGAGGTGTCCTCTGTCCTTCACTCTGTGCTATGACATGTCCATGACCACACTCACATACACACAGAAGTAAGATAAAAAAATTTATAGTACATTATCATTTTCCAGGTGTTAGAAATTATAAGAAACAAAACAACTGTCTTGGGTATGTAGTGGGTAGCTGTTCCAGCTTTGCCCTGGAAGTACTACCCCCATTGAGGCTTCCAGTAACTGTCACACCTATGAGGCCGGGCGGAGAGAGGAGCCCTTAAGACCTGAGATCCAGATGTGCCGGCTCTCTTGGTTCCTGGATCCTGGACACTGGAGGTAGGCCAAGCAGAGTTCTCCAGAGAACACTGCCGGACTGCGCCACACCTTTCCCAGACCCTGTAACCTATCCCTTTACTTTTAAGTTACCTCACAAAAGAAACCTCCCTTTTAACTACGTGGAGTTGCCTTAATATTTCCACCAATATGGGTATTGTTCTATTACTGTGAAGAAACTCTATGACCAAGGCAACTTATAAAAGAAAGCATTTAATTGGGGGCTTGGTTACAGTTTTAGAGTGTTAGTCCATGACCATCATGGCACGACACTAGAGCAATAGCTGAGAGCTTACCTCTGACCCATAAACCCAACTACAGTGACACACCTCCTCCAACAAGGCCACACCTCCTAATCCTTCCCCCAAACAGTTCCACCAACAAGGGACCAAGCATTCAAGTATGAGCTTACTGGGGACATTCTCATTCTCATTTAAACCACCACCACAACTCAGCATCAGCATGGAAAACAGTGGATCAGCTTTTACTTATCATATTTATCCAATTAACTAAGTTTCAAAACAACATATCCCTTGGCTTCTGGGGAAAGAGAGAGGATGAGACAGTTTTGTTTTGTTTTTAAAGGGTATGGCTCCTGGTAGGTCAGCTACTTTCTAGTGGATAGCCTCATATCTAGGAATGTATGGTCAGCACCAACTAGACTCTGTGGGATGGACAGGGACGGACACACACACACACACACACAGTTGAGAGGAGCTAGGAGGGAGGATTGGGGATGACTACAGGGAGTTGGAGCTCACTTAACTGTGGCTTTACCTACATCAAACATCTGAAAGATCCCTGCTACTCAAAGCCCTAAGCTACCCAGCTTCCACTTCTCAGGCTCTCAATAATTCTCAGCAGCCCAAAATCTTTTCAAAAAGTTCCTATTAGAGTGAATTTCTATTATGACAACATTTAGTTGACAAAATATTTACAATTCTATAGGCCAGATACAACTAATGCTAGTGTTTTAAATGAAATTAAAAGGCAATTCCTATAATAACAAAAAATGGGTGAGAATATTAAGGAAAGTGGTTTTTTAAGACTAATGAAGTTACTGGAGAATTTGGGTGTATCTGGCCCTATCCCTTTCTTTAGGAAGCAAGTCATTTTTGTGCATTCATTTTTAGTTATGTGATAATTTCCATAGCTTTAGATAATATATTCCTGTTACTATTTGAGTTGCTAGCTTTAGATTTTATCTTGATTTCCTGCTACAGAGACGATGAGTCCTAGCTTACTAACACCCGCTTACTTCCTCAGACTCCCACTTTCTTATACTTAATGTATCATATTGTTGCTTTGCAAATTTAAAGTTATTTGGATCTACGTTTCTTCATACATTTTGATGGTGTATCATTTTCCATAAAGTAGTATTATTAGATACCCTCCTGGATTTGCCTGTGATTCTCCCTAGGGAACTTTAAATTTGCCAAATTTTATGTACTTTAGGATTAACTGTTATATTCTGGTCTGTAAAACTTGTGTGTATGTTGACTCTCAAAGTTAAAATGTGCCAGCAATGTTTAATTATTTGACGTAAGTAGTGCTTACTGCAGCTCTTAGCCACTACTATCCTTTGCTATCTTTTTGTTATTCCAACGCTGCAACTCTGCGCAGCCCTCACAAACAGAAGGAGCTGTAAATAGTGTTATACCTATGTAACAGCCTGAGGCTGCTCAGTCTTATTCATTTTCAAACAAACTTTTGAACCTTTGTTACTTAGTTAGGGTAAACTGGTAAAATAAAAGTGGAAGACAAAGTAAACTCAGTTTCCCTTCCTAAAAGGAGAGGAAAAATAGACATAGTACACAACTGGCAACTGACCTAAGTTGGAATGAGTTGTATTGTTCTCTAAATGCTGAGATCACTGGGTGTTAATGTATCTGAGCAGTGAGGACCAACTCCTACCTCAATACGCCTGCCCACTTGCAAGACAGGATGGCTACGTTTCTCTACTCTGTCTGGCCTGGCCCTCCTTCCTCTTGCTCTCCTCCTTCCACCCTTTCTGGCTGTCCTGTACATATTCCCCATTCATTATAGAGCTGCAAAGCGTGCTCGGGTGCTTCTCATTAGCTGAACCACACATCCTAAAACAAGCCTGTAGCTTCTCCCTACACACTCACTGCTTTTCAGTGTTCTCTCATAGTGAGGAACTTAGCCAAGGAAGGTGAGCACACTTGGAAGCTTTTCTTGTTGACTTTCCACCTAACCAGTCATTAAGTCTGCACTATCTTAATGTTTCCCAACTACCTTCTCCATTGCTATCCTTATTTTCAGGATCTTCTCAACTTTTAGATGCAATAGTTTGCTATTTGGTTTTGCTTCTTTATCATGCAGCATGCAGTTCGGACTACTCACATCTATGTGGGTGATCTTTCTCAAACACAATGCTCACAATTCTCTTCACTTTCCTAAGAGTCTTTAGTGACATCCTCATTAATGAGAATGGAGACAAATAACAAAAAGCCACAAGCAATCTGCTTACTATCGGCTTCATTTTTGTCAACTTGACACTCTACCTTAGAGTCACCTGGGAAGAGGGAACTTCAACTGCCTGGGGTGTTATCTATGAGACATTATCTTAACTGGTATGGGTGGCATCATCCCTAGGCCGATGGCACCTGAGTTGTATATGAAAGCTACTTGAGCATGAGCCAGAGAGACAGCCAAGAAAGCAGTGTTCTTCCCTCCACAGTTTCTGCTTCAGTTCCTGCTTTTGAGCCTGCTCTGACTTCTTGATGATGGACACTGACCTGGAAGTGTAAGCTGAATAAACATTTCTTCCCCTAAGATGCTTCTGGTCATGGTGTTTATCACAGTTAAGAGAAAGCAAACAAGAACATTACTTATCTCTTACTTCTTGACAAATGCTTTCTCACCCACACTGTAGCTTCTAAAAAACCTATCATATCTCCCGATGTCTCTATCTCCACCTGAGCCTTCTTTCATTGATGCTTCTGCCTTGAATGATACCTCAGTTCCCTTATGGACTCTTAAGACAGTCTCTAAGCTTCCCAGCCCCTGCTGGCTGACCTAAGAGTAGTGAGGGGTACATGGTATTGTAACACTACCCTGTACTACCCTTCCCTGGACTTCTTTCTTCAGTTTCCTCCTCTTTCACATGTTAGCTTGCTGTGGGATGGTCTGTATGTCAAGTGTGTTGCTGATTGGTCAATAAATAAATCACTGATTGGCCAGTGGCCAGGCAAGGAAGTATAGGTGGGCCAAGGAGGAGAATAAAGCTGGGAAGTGGAAGGCTGAGTCAGAGAGATACTGCCAGCCGCCATGATGAGAAACAGCATGTGAAGATGCCGGTAAGCCACGAGCCACATGGCAAGGTATAGATTTGTAGAAATGGATTAATTTAAGCTATCAGAACAGTTAGCAAGAAGCCTGCCACGGCCATACAGTTTGTAAGCAATGTAAGTCTCTGTGTTTACTTGGTTGGGTCTGAGCGGCTGTGGGACTGGCAGGTGAGAGAGATTTGTCCTGACTGTGGGCCAGGCAGGAAAACTCTAGCTACATTAGCTCTTGCCCAGTACTTCCCTAACACGTGCTGCTCCCTGTATCTGTTTCCTTTATCCCTACCCTGAACATCTACCTTCAACTTTAAGCCTCACCCTCCCTCCCTACCTATCGGCTTTGAAATGTATCTGTATCAAGCCTCACAAACACCTCAAATTCAACATCTCCTAAAGTCAATCTGACATCTTTTCTTACAAACTCGTTCTTTACCACAGTACACATGTTGATAGCAGGAGCCAATCCTATTAGTCTTTGCACTCCCAGGGCTTTACAAAAGGCCCCAAACAGGATGATGTCGACGATGATAAATCTTCAAAGAAATGTTTAATCATGCTGTGTTTATTTTGCCTAAGAGGAAGATATACCCTCAAAAAATTTTCTATCCAAATAATTAACTTTTTAAAATATTATAAAGGCATTTTCTATTTTATTTTCCTGAAGTACTTGTTACTATCTGAAATTAAAATTTCTGCCTTTAGAAAATGAGGTCTGTGAGGTCTGAGGATGTACTCACTTTGTTCTCCTATATACTCCTGGTGTTTAAATGAAAACAGTTTATTTTCCTTTATTTGATATTAAATATCCCACCAACTGAAAAATGCAAAGGAACAAAAACATTGTCTGTTCTGCACTCAATTAACTCCTGTTCAGTTGTTACATTCTAGGAAGGCTTTCTGGATATCCCAGGCAGTCGGCTCCAGCTTCTGTTTGTCCGTGGCATGTTGTCTATCATATTGAGCTGAATGAACACTATCTCCTGGCTCTCTTGAAGGCCAGTAAAACAACCTCTTTATCTCTGTTTTTTCTTTACACATAGAGGTTGAAAAGAAATAGAATTCTCAAGCTCTCTTCAATCTAGAGGTCACCATCTATATGTATATGTGTGTGTGTGTGTGTGTGTGTGTGTGTGTGTGTGTGTGTGTATGATATATAAGATATAACTACAGCTTCTTTCATGCATCACCTTTTTTCAGTAAAAGCTCAGAAGAACATTCTCACCTCTTTTTCCTTCCTCCTTTCCAAAAACAGATAATCCCTGCAGGTCCAATACTCACTCTGTAACCATAAAGACCACAGGGCTGGCAGGGTACAGAAGGTGGGCTGATGATAACTATATATACAGTAGAGCCAGTGGCTCAGCCTTGGACTGTAACCATTAGGCAGCTTATCTTGAGACACAGTCTTGCGTAGAGTCCTGTAATAGGGGGTTCTGTTACTCACAACAGAACTCTACTCCTCTTATTACTCACTGGAGTAACAGACAATTTTACAGACTTAAGCTGCATTCCATTATCACAGGGTCCTTATTGTAGTCGTCTTTGTAACCTGACACCCTGGACAGTGCCTCATATTCACTAATGCTTATTATATAATGGTTTAATGAAAATAAATATTCCTGTCTCATGGTGTAACTGCATACTTAGGAACACTACACCCTTACTGGACATATGCTCAGTGACATCAGTCTCTTACTGCTTTTCTATCATCCCATCTAAGTATGTGCCACCATTTCCTACTGTATTAAGATATTGCAAACCTGAGAAACTTTTAACTGAATGTATATTTAAATATTACCATTGCCAAGGATCTTACAGATGATACTGTTCCATTTCAGAGACTACTAAAAATGGATTTGGTATTTAGTGACATGAAAAACTATCCAAATACATAAATTACATACATTGTAAAATTTTATTTACTGGTACAAGACTTGATAGCACATTTAATTTGCATATTATACTAGATACACTATATAAAGACAATATAGACAGTAGCCCCCATGACTTCTAATTTAATACTAAACATTATTATGACCCTTACATTTTGGTAATTTTTGGTTTTTAACATATTATAGACAAATCTTACTTTTTTCTCACAGCAGTGTTATGAAGTAAGGTACTGTTAACTAACTACTTTATTATACACTGGGGTTCTTAAGTTCAGAGAGATAAGGAACTTGGTTTAGGGTCAGTTAGATCTCCTGATTATAAGTCCTGTATTCTGTGCCATCTTTAGTTGAAAACTACCCATGGCTTTTTTGGGCAAAAATGTCAGGATGAGACATAGTTCCCTTGAGATACTTGCAACTTAATTGTGTGTCTTACAAAAAAGTGCAGAACCTTGTAAAATGCAGACAGGATGTCTCATCTCATCTGTTGAAGCCTGAGAGAAAACACACACACACACACACACACACACACACACACACACACACACAGAGGGTGTTTGTGTGTAATCAAACTCAAAGGTCTGCTTATTGAAGGCAAGTGCTGTATCACTGAACTACATCATCAGTGCTTAAGAAACATTTTAAAGACAATTTGTAAGTTAATTCAACAAATATTGACCAAGCTTCTATTAACAACATCTGTGCAGTTTTGCTAATAAAAACTTGCAGCCACTTACTTGTTTGTAAGTAGGTATGGCTACTCTGGTGATCTGGTGGCAGAGATGAGTAGTTTTTTATGACAGAGACTAGAGGGTACAAGAAGTCTACAGCATTTACTATCTGGCCCGTCACAGAAAATTTTCACTATATTGTAGGGTACTGAGGAAAGGGAAACAATTTCTCCTACTTCACAATGTAGTTGGCACAGAAAAGGATCAAATATACAAATATATCAGGGAGACAAGTACTGTACTAAAAACCGAACGATCACTACTTTCTCTGATCCTCAGAATATTCCAGAGCATGAGGACTATTAAGCCTTCAAATGCTAAATACAATTAGTAACAGAATGATGACTTATAAAAACAAATTAAATATACCATCTGTTTTTATAATCTAAGATACAGTGCTCTGAAACTTACGTTACTGGGATGTAACATGTCTATTTAAAAGAATTCCTAGTCCTACCTTATTTCTTTGTTTTGGCTGTTTGAGACAATCTTGAGCTATAGCCCAGGCTGGCCCCAGAGCTTCCTGTCTTGTGTCCTGAGTATTGGGATTACAGGGATGAATTACCATGCCTAGCTCCTATTAGTTTTAACAGCAGTGTATACTACATAAGCAATGTAGTCTGCTGACTATCAGTTTATCACAAAAAAATAACATTTAAAAGTGACTGGTAATAGAAGTAGGGTATTTTTAGGGTGGGTCTATTAAGGGTATTTTTCTATAATACCATATACTAACAGATTCAGAATTTTTCCCCCCTTAGGATTAAAGAACAAGGATACTGGACTGCTTAAAAATCCTTTATTATCACTTATAAACTATAAGAAATTATATAAATTATAAGAAATTTTTAAAAAGTAATAATGTAGAAAATTTAGCAGCTGGTAAATAATGTAAGAAATGTTCAACATGACATTGTAAAGCTGCTAGAGGTAAGCTACTAATTTTTTTTTTAAACTTTAAAAGTAACATCATACTATATGTAACTTGAAAATAAATGAGTTTTGGGTTTATAAAAACTCATTTGCTAAAAATAGTAGATTTAACAAAAATAAGGTTTTACTATCAGCACTCTTCAAAATAATATACTCATGCTATTACTTCAACATTTGAAATATGAATCAGAAGAGTTTAGTAATGAACCATGAAGATCCAGATTAGTGTGTTTTATGAACTCTTGTTGGCTACATTCATTTTCAACAGTAAGTAATACAAGTCCAAGATGATGCAATTCAACTTTGGAAGAATCATGCTGCCACTCAAGGCTTTAAAATGATGCTTACTATAAACTCCAAAGTACTTATGAGCTACAGAAGGGGCTGGACAGCAAGCTACAGTCTAAGTACTCGTTTTTTTGTAAAAACATTTTACCCTCCACTCACTGATAGAATATGTGGAGCTGCTATCACAAAATTATGACAAAGACAACATGGTTTGCAAGGCAGAGAACATGTGGCACCCTCTCCCCCTCCTCCCATGGTATGCATGTTTGTTAGGGCCTCACATAGCCCAGGCTGGTCTTGAACTCTCTAGCCTGCCTCCACTACCTAAGTACTGAGATTACAGGAGCCTGACCTGTATTTTTATAGCACTGATATGCAGTGCTTACATTTCAAAGAATTTTCTGGAAAAGATTTTTTATTCAACTGGGATAATTACAATTCTAAATGACAAATGATTACCCAGTCTATTTTTGCTTTGGTAAAACCAGGATGAGCACAGTGAGCTTGGCCCTTATACCTTTATACTCACCCGATGCTGTGCCATTAGTCACCATTCTTCTCTCATGGGTGTCAATACTGTACATTTGCTTTACCAATTCTCTGGTCTTAGCTAATATTCATTTTGTATTTCCAGATCTGCTTAGATTTACCCCTACCCTAATTTTTCTTTCTTGTACTGTGCTTCGTCCTGAAGCATATCCAACTTCCATTCCACTTGCTCAGGGGTACCAAGTACCTTTGGGCTTGGAGCAGCTCCTCCCTTTGGTAAAAATCCTATCTAGAATATAGTTGAAAATGTTTTCTTTGACTCTACCCTCTCTGCTTCCTATGTTTTAAGGGTTCCCTACCATTTCTTGTCTAATGCCTAATGAATCTCCTTTCTATGATCCACTACAAGGCATTAGTTCATTAATTTAAAAAAAATCTTTTCTGTCAGTTGGCTGAAAACACACACACACACACACACACACACACACACACACACACACACCACAAAATAAAAAACAAACAAACCCAAAACCAAAGCAAACAAACACAAAAAAACAAAAACAAAAGCCTACCCAAAACCAGGAGGCAAGGCCATGTGGTTAGATCTCAGTCTTGAAATGGAAGTCATATCGTGGATCTCTCTGCATTTTTCTAATTTATCAGCTCAGCAATTAATCAGTCTGCATGTCTTTCTATCTATAGATATGGGTATGTTCCATGCCTCACAACTGCTTTGATAAATTCCAGCATTTTTAAGTAGTAGAGAGAACATAGGCTGTTAAACCTCCATCTTGGGACAGATTTTGAATCCATTAAATTTTGTTAGGCCTTCAGGCAGTTAGATCTCCTTGAGACAAACGGTCTCTTTATCCATAAAAAGAGATGATGCTTATGGTATTTGACTTGTGAGTAAATTATTACTTGGTAACACAATTTTGATTCTAGCAATTTTCTTTGTTTCTATGTCCTATTAACTGTGATCATACTGAGTGTTTCTAAATTGCTGTTTATTATTTTATCCTTATGCTATCAGTATAACAGTTGCATAAGAAATGAGAAATGTGAACAATTCTGGAATCTATAAGGATTCTAGCTTTGGTGGAAGGCAGACCTAGAATTAATATAATGCTGACTGAATCTTTTAAAAGATACATTGGAATAGCCCCATTTTAGCAATAAAAAATTTCTGGTGGAGTATCATTGATTAAAAAAAAAAGACTGGCTAAGAATATTACAGAGTGTTCATTAAAAAAAGGTCATACAATACTAAAATCAAAGTAGTTAATTTTGAGAAAGCAGAACTAAATTTTCTCCATTTAAAAAATTCATAAGATACCAGTTCCACACAACTGTAACTGTATATATAGTTATATATATATAAACTGTATATATAACTGTAACTGCCACCAATACAGACTTCTCTAATGTCATTTATTTGACAACAAAACAAAGCACAGACCAAAGGAAAATAAAGAAAATAAAAAACAAACTAGTTAACATAACTCAATAATAACTCAATAATAAAACATTTATTAGGACATAGGAGGGCCTAATACATACACAAATCAAGAATTTTAAGAATTCTTTATTGTAGAAGATTCTTTAACAATGGAAACTTATAATACAGGTCTAAATGAATTGAAGACGAATATTTTGACACTAAAGAATGTAAAACAGTGACTGGCCCCTCTCTAAGATAACTATGTCTTGTTTTGTTTTCTTATGAAAAACAAGTATATCAGAAAGAAAAAAAGCTCTATCTATAGTTCAAGAAATGGCTAAGAGGAAAGAACACACTGAATTTATTATAAAAGAATGAAAACCACACATTTATAGGTACCCAGTCATTGTTTGATATGACTCTAAGAGTAGAACTCAACAGCAGTGTTATAGGACCAGGACCCATTGTAGAGCTCTAAGGAGGTAGTGGTAAGAGTTAAGACAAAAGTGTTTATCTTCCCCAGTTCCCTCTACTGTATTGAAACTAGCAAAGAAGGGCAAAGCCCACCTTTAGTCTTAGTTCTAAAAATGACTCATCACTGATTACATAAGTATTTTGTGCCAGGAACCTGACCAATCTTTATATATACACTTTACTAATTTAGTTTCTTTCTCTTTTTCCTTGCTGCTTTCTTTTAGCAGGCCATAATCTAAGATCCCAAGTGGAAATGAGTCTAGACTCTTCAGTGTATGGACATAAAATGTAAGTTTGGTGACTTACTCTATAGAGATGTCTTCCCTTATAGAATATAACACAGCTAGAATGGTTCCTAGTAAGTGGTTACTCTTTTTTTTTTTTTTTTGAGACAGGGTTTCTCTGTGTAGTTAGTTTTGGTCCCTGTCCTGGAACTCGCTCTGTAGATCAAGCTGTCCTCGAACTCACAGAGATCCACCTGCCTCTGCCTCCCGAGTACTGGGATTAAAGGTGTGGGCCACCACCAACCGGCTAAGTGGTTACTCTTAAGGCTGGATTCTGTACTCTATCATGCATTAACAAAGATGAAAACATTCGAAAACTTCCAGACTCAGCACTATCTCAATCGTATCAACAAAGTAGAGAGCCCTTAAGTAAGACACTTCCGATAATCTTTGTCAGTATAGACTACAGAAAGAAGTGTAAAATTTCAAACCCCTGTGACTTAAAGTGTGCTCTATCACCTTGTACCAGGCTGCAAATCTACCCATCCACGATGATGCCATTTCTTACACCATTAATATTTGCTTACTTTAGCTGACTTCTTTTACTTAACAAGATTTTCTTATGAAGGAAACTAGGCCAAGGACTTTAACCATCACAAGCTGGAAGCAAACAGTCTATAGCCAGCAATCATAACTAACACTGTTCTAGATTTCCATTTCTGTCCCTGCAGTCACACTTAGTTTAAATGGTTCCAAAGAAATGAGGGTTTTAAAATAAGCAATAAAAATGAACATTGGTCTTACCTTTGACAGAAGCAATTTCACACAGGAAACATGACCTTCATAGACAGCAGACAGAAGAGGGGTAATATGATGTTTATCTGGAGCCTATAGACATCAAAGAGATAATTTTATTTCCTTTTAAAAAAATCTTTTATATCTAATTAGGGAATTCTTAGGACTATTTCAAAATTAATACCCATTTTCCTTTCTGTACAAAAATTACTTGAGAGAGAAGTTTCTAGTCACTTAAAAATTACCACGAAGCCCAAGCACACAAGTGTCTTCTCTTGGGAATCAGTGTGGAGAGGAGATCCGACCTAAGCTCGACTCTTTTATCTGCCCCCTGATGTGACTAGTTCCTCTGAAGCTAGCTTTCCCACTACTGTAGAAATGCCAGTGTGCTTCAGAAAGGAAGGAGGGATAAAAACGCCAATGAGGAGGCAAGAGAGACAGACCGACTGGGCCAACTACCATGGTGAAAAGTTCTCTCTTTCACTATTATGATCATCAAAACAATCTCCTGAAATCCTGAAATTACAGAGGGCTCCAGTCAGGAGATGACAACTCCTGCCTGGGGACTTGCTCACACTTGTCCCGTGATCCAGGCTAGTGCAGCCTACCACTGCATGCTCCATTACATGACAGCATCTACTGTGCTAACTCGCCCAGCTTTAGAACTTGAAAAACAACAGCCAAGGGGGGGGGGGGGGGGGAGAGACAGCAAACAGTTCATTAACTCAAAAACAGGAAGAATTTGGGGAGGACTATTTCATTTAAAGTAACTATTTCATAAACCCACAGCAAAGACTTCCTCGAAGCATATGATCGATATTTTTCTAGAATCACATATATTATACATATACCATAAAGTATTAATGTCTGTCTAGTACATACATTAATGTCTGCTCCTTTCAGCAGCAGAAATTCCAGGATTTCAAGCTGTCCACAATCTGCTGCATAATGAAGAGGCTTCCTTCCACCTTCTAGTGTCCGGTTGACATCTTCTCCCTAGTCAGAGTAGCCAAATGAAACAATGTTTATATGGATAAGAGACTGAAGAGGGAAACAAAACAAGGCACCTGCTATTTCTTTTAAAACTTCTTTAAAACTTTAAAGAGTTTCATGAAAAATCTATTTTTGGAAAGTGAAATGAAAATGTAAAGAAGTCACAGCCTACATAATAACACATGGTACTCAAGTCATGATTAGGCAAACTGAAAACAATATGTAATAATGCTAAATGCAATGAAATACATCACTGTGTTCTAGTACCTCAAATGAGTTCAGTCAGCATACTGTCCTATGTAGGCACAGAAGATTGGTAAGTTCAAGTACTGAGATTTTGTATTTCCTGTGTCATGTATCATTATCTGAAGTAATACTTAACAACCATTCTATTCTTTCAGTATTTACTACAGTGGTGTGGTAAAACAGGAATACCACCAGGCATTGGGAAGACAAAGGTGAACAAAGGAATGGTTTCCAATGCATGTAGCTTACCACCTAATGTGTGGAGATGACCTAATTTGAAAATATTGGTGTTCTATAAACAAAAACAAAGAAATTCATCATCACACAGTTACCAGAAGACTATGATGTAATCTTAATAACAGGGATGTAGTGTTAAGACACTAGCTTTTCTAGTGACCAACTATTGTATTTTTGGTATCATGCTATATAATAAAAATATATACATAATTTCTAATCTGCAAAGTACCCCAGGACAAGGGCCTTTTATCCATCAAATGTAAAGCTAAAAGAGAATAGTTTTCAAATGAGGTTCAATTAATGAAAGTATAGATTGAATGCCATTCTTTTTCTATAGTGCCAAGAGGCTTCTAACTCAAATTTGCTTCCTTTTAAAGGAGTTCAGATTTTACAAAGTAGCAAAATGCCTCAAAGTTTATTTTCTCAGTGACTATACTACTCACTTGGCTTAGCTTAGTCAATTCACCAGACCCTGGATAAAGACAGAAAAGCCTCACCACTTCACAGCCATTACCAGCTGTGCTTTCAAGTTCCTCAACTCCCATCCTTTCCCCTCAGCCCAGTCCTTTCCTTTCTTCCATTAATGTATGTATCATAGAAAAGTCAAGATTTCTCTTATCTACATCATCTTTTACGGTTATGGTAAGCGTTCCCTCCCTCAAAACTGCAGCAATCATTTAGGTATCGAGTGCTTTTGCCACTTTTTACATGTATATGCTTTCTTTCTCAATGGGATGTAAATTCCAGGAGCAGAAGTCATATTTTTCTTCTTTACCTCTCCCTACAGTATGCTGTATGGGTTAAGAATATATGCTTCGTCACCACTAAACACTAGGCAAGTTACTTATATTCTGTGTGTATGAGCTTTCATAATTTAAGATGGAGAGAGATCAAAGTACTTAGCTTTCACAGAACTATTGGGTTTTAGAGTAAACTGAATGAGCCAAGCAAAGCACTTAACCCCATATAGTGCAAATATACTGTCTCTTTAGAAGATTGGGTTTCACCAGAAATTAATTTCCTCTTCCGAGTTAACGGATGATAAAACAACTCTTTTGTAAGTTAAGACTACTATCGCTCCGCAGTGGTGGTGCTTTTAATCCCAGAACTTAGGAGGAAGAGGCAGGTGGATCTCTGTGAGTTTGAGGCCAGCCTGGTCTACAAGAGCTAGTTCTAGGAGAGCCGAGACTACACGGAGAAACCCTATCTTGAAAAACCAAAAAAAGAAAAGGAAAAAAAAAAAGACTACTATGGCAGTTGAAAGCAGTGACTTCCAACCGGCTGTTTATGTAGTCAATTCAGCCAGTTTATTATGAGGACATTCCCTGAAAAACGAGATTTAAGTGTTCTGTAGTTGGATGATTTTGTTGTTGAACACACATCATAGAACAGACTTTAAAAAATAAAGTATACTTAAAAAACTGACAGCTACCAACCTCATTGGTGTTTTGTTACAGAACCACCATGTACATATGACCTGTTCTTGAGTGGAACATATGACACCTGATGCTAACATCTGTTAAAACGGGGACTTGAAATATACACATATAAAGATAGGTGCATAATATCTTAAGACCCATGGAGGAGAAAGGGTAGTGTTCCAACTTTTCCGTATACTTACGGGACCAGAGACCTCTCACCTTCCTAAATCTTAGATTTCTTAACAGTAAGAAGAGTAAAAATGTCTGTATTCTCCACAATGCTTAAATTTCAACTGTGGTGGTAAGTGAAGAGTATGCTGTAAAATGTTTAACACAGAAAAAAAATGAAAGTTAACTATCATTTTTATGGAGCACTGGTGTCAGTTTAACCCATTTATCTATCTGTCTATCCATCCCATCTATTAATTAATGAGTCAGTCTCATGTAGATCAGACCGGCCTTGAACTCATGATGTAGCTAAGGATGATGGGACCATAGGCACACACACCTGGTTTTAAGTGGAACTGAAGACAGCATGTTTGACTTTGGGGATGCTGAGCAAGCACTCCACTAACCAGTCCTATTACTAATTTACACTGAAACTAAAAGACTATCCAAAGCTGAGTTAAAGCAAGTTTCTGCAGAACGGCTGAAATATAAATAAACATATGGCTGAACCTAATATATATTGCTTAGAAAGAAATTTAAATAATAAAAGGGATTTGCTGTATCATCTTACATTCCAGTCAAATGAAGAAACACAAGTCAACAAGAGGTACTGATGAGATCAATCACTGATAAAGTTAGTTTTCCTCCCATTATTATTATTTCCTTTTCATATCAGTATTATCTGTATGGATCACTGTATTGAAATGCAGTAAATAAATGGCCTTGGTAAGTCCCCAGTAAGATGCTTTTGTTAAAAAGACACTCCTCTGAATCACAATGTTGTATTTTTTTTTTTTTTTTCGGTTTTTTGAGACAGGGTTTCTCTGTGTAGCTTTGCACCTTTCCTGGAACTCACTTTGTAGACCAGGCTGGCCTCAAACTCACAGAGATACGCCTGCCTCCATCTCCCAAGTGCTGGGATTAAAGGCCTGCGCCACCACTGCCCAGCTCACAATGTTGTATTCTTAATATAAGGCTACAAAATATGTATGAAATAAGTCATGTTTAAACTTTCTCCTTTATTCCTTCACACTTGTATTACAATTCTTGTTTTAGCTGTCAAGTGATCAAAAGTAAAGGATTCTCTAGACGAGTCCTTTGCAAAGCAGCACTGAGAAGAAATGTGTAGCATTAAAAGATAATGCCCTTTCTATATTTTTGTATATAATTGTTTCTCCAAAACAAATTAGAAAAAGCAACTTAAAGCAAAGCAAAAAGGACAAAAGAATAAAGGTCACTGTAGAAATCAAATAAATTGAAAACAGGACACCATGGAGATAAATAAAAAGGTGATTCAGGGAGATCAATGCAACTGCTAAACCATTCTGAAACATGAACAGAAGAGAAGGGTAAAGCACATTAAATGCCAGCGCCAGACTCTACAGGTGACCTTACAAAGAAACTTCCAAATACTTACATGTCTTCAGACCTGTTCTATACACTTCCAGAAACCAAATGGATGGGAAGATTTTTCAACTAATTCTGAGGTCAGTAACAGTCTTCTAAAGCAAGACAAAGACATTACAAGAGCCTGCTTTGAGAATCACACCCTCTGAGAGGTTAGGAACCCTCCCCCGGTTATTTAAATCTTACATTTTCATTATCTGCTTACTTCCTATTTTCTGTGAAGAGATGGCTATTAAACCGTGAACAAAGAGCTCTCTGTGCAGAAGCTTCAGGCCTCTAGTCAGGCAAGTGCCACTACCTACCGTATGGACACCAATAAGTTTGTTTGTCGGCCTTAGCTGGTGGCTGCACTCAAACCATCTCAGCTACCTTTTTTCTCTCCTGGGTAAAGGTTCTCCGTTATTATGGCAGTCTACAACTTCTCTGTTTTCTCACCTCCTAGACCAGGAAAGACTTTTCTGCACACATGACAGTGAAAACAGTTCTCCAAAGACAAAGTGCTACAAATGGCCATGGCCATATCTACTTAATATCTGACATGAACTGGCTCAACAAAACAGATTTAACACAACACCAAATAAAATAGGAAAAAATTACTTTCAAGTAAAAATGTTGTTTAAAATGTTATTCTGAATTTTACTTATAAAAGTAGGCAAAGGTTAGAAAAGATGAAACTTGGTATCAGAAAAAGACCTACTACCCAACTTGATTTAACTAAACAAATATTTACTGTAAGTTAGGCACAGTTTTACTTGCTTGAGAAGAAGCAGGAAGTTCTGAATGAATCAAAGAATTAGCTGCCTTTTGGGGAAGGCTAACATTGTAAATAATGAGTCCCATTTAGTTTTGTGTCCTAAGAACAGCAAAATTAAAGGAATTCAACCAAGGGAATGATCAAAAGCTTACCTCCCTGGCAGTTTACCTTTCCGTGTGAATGGACTGTTCAGGTATGTGTGTCTCGTCTTGTTAGATTTTAAAGGCCCTATTATAGGGGTCAGAGTGGACAACTTTTCCTTCTACCACCATGACTCACAGTACTGTCAAACCTCAACCAGAGTTACTGTGACTTTGCTTAGGATAACATATATTTTAGGCATATTTCACTATAAAACTAAGAATATTAATAAATGATAAAGGAGAACTCAAAGCAAAAAAGCAGACACATTAATTTTGTACTTTAAACATGTTTACGTTAGTCGTGTGTCTTTATGTGGACAATAACATGAGAACAGCTCTGATGAGAGAAGGAAGCACCCTGGTTCTCTAGCAGATAAAGGCATGGCAGGCATGATTCAAAGACAGCAATACTGACTAGGTTTATTCTCCCAGCCTTCTGCAATCTGTGTCTCTTCTATTTTCCTAATTGGTCTTAACACGGAATAGAAACATGCTTCAAAATCTGTGGTATGTGTGTGTGTGTGTGTGTGTGTGTGTGTGTGTGTGTGTGTGTGTGCAGGTGTAGAAACTATCCTTATACAAATGGAACACCGTACAGTTTAAGGACACCACTCAAATCTTGTGTGGCATACATTTAAGAGCCAGAGTTTCTCCTTTAACTCCCAGATCTTTTATATGGCTCTTAAACTACACTAGGTTAGAAATATAGATAGAAAAACCATTTTAAATTAATTGGCCATCTGACTCCGGCTGTTAGCCCTTTTAGGCCTTTCTTCAGATGAAAAGAAACAAATAATTCTCTCCCTTTCATTTCCAAATGTGCACACTTTGTGAAACCAAGATCTAAGGCATGAGTTCATACTGTATTGTCACAAAGGACTAATGGCCCCCAAAGCTACTCAAAAGCAGGCTATGTGTGACAATTTTGTAGGACAGCATGTAAATTAACACTGGACACCTGAGTGAGTAGAAAGCAAACAGCAGATGTATTAAATTTACCAAATTCTACAGCTGAGCCAATGTTCCTAGCCATTCAGCCAGTGCTAAGTATTTCCTGTCCTATTTAGAATAGATCAGAGCTCTTAATTCTTAAGGTCCTTTTGAGAAGAATATTCTGGCCCATCATTTCCTACCTTTCCCCATGTATACCTTATTTTCTCACCCTATCTACCTCACTAGCTAAAACTTTTACCTTAGGATGTAATTTTGCAGAGACTAACATCACTGTACCAGTGGTGGTAAGAGTGCAGAGCAGTTCCAGCACAGTTCCAGAATTATAATTACAGCAGAGCAGTGGGTTCAAATCTACCTTTGATGGTAAAGCAGCCAAAAGAGGTGAGGAAAGCTTTGATACTTTATCTGTAACTGCCTAATACAGAAAAACTGACAGCAAAAAGTAAAAAGGTATGATAGATAACTCCAACCCTTTCCCTGTTTTCTAAAAAGTTAATTGGTATATAAATAAATACAAATCTTCAATGTTATTTACATAAAGTTTAATAACAAAGTTCATTTAAAGTAATGAATAGTGATCCTCACAACTATATTTTACTTAATAGGCACTTGCTCAGTTAATATAATATACAGTAACATAGCCTCTTAAAATCCTTCAAGTGTTTTGAAGGCTAGTTCTTACTCCTAGTTAAAATCATGCCGCTAGTGATCACCTTCTACAGCTGAGCAGGGCCCTCATTTCAGACTGCTTCCTAATTGAGAGGTAGTTCACTGACAAACTACTTACGGATCACTTCCAGAGTGGGTAGTGACGGCTGTGGATCTTACAGGAAAGAAACTATTCACAGGAACAAATAAAACAAAATATCACATTTAAGAAGGAAGATTACAAAATCTGGTGACCAAGTACTTCTGGGATTCTTATCCTAGGACCATTCAGGTTCTAGAAGGATATGTATCGATGGTGTGAAAAATAAAACGTGCTACAAAAAATTTTAAGTATAAAGAAATGCAATGCTTAGCTGTTTAAGTATTTTAAGACAATAAAAGGTTTTAAATATCTACCTTTCTGACTACAATAAAAAGGGTTTGAGGAAGAACCCATGAAGTTAAGACCCTGATCTTATTCCCCTACCTATGCACTTACTTCAATTCAGCAATTTTTCTTTTTGTTCAAAATAACCAGTTAAGTGATTCAAATTATGGTAAATTCTTAAATTTTATACAGCTAGTTTGTTTGCTAAATGACCCTTAATTTTTCTCCTAAGGTCCAAAAGTAGTTAGTCAAACATACATTTTGCAACTAAAATAGTAATTTGTTTTTAAAGAAAAGTTTTATTTGTGGTATATAACTAAGAGTTTAGTAGGCCAAAGGCATGAAGAAACTCACCAAATTAAGAAACACATTCAAAATACTATGGTTCTATCTCAGTTTGGGGGAAAAAAAATCAAAATGTAGCTTCATTCACAAGATACAAACTCAGTTATCCATAGTTACAATTCCTTCCGAAAAAATTCTGGCAGCCTGGAAAGTATCTGCTATTTGATTCAGTTGATTACAGATTGAAAGGCTGTATTTGTAAATAAACTTATTGACAAGAAGGAAACAAGTGGGAAAGAAGAAGACTTTACTCCCTCACCCCCAAATCATTTGTAGTTCTCAAACACTGTATAAACAATGATGGGAAAGAACAGGAATGTTCTTTTGGAATGACTCAGATCTGAGCTGAAATCCTGTCCTGCTGTGACTTAGCTGTGAAAGCTAGGGAAAGTTACTCAATTCCCACTTCCCTAACTGTAAGATGAGGGTTAGGCTGACCTGCATAGTTAAATGATACATTTATCTATATGTACATTGCTGTGTTGACTATATACATACAACACAGCACTCAAAGAAGGGACATTCTTTTCTCATTACTGGAATTCTGATTTAAATCTGGTATTTTACAGTGTTTATTCTTCTTTCTATTGGAACCAAATATAAATTTATCATGGATTTTATAGCATCTTTTTTTATAGAGTTATATTTTATTAACAAAATGTAAAGCTCCTCAGTTTTATTCATAGTTCATGTATTTAAGAAAAACAACTTATTTAGAACCCATACAATCAGTCTTTGCTGTTTTCTTGTACATTCAAATGAACCCCCCAAAGAACACATATCCTTAGAAGCATTAACTTTGGTTCTGTTCATGCTTATCTAATACACCGGCCGGCACTGTAGGTGCTCAACTGGTATTCGCTGAATTAATTATGAATGAACCAATGAAAACTGTGTTAACTAGCCTTCTTTTGCACTGCTGGAGTTAGAAATCAAACCAGGTCATGGGACTGGCACCAGAGCTGGGGAGAGAATTCTAGAATATTTTGCTGAACATTTTGACAGCTGAAAAGATTCTCTAGAAATTCCTTTCAGTTTAAGAATGTAGGTTAATTTGTTTACACATTTGTGAATAAAGATTCCTAATGCTCAATTTATAGACTAATTCCACATCCCTTGCCTAAGGTTCAAATTCAGTAGAGACTATGCTTTTTCGTTTAGAGAATTTTAGTTTAACATCTCTTCCATCTACCCACACATGGCTTTCTATGCTTCAGTTTTCATTACAGTTCAACATCTTTCAACCATAAGGATTTCTGAAATGGATTTTTGGAAACATCCTCAAAATAAAACTTCTATTTTATCATGTATCCTACTTATTTTAGATGTCAAAATCTTGATGATAAAGAAGAAATTTAGTCTACTGGATGAATTCACTTTTTTTTTTTTTAACTTCAGTCTTATGTAAAGATGAGTAATCTATGGCTAATGGATCAAATCAAGCCTATTGTCTATTTTTGGTAAATAAAGTTTTATTGGAACACAAATAGCACATTCAACTGTTCAGTTGTTTACATACTATCTATTCCTGCTTCTGCACAACAGTAGAGATAGAGACCATATGGCTGACAAGTCCTGAAATAAGTACTAACTGGTCATTTATGAAAACAAAGCCAAGTTTGCCAGCCTCTTGCCTTACTTCTCTCTAAGCCTTCACTTAGTAAATAATCTGCAGGCAACATAAATAGCAAACATTACTGCACAGCTGCAACATGTAGTGGAGATGTTGCTCTTTTTAGACATGTTTACTGTCTCTTTAAAAATCGCATAAAATATGAGTTGGCAACATCATGATCCTGTCTCAAATGAGAATGCTGAGGCTTCAACAGGTGCTTTTATGTTACTATTAGAAAAAAAAAGACTAATGATTCTTAATTTTCATAAAGCATCAAGTGCAAAACTTTTTTTTTTTTTTTTTTTTGGTTTTTCGAGACAGGGTTTCTCTGTGTAGCTTTGCGCCTTTCCTGGGACTCACTTGGTAGCCCAGGCTGGCCTCGAACTCACAGAGATCCGCCTGGCTCTGCCTCCCGAGTGCTGGGATTAAAGGCGTGCGCCACCACCGCCCGGCCCAAGTGCAAAACTTTACTTTCAAGTATGATGGGTGATTTTGAAAACATCTGACTAAAATTCCAAAATGATGGTCACAAGACAAAGTTAAAACTGGCAAGATATGTAGACAACTACTGTCACTAGAATCATGGGAACTGCATAAAGTTCACCAAAACAACCAAGATTTTGAACACTACAGGCTATTTCTAAGAAAAGAAAGAATATCATTATACCAATTAGAGGGTATATATGGTAAATCCACTTGAAAAAAAGAAAGGAAGGGCTAGCTTCTCCAAATAGCAATCCAATCCAAACCAAATTTAGCTGACCTGTATGGTAGATAAGAGAAATGTGACAATAACTGGGAATACAATGATAATTCCTTTTTTTTTTTTAAAAGATAATTTCTGTCTTTATAAAAGTAAAAACAAAAACCAAAAACCCAGAAGAGTTGGCAACTAAAAATGAGCAATAAAAGCCCATTCAGACTGACTAAGAAGTGTAACACTAACAGAACTGCTGAGCAGGTCAAAGACATGCAGAAGAATAAGGCTTACAGTCAAGAAATAAAAAATGAAAATCTGCCATAAGAACAACCTGGACAAAAGAAGAGATGCCACTAGTGTGGTTTTTCTAAACCGAGTGTTTTCTTGTGGCCACTGCATCCTTTACTGCCCTTCACTGTGCTTAAGCTTCTATAATCAGCTCTAGTCAGAAGCATCCCATTAGTCATATTTGAGTTTTGCACCCATTTCCTGTGTGGGCAGGAGAAAGCAAGTTATTTCTTGGATTTTGTTGTGGTTTGGGCCAGGCTTCACATTTCATCAAGATTCATATTGTACAGCAGGGAATCCACCAGATCAGAAAGGGGCTTCAATTGTTTATGAGGCTCCTCTCACAAGACAAATGCTCCACTAGACATGGTATCTCATAAGATTAGCTGAAGCCTTCTGGGGGAAGGAAAGCAGCCTAGTTCTCAGGAGCACTATCTAAATATATAAATATACTAACCATATACTATATACTAAAACATATAAATAGTACTAACTACTCAACACCTATAAATGCACCTTTTGGGTCTCTTTTTTCATTTTTTAAAGCAGCCATTAAGGCAAAACTTGAACTCTCATTTTCTCTCCTACTTCCCCTTCTCCTTTCTCTGGTTATTGTCTACTAGGATTTATTCTGCAAAGTTACAATTTGTCAGTTAACTCTGGCTCCCAAAAGTTCAAAAAACTCCACAGCACAAACTCAGCAAGAAAGCTCTGTATGCTGAGATGCAATACTGTTATAACTGCACAAGTTGGGAGCTTTGTTTAACAAAACACATGAACAAAAACTTGAATATAAACAGTGATAGGATCTGGAAGTAGTTTGTTCCCTAAGGGTTCATGTGCTGAAAGCTTGGTTCTCAGTACGGTGGTGTGAAAGCTGATGAAATTTTGGGTGTGTGGTTTCTACTATATTATATAAGGCTAGGTGCTGCCCCTGGGAAGGGATTTAGGTAGTTCTCAGAGAGGACAACTATCAAAGCCTGAGTGTGACCTCTATCAGTTCTCTAACCTAGCTTAACTGTTTCATGGCTGGTTCTCCATGCCTCCCCAACTCTCATGTGACATAGCCAATAGGGACCTCACTAGAACTGAGGCAGTGTCAGCTCCATGCCCCTGAACCTTCAGAACCGTGAACTAATTAAGCCTCTCCTTTTAATACTAAGTTAGATGCTTTAGGTATTTCATTCTAGCATGTTAAAAAGCTGATCGACAAAAGCAGAAATTTACCAAGCAGATAGAGTAGGACAAACCCCCAACATTCCCATAGAAGGAGTAGCTAGGATAAAGTACTCCATTAGAAAACACAATAGTCGGTTTTGAAAAAATTCATTCATTTCAGATTAAACTGAATTGAAGTCCCAATTCTAGTAGCAAGGCCCTAGTTAAGGCTTTTAACATCCAAGTTTTCCTTATGTAAGTGTTGGACTAGATGATACTAACAATGTCAAAATTCAGCATACAAAGTAATGAAATTTATTATGAAATTTCACACATATCTATCAATATACTTTGTTCTAATTGGTCCTTTTTCCACTGCACCCCACTGGTTCCTTTCCTTTCTCCAATGTCCTCCCTTTGCATTCATGTCCTATGGCTCCTATTACCCTATCTTTGCCCCCATTCCCTTCCAATTTCTTCCTTTCTTCTCAAGATCTCCCTTCTGGTTCCATGGCCTACACACAATTTTAAATGTTTTACATGTGAGAGAAAACAGTACTCGTCTTTCTAAGATTTGCTTACTTAACATAATGATTTACAGTTCCACTCACTTCTCCACAAATGTTATAATTGCACTTTTCTTTATGACTGTATAAATTCTATTCTAAGCATGCACATGTGGTGATATTGTGTTCCCCAAAATATTGTGCACCCTAATAAACTTATCTGGGGTCAGAGAACAAAACAGCCACTAGATACAGAGGCCAGAAAATGGTGGTACACATGCCTTTAATCCTATCACTTGGGAGGCAGAGATCCACCTCGATCTCTGTGAGTTTAAAGCCACACTGGAAACAGCCAGGCATGGTGACTCACGCCTTTAATCCCAGGAAGTGATGGCAGAAAGCAGAAAGGTATTTAAGGCGTGAGGACGAGGAACTAGAGCTGGTTAAGCTTTTAGGCTTCTGAGCAACAGTTCAGCTGAGATTCATTCTGGATGAGGACCGAGAGGCTTCCAGTCTGAGGAAACAGGATCAGCTGAGGAACTGGCAAGGTGAGGTGGCTGTGGCTTGTTCTGCTTCTCTGATCTTCCAGCATTCATCCCAATAACTGGCCTCAGGTTTGATTTTATTAATAAAACCCTTTAAGATTCCTGCTACTGGTTTCCCTCAATGGACTGTAACTTGGGATATGTAAGCCAAATCTCTTCCTCCTCAATTTGCCTTTGGTCATGGTGTTTCAACACAGTTATAATAACCCTAAGACACCATGACAGTCACAATATTATATAATTCAATAAACTACACTCCCTATTTTACTAGTCCAAATAAGTAACAGAAAGGGACTAACAGCCAAGTCACAATACGTTTATAGATCAAATAGCTAAAAATCAAGATACACTGGGACAATATTTACATGACAAAAAATTCCTTAATTTATAGGACTCGCACAATCTGTAAATGGGCCAACTACCTAATTTTAAAAAATGAACAACAGGTACAAATAAGAAATGAGAATCCAATAAGAAATGTTGTGGACACACCTTAACTGTAGGATCAGAAAGAGTAAGGCAGGAGGAACCTAAGTTCAAGGCCAGCCTAGACTACAGAGCAAGTTCCAGGATAGACTGGACTAAAAAACAAGACCCAAAACCACAGGACAGGGAAGAAAAAGAAAAACAAACAGGGAAAGAATACAAACGGCCAATAATGTTCTAAATTGTTCTATTTTTAATGAAATACAAATTAAAGCAACATACATTTTTTTTCTATCCAATGGTAAAACCAAAAAGTTTAGTGATACTCAGGACTGTTCATAGTGCATTGTCCATGTATACCTAAATCCATGAAACTTTTTAGACTCAAAATATGGATCTATTCTCAAAAGTTGTTAAAACACAAACATGATCACTATAATATTGTTTAGTGCAAAAACTGGAAATAAAAAGCTTATCATAGATATTAATAACATACCCATGCAATAAAATATCATGCACCATTTCAGAGTAATTAATTAATTTCAATATATAGCATCTTTAAGATAAATTAAGGAATTAAGGAGAGCAAGTAGAGAGTGTTTAAAAACTTTTAAGTGGGGGGAAATGGATAAGTAAATGATTTCCAAAGTTTTTCTGATATGAACTACACAAACCGCTTTAGATGGCTTTGTTCACAGAGGCTGGGAGGAGAGGTCTTTACCTTTTAGTCCCAACTGCTGCACTTTCAAATCTGTGTCTGAAGTAATCTGCGGCCCCCCCACCCCCACCCCACATGCGTGCGTGTGCTTATGAAGGCCAAGAGTTGGTGATGGGTGTCGCTGATTCAGCTAATCTAGATAGCCAGCTTTTTCCAGAGATCCTGTCTCTGCATCCTGGGTGCTGGAGCTCTGAACTCTAGTCCTCAGGCTTGGACAAGAAGTCCTTATCCGCTGGGCCATCTCCCTAAGCCCCTCATTTTACTTAAGATTATTAGGATAGTAGGATTATGAACTAATTTTTGTCTTCTGTATATTTTTGTTGAAAGATCCTTTGCTATTATTTCATCTGAGAAAAAGACAAAGTATAATAGAAAGATAAATACTTATATTGTACTAAATTTTCTGTTTTTACTGATAGCATTTCTATTTCCTAAAAGCTGATATAAGCTTTCTTACAGGCTCACCACCCAAGCTGTTGAAAGAAAAACACTGCTAATTTAAAAACATTAAAAAAAAAGTAAACAAAATGACAGAAAACAACAAATTCAAGATGACTACATCTGGACCACTTTAAAACTGCCTACTCCCCCTCCTTTTTTTTTTTTTAGAAAAGTGAAAAAAGATCTAGATTAGATTCGCTACATTTCTTGGATTCAATGGATCCAATCTTTTACATGGTGCACAACTGTTGCTTCCCAAGCCTATTAGAGTGTCAAAGGCTGATGTAATTAGAATGAGGTTGGAGAGAAACCACAGAGAAAGGGAAGTTAGAGACCTAGTATAGTGTTTCACGGCCGGTGAAACAGAAGTGCATGTAAACAAGAGAGGACATGTATTAGAGCTGGTAGAGCTGCTGACATCTACGGGCTACTCACCAGCACAACTCACAAGCACTCCCCCAAGGAACCTTGGATCCTCAAAGGCTATGGTAGAGTGTATCTCTAAATAGCCTCAAGGGACCATTACCATCCTGCCCTACTCTTTAATTTTTATGGACACAGTAGCAACATATCCCCTTAGCTATCTGAGATTGTTTAGAAGTGAAGGCCAAGAGCATGTTAAGAGGTTAATATCAAGGAATTTTGAAAGTCCTTCATAGCCTGTGAAAGTGAGTTCAGATCTCACTCGAGATCCTAGTACAAACTCGAGAGCTTCACGATCTTGGGCAAATTACTTATCTTACCTCTAAAATGTCTAAAATTATACTCATGGGTTGATGTGATAATAATATCTGTATATTACATCACAATAGTCAAATATATAAAATGTTAAGAACATAACTCTTTTTTAAAGTGTTAAGCAATTATGAATAGGAATCTCAGTAATTTAGTTATCCATTTCTTCCTAGGGCTAACACACAATATTACCTTTTTCTGGATTATTGTTCAGGATTGCAACTACAAACATAAGGAACAAGCTTATGATTATAAAAAAAATTTCCACAAGTTACCAAATAATCATCTTGCAGACACATACTGTACAAGACAGTTTGATGAGAATTTAAGTTTACCAGATACTTGCCTTTATGCTAATTATTTCTAAACTGTTGCACGTAAATAAAAAGCCCTCTCTGTCTACATTCGTTGTCAGGACTAAGTTCTTCTAGCAAGCCTCTTATTTTCTTAATGGGCTGACTCTAAGCCTTAGTAAGCTAAGAAAGTGGAAAAAACACAACTACTTCAAAGCAGACTGATAAAGCTTTTAAAAAAATGTGTATGCTCTAGATTCAGAGAGCCTTTGATTTAAACCCAAGTTGGGCTAGTAGTCTGCAACCTTGTCAAATTAACTCCTCCAAATCTTAATTTCCTCATTCTTAAATGCGAATATAGAAATAGGATGGTAAAAAAAATTTGAAAATGAGTAAAAAAAAAAAAATCGCAGAGTGCTTTCTACTACTGTGTAACATACAAATTAACCAGTGAATGGTAATTACTATTACATAACTAGCGAGGTTTATTAAAATCATAGCTAAGGGAAGAATTTCTTACTAGGAACATAGACTTTAATGTGTGAAACTCCTTTGGGTTATCCTGGAGCTGTGAAGATGAAAAAGAACATAGCATCTAATACCCAGAGGCTCAGGGCCTAACGGAGGACAAACACAGCAAAATCACAGTGACCTGACAAATGAAACAGCATTAAGAAGCTGAGTTCCCTTTCAAGTTGAAATGTTTCCTGGAAGAGGTGATAGTTAGGCTAAGAGGACAAACATGAGTTCACCAGCTTGGAGACTAACTTGTGAAGCTGACTTGGCCAAACAGGGCTTAAGTGCACATGGACTACTGCAAGAAATACAAGTCAGGGTCTGGAATAGAGCTTCCAGACAGGTGAGAAAAACAATCCCTCAACACATCACAATGGCCCAGTAGACCAAAAGAAAGAGGAGCTGGAAGTGACACAGAGTCACAAGACATAGACTCTACCATCAAGTTAGAGAAGGAAGTTCACTGAGAAAAAGAACACGCTTAAATAAATCCTGATCCCTTCAGTTAACTAAGATGAGCAGGATGGGGACTGGGCAAAGCAAGAAAACGGAGTGTGGGCTGACTTAGTGGTGCTAAGACTGGAGAGTGAAGCAAGGTAGTCTTGACAACCCTCAGATACGGAGGGAAATCCCCCAGTTTCCAGTTGGGATGAATGGTTCGGTTATGAAGTTAACGGGGAGTCAAGCATGCTATATTGTAACTACATTCAGTTAGTCTTACCAATGTTTTGTATTTCCAATCACTTAGGTTTGAGCAGGACAGGAAAAACAAAGGCAACTCATTTTGAGAGAGTAGTGTGGTGTTCCACTACTGGTTGATGTATTACTCTTTTACCCTCCATTGAAAGAGGTTGTGATTCAGGTTTCGGTCTGCTACTAGCTAAGGCAGTTCAGAAAGCAGCATGTCTTAAGCATCCATCCACAACTAAGCAGATCAAATACACGTGAAAAGTCTAAATTGTGATGCCATTAAATGGAGAAAAGACTATCAGCCTTGTATAATGATGTGGTTGTTTTAAAACAATCAAAAGCCCCAAAACTGCTTCTGCTTGCCTCCTAACACAGGCCCATGAAGCAGGACACCACTGAACACCACTGCTCACACCTTTTAAGAATTGAAATCTCGACCACAGGCTCACACTTTTGGAAGAGGACCAAGATGCTCACAGTTGTCATAAAATTATACTTTCAGAAAACAATTTTAAATAATATTAAGTTCTTTTTATAATTAAAAAGGTGCAGTTTTAAGGTCCAAAGGCAGGTTAGCTTAGAACTTTTCAAGTCCCTCACAAAGTGAATTTATTTCTATTAATTTGGGTTTCGACTTGAATTTGGCTTTCTTAATCCTATTTTTTTTTTTTACCCTCAAATACAGCATGAGTAGACTGCAGTACTATTTACTACACACATACAGACTCCAGATGAAATCAATGGAGCACCCAAATAAAATGCTTTTGAAAAACTCCTCCGACTTCCTAACCACTCCAGATGCCAAATGACAACCTTATCACCCGAAGCGAGTACTAAACACATACACATATATGTATGTGTGTTGGAGGAGAGGGAAAAGGCCACACCCAAAGTTAAGACTTCACAGTGAAGTGACACCAAGTTTCAGGAATTGAACTGCGGCTCTTTGGGGGCACTCACGAACTTTCTCGGTTAACGAATGTCTCTGGATTCTTTCCACTCCCACCAGGCCCCAAGTTCAAGAAAGAAACCGTTCCGGATTCTAACTGCTTAGGTTACTTCTCAGTAACCCGCAAGCCCAAGATGGAGAACCGCCTCATTCAAAGAAAGATTCCAGTAACTGGTCTCTTTAACGACCGAGAGAGACTAACTACCAGGGCGCCAGTTACCCGAGGGGGGCGGGGGGGTCAGAAAGGCCACCGCCGCCGTAGCAACACAGCGGTTCCCTGGCACCGATCGGCCACAGAGTTGCAGGCCCTTGGGCCTCCAGGAGTCTCCCCCGCCTGCCTAGCTCCCGGCGCCCCCTGGGCTTCGCGGCCACGCCACCCCAGCGCATCCCCAGCTCACCTTGGCCACATAGTCCTTCACCTCATCCAAGTCTCCGTTTTTGAGGGCCCACATGAACTCCTTGTCGCACATCACGGCAGCGGGTGGGCCGGCAGGCCGGGCAGAAGTGGCGGGTACGCCCGACGAGGGGACACGAGGAAACGACGCGCCTCAGGCCGCCGCGTGGGCGAGGCTGCGGGCCGCAACGACCGTTGGGGCGGGAGAAAGTTCTTTTTGCAGCCGCTGGGCCCAGCCGAACAGGTTCCGCCTGGCTGGGGAGAAGCAGGACGTTTGCACTTCCGGTTCACGCCCCGCTAGGACCCGCCTGCGACTTCCTCTTCCTCTTCCTCTCCACGGAACGCCCGGCTCTGGACCCCGCCCCGGCTGCTTACCTCGGGAGGGCCAATTGTGCGCAGACTCAGTGTCCGGGCTTGCGGGCGCAGAGAAGAGGAGGGGCGTGGTCCAGTGGGCGGGGCCGGGAGGCTGAGTGACAGAGATCCCGGAGGTCACGAACGTCAGGGGTTAAACCTGGGAAGGTTACAATGTTTTGGGTGAGATTAGAACATTTCCACTCCACTACAGAAGGGAAAATGTTAGTATTCGAGGGCTCACTTTCTAATAATGCCAAGAAGTGTTTACTTTAGATCGTCTCCGTCTCTTTTTACCACTTTAAATCATTAACAAACGGAGAAACGAAACAAGCCACTCTGAAAAAATTGAGAATTTCATCTATACATATAACGTATTTTGATCAAATCCATTCCCTATTTTCTCTTCTCCTTTCTCTGCTCATTCCACCACCACTTTTTCTTCCCAATTATATGCCCACTCTCTTAAAAAAAACCAAAACTTATTTTTATTTATATATTGTGTTTTTCCTGGATGTTTGTATTTATGTGCATCACATGTGTGCTGCTGCCCAAGGAGGCAGGAGAGGCATCAGATCTCAGGGAGCTGAAGTTACAGACTGTTGTGAGCCTTCATACGGACCATGCTAGAAACCAAACCTGGGTCCTCTGCAGGAGCAGCAAATGCTCTTAACCATCTCTCCATCTCTCCATCACTTCTCTCTCTCTCTCTCTCTCTCTCTCTCTCTCTCTCTCTCTCTCTCTCTCTCTCTCTCTGAGCCCACTGGGTCCACTTTGTGCTTCCTGTGTGTGCATGCATGCATGCAGGACCTGCTTTTTTTTAGCCTTGAGGCCTCAAACTGAATTCCTGTTCTTAGACATCTTTGGCTGGGTAGGGCTCTATCCTTTCTCTTCTCCCTCCCCATTACCATCCTTCCTTTTCTCCTTCCTTTCCTCAACTATGCAGTATTGTTTGGGACTCAAGACCCTGCTATCCACCAGAAGGAAATAAAAAGGAAAGAATAAAGCAATTTTTGCTCAGAAGGAAATCTTCAACACACAGTTAAGACAACAATGTCAATATGTTTATGTTTTCAATTGTTTACTTAGGTGCATATGTGCAGATCTACATAGATGGGAATGAGTGTGCTACAGCATCCATGTAGAAGTTAGAGGTCGACTCGCGGGAAGAGTTTGTTACTTCTACTACATGGGTGCTGGGGATTGAACTTAGGTCATTATCAGGCTCTGCTGCCTGAATCTTTACGGTTAGAGCCATCTTGCCGACTCACCCATGTAACTTTAGCACATTAGTACTATGCATTACGTTCCGTGGTGGAAACGCTCATTGTGTGATGGGGATGGAAAGCTAACTCATTTTCCTGTCTAGCAAGTGACACCTAACATGTTGAGTGTAATTTGCATTAAAAATTTGTGTGGTTTAAAAAGCATTCACTTTTTAATTGGTGGATACTATCTTATAATCTTAATGATTCAAACATAAGTGTGTACCAAGGAGCATTGAGAAAAAAATCTTACTGGAACTATTATGCATGTTGGATATTATTATCATTCAGTAAATAATTAAACCAAACGAGTTTACTTCTGTTCCACAAAGTACAGAGGTTGAAAGCACAGAGTGGAGTGAAATGCATAGGTTTTTAAATATAAGATGCACTCTGACTGATTTTGTGTCATCTCCAAGTTATTTAACCCCTTTTGCCTCAAATTTTGCAGCAGAACAAGGCTGTTTGGTGAGTATGTGTACATTTGCTATCATTTAGTAACAACCGATAAAGACTTTCCACCACAAAGAAAACCTCTGAATAACTGTCAACTGCTTATGTTGTTATACTTTTCATTTTGGCTCTGATGGTTGAGAGTACAAAACCACATGTCCATCAGTGACACCTCTCTGGAAGGAAACTTCAGTAAAAACAATGTGAGGCAAAATTTGATTCCTCACAAACTTTCCCAAGTGATCTCTGAGTTACAGGACATGGCAACTCTTGGTTCATCACTAACCAAGACTTCTATGTGATCTACTTTTACATCCAGCATTTCATGAGATTGTCTCAAGCTTAGTATGTTTAAAATGGAATCTTGTCTCATAGATTCTAAACTTCAATAACTCTCTATTCTTCCTGGTTCTATAAATGGCCTTACCGACCACCCAGTCACCAAAACCAGAAACATGAAAGTCACAATACCTCCAGCTATTCCCAGCTTTCTCCTAATCCAACCTTTGAAGTCCCTCAAAATGCTTCGGAATTGGTTGACTTGTAGATTTCAGTACTGACCCATACGTTCACTCAAGCTGTCATCTCTGTCTGCTGCAGAGGCAGCTCTAGCAGATCTCAGTTTTGCTTTCATCCTGTTCCAGGTAACTTTTTTTTTCCCACACAGAGCGTTGCTGTTTTAAAGCTCAAACACAGCATTCACTCCTTGCTTTAAGAGCTGCTTCCGAGAGTACATCCTGTTTGCTGTGTCCATCAGATCAGGGCCCCTGTGATCTTCCCTGGAAAGCCTGATCCCATGACACTCCTCCCACCACTGCTTCTTGAGGTTTTAGCTCACCTTTTGTCTTGTTCAGGAAAAGCCATGCACACTCCCGCCTATGGCCTTCACATGTGTTATTCCTGTCTAGGATTCTAATTCTTGCCGGCTTGGAATTCGTTTGCAGATGTTACCTTGAAGCAAGGCTGCTGTGGGATGGTCTGTATGTCAAATGTGTTGCTGATTGGTCAGTAAATAAATCACTGATTGGCCATTGGCTAGGCAGGAAGTATAGGCGGGACAAGGAAAAGAATTCTGGGAAGTGGAAGGCTGAGAGGGAGACACTGCCAGCCGCCATCAGGACAAGGAAGATGTAAAGTACCGGTAAGCCACAAGCCACGTGGCAAGGTATAGATTTATAGAAATGGATTAATTTAAGCTGTAAGAACAGTTAGCAAGAAGCCTGCCACGGCCATACAGTTTGTAACCAATATAAGTCTCTGTGTTTACTTGGTTGGGTCTGAGTGGCTGTGGGACTGGCGGGTGACAGAGATTTGTCCTGACTGTGGGCCAGGCAGGAAAACTCTAGCTACACAAGGCTTCTAAAACTACTCACTTCAGTCATATAGCTTCCTCCCTGCCCCCCACTTTTTGCCAAGTCACAGTGTTTATCCAAAGATTTTCATTACTTTTTACTTACCTATTTTGGAAGATCTTTACAGCATTCAAAAAATACTTCCTTTTATCTGTCAATACCATTCTGGGTACAAGAGAGAATTGCTCTTCCTGGATTCTTTGTAGCTGAGTAAGGTCATGGAACTAATTTTAGACTATTACTATGAGTACAAGTAATACGAGTCACTTCTAGGCTGGCTGGTTCAAGACCCAGTTTTCCCTTCTTCTGTAGCAATGAACAACACTTCTGACAGTGACTACAAGGTAGCTGGGGGTCGTGGAGGAGCATATGCACAGAGCTTGCCCCATCCTATGCTGAATGTGTAATATAAACGAAATAATTCGTTGTTTTAAACCACCGAGACTTGGATTCTTTCCTGGAGCAGCACTGAGCCAATCTTGATGAATATAGAACTAATTTCCAGTTTGAAGAAGTGGCTGGAACAAAAGCAGTGAATGAATTACTCTGACTTAAGGACCAGGGAGTACACAGAAAAGGAAGTGATAGAAGTCATGAGGATGGGGATTCACATTCACAGGAGCAAAAGATTGGGAAGCACTGTCATGAGAACGGTGCAGTCTGGAGGCAGATGATGTAATCCATAGGCTTGTAGCTGTAGTGGAGGAAGCTGGCACTGGGAGCACAGTTCTCCGTGTTGGTAAATAGTGATTACATAAAACAGTGCAGGGAAAGTTCAGCTTGGAAAATAACTGTCCAGTTTGCAAATAAAAATGCAAGTGAGCCTAAGGGATGCCTCAGCAGTTAAGTGTGTGTACTGCCCTTGGAGCAGGGAGTTCAGGTCCCAACATCCAGTTTGGGCTGCTTGTAACTAACTGCCTGTAACTCCAGCTCCAGTGATCCAGTGCCCTTTTCCGTCCTTCACTGTCACTGGCACTCATGTGTACATTCCTACACACAGACACAGACATATATACACATAGCTAAAAATAAAATATTTGAAAAATGAAGTCGATTATAGGGAGTCCAAAAATATGGAAACATGAACAACTAGAAGAAACAAGTGATTTTTACATTTAATTATTAAAAATAAGCAAAAAAGAGAGGAGATAGAAGAGGTGGGGGAGAAAGAGAGAGGGCAACAAAGGCTGATTAGCATGTAAACTTGAGGATGGAACACATTCTAGATTAAAGTAGTATTTCAGTGAAACCTTTCAGTAGTACAAAATAGCACATGTATCGCTAGCCCAATAGGATGAAAGCACGATGAAATAGCACATGTATCGCTAGCCCAATAGGATGAAAGACAAGAAAGAAATAAGCAAAGAATGACAATGGCTGGGATTGGGACACATAGAGCTCACTTGGATCAACTGTAGAAGTAGCTGACTGAAGTTCTGAGAGTGAGGCCAGAATACCTGTCGTCATATTTATAGGAAACTGTGGATAGTCTTGAAATGACTCGGGGCTTCTTCCTCTGTATATTCTTAGTTTGAGAAAGTTGCTTGAACTCTAAGAAGCACATATTCTCTGAAACTTGCTCAAGATGACAAGTGAGATCAGGGAAAAGAGCCCTTCAGAAGGGGATAGCTAAGAACAGCCCAAAGCCATGACCTGCAGGAGGAAGGTGTTATAGATTCGAACTGGGGCTTAATCAAAGACCACCCCTCCCCCAAGGGGCTCCTTGCAACGCCTGTGCAAGGTTGCAAAATAGCCACAGACTATGATTGGTGTCTCTGCCCCACTCTTCCTCTTTCTGAATGGGAGTGGTTATTGTGGTTATCATGTTCTCACATATATCTGTATACTAGGTTCAGGGGAATGATACTTTGTTACTCAGTTCATATGTCTCTAGATCAACAAAAGGCATACAAACCCTATTGTGAGACCCTGGAAGTTGGGTTTGATAACTCTATTGTCCCGTGTTTTTGTAGTTCTGAAGATTTGAATTCAGGGTCTTTTCACATGCTGGCAAAGCACTCTACCACTGAGCTATGTTACCCAGCAGGCCTGATGCTCTAATAGCATAAAACTTTTTGGATTATTTTCCTCAGAAGACATTATACATTTATTTTGCATGTGGGAAAAAGCATAACCCCAATATCTAAGGACCAGAAGGGCAAACTGATTATCAATAGTTTTTGATCTTGCTTCCTCCTTTGGAGAGGTCACTTTTTGGTCCCTAAGGCTTAAGTGGGCACTTGTGAGTAGTTCTTGCAAGTGAGATATGAACATTTAACATTTAAGAAAACACCTAAACATTTGATAGGCATTGTGCATTTTTGTAGCACTCTTTTCCAAATACAGTGGCAACCCTCAACCCAGGTTCTGGAGTAACCATGTCAAGAAGATTCTGTTACCCATAATAGACAAGTAATATCATTGAGGAATGTTTTGTATTGAATGCCACTAAAATTTCAGGCATTGTATGCCATAGTGAAATAACACAGTTCACCTTGAATAATAAAACTACTACTTATCTATCTCTTGCATTACAGTGAAAGATGTCATAATATACTACAGGATAGATGTTGTTCGACACCCAAGCCTCTAGGCTTTGGGCCCAAGGGCACAACCCAGTGCCCCCACACCACCACCCATTGCAGTCCCAGTTTCAGGCTAGCAGGCAGGTATCCTACAGGCAGATCAGACTACCACCATCCCCCACTAGACCCTGTAACCTACAAGCCCCACCCCTCCCAAACCCACCTATCCTCTGAGACTACAGTTGCTCCCTGAGACAGAGCCCACCAGTGCTGATTGGACTAAGAGCTGCTCCCTGAGACACAGAATCCATCAGCACCAATTGGACCAAGATCTCTGATTAGACCAAGAGCTTCCCATTGGACCAAGAGTATCGATTGGACCAAGAAAGGCTCCCTCAGACACAGACACTGCTTGCACCAAGTGGAGGAAGAGATGGGTAGATGTCAGTGTAAAAATACAGTCAGCAACATAAAGACCAATATGGCACCATCAGAACCTAGTAGTTCTACATCAGCAAGACCTGAACATTCCAAAGCAGAAGAAGCAAAAGAAATTGACCTTCAAATGACTGTAAAAAGATGATAGAGGCCTTTAAAGAGGAAATGAAAATTTCCTTTAAAGAAATCAAAGAAAAGACAAACAAAAAAATTGGAAGAAATCAATAAATCCCTTAAAGAAAACCAAGAAAAAGCAATTAAACAGGTGAAGGAAATAGTTTGAGATTTGAAAAATGAAATAGAGATAATAAAGAAGACAAAAACTGAGGGAATGCTGGAAATGGAAAATTTAAGTAAATGAACAGGAACTACAAATGCAAGCACAACCAACAGAATGCAACAGATGTAAGTTGAAGATATGATAGAGGAAATAGATTTGTCAGTAAAAGAAAACACTAAAGCCAACAAAGTCATAACACAAAACATCCAGGAAATTTGGGATACCATGACAAGGCCAAACCTAAGAATAATAGGGATAGAAGAAGGAGAAGAATACCAACTCAAAGGCACAGAAAATATATTCAACAAAATCATAGAAGAAAACTTTCCCAACCTAAAGAAGGAATGCTTATGAAGATACAAGAAGCTTACAGAACACCAAATAGAATGGATCTAAAAAAAAGTCCCCTCATCACATAATAATCAAACCACTAGACTTACAGAATAAAGAAAAAATAGTAAGAGCTGCAAAGGAAAAGGGTCAAGTAACATATAAAGGCAGACCCATCAGAATAACACCTGACTTCTCAGTGGAGACTCTGAAAGCCAGAAGGTCCTGGACAGACGTTATGCAGACACTAAGAGACCATGGATGCCAACTCAGACTATTATACCCAGCAAAACTCTCAATCACCATAGACAGAGTAAACAAAATATTCCATGATAAAATCAGATTTAAACAATACCTATCCACAAATCCAGCCCTTCAGAAAGTACTAGAAGGAAAAATCCAACCTAAGGAAGTTAGATACACCCATGAAAACACAGGCAATAGATAATCCCACACCAGCAAATACCAAAGAAGGGAAACACAACACTAACACCAAAAAATAACAGGAATTAACAATCACTGGTCATTAATATCCATGGTCTCAATTCACCTATAAAAAGACACAGGCTGACAGAATGGATATGAAAACAGGATCCATCCTTCTGCTGCACACAAGAAACACACTTCAACTTCAAAGACAGACACAATCTCAGAATGAGAGGCTGGGAAAAGACTTTCCAATCAAATGAACTTAAGAAGCAAGCTGGTGTAGCTATCCTAATATCTAATAAAATAGATTTCAAACTAAAATCAATCAAAAGAGATCAGGAAGGACATTACGTATTTATCACAGGGAAAATTCACTAAGATGAAGTCTCAATTCTGAACATTTATGTTCCAAATACAAGTGCACCCACATTTGTAAAAGAAACATTACTAAAGCTTAAATCACACATCAAACCCCACACACTAGTAGTGGGATATTTCAACACCCCACTCTCACCAATGGACAGGTCTGTCAGACAGAAACTTAACAGAGAAATAAGGGAACTAACAGACATTATGACTCAACTGGACTTAATAGATATCTACAGAACACTTCACCCTAACACAAAAGAATATACTTTCTTCTCAGCACCCCATGGAACCGTCTCTAAAATCAACACATGCTCAGTCACAAAGCAAATCTCAACAGATACAAAAAAATTGGAATAACTTTCTGTATTTTATCGGACCACCATGGCTTAAAGTTAGATTTCAACAACACAAATTACAGAAAGCCTACAAACTCATGGAAACTGAATAATGCCCAACTGAATCACCAATGTATCAAGGAAGAAATAAAGAAAGAAATTAAAGATTTCCTAGAATACAATGAAAATGAATATACAACATACCCAAATTTATGGAACACAATAAAAGTAGTGCTAAGAGGAAAATTCATAGCACTAAATGCCCACATAAGGAAGATGGAGAAATCTCACACTAGTGACTTAACAGCATACCTGAAAGCTCTAGAACAAAATGAAGCAAAGTCACCCAGGAGGAATAGACACCAGGAAATAATCAAACTGAGAGCTGAAATCAATAAAATAGAAACAAAGAGAACAATACAAAGAATCAATGAAACAAAGAGCTGGTTATTTGAGAAAATCAACAAGATAGACAAGCCCTTATTGAAATTGACCAAAAGGCAGGGAGAATATCCAAATTAACAAAATCAGAAATGAAAAGGGAGATATAACAATAGACAACGAGGAAATCCAGAGAATCATCAGGTCATACTTCAAAAACCTGTACTCCACAAAATTGGAAAATCTGAAAGAAATAGACAATTTTCTGGATAGGTACCACATACCAAAGTTAAATCAAGACCAGATAAATTATTTAAATAGGCCAATAACCCCTAAGGAAATAGAAATAGACATTAAAAGTCTCCCAGCCAAAAAAGTCCCAGATCAGATGGTTTCAGCACAGAATTCTACCAGAATTTCAAAGAAGAGCTAATACCAATAATCTTCAAATTGTTCCACACAATAGAAACAGAAAGAATATTACCAAACTCTTTTTATGAGGCTACAGTTACCCTGATATCCAAACCACACAAAGATGCAACAAAGAAAGAGAATTACAGACCAATCTTCCTCATGAACATTGATGCAAAAATACTCAATAAAATATTGGCAAACCAAATCCAAGAATACATCAAAAAAATTATCCACCATGATCAAGTAGGCTTTATCCCAGAGATGCAAGGATGGTTCAACATATGAAAATCTGTCAATGTAATACACCATTTAAACAAACTGAAAGAAAAGAAACCACATGATCATCTCATTAGATGCTGAAAAAGACTTTGACAAAATCCAACACCCCTTCATGACAAAGGTCCTAGAGAGATCAGGAATACAAGGAACATACCTAAATATAATAAAGGCAATTTACAGCAAGCTGATGGACAACATCAAATTAAATGGAAAGAAACTCAAAGCAATTCCACTAAAATCAGGAACAAGACAAGGCTGTCCACTCTCCCCATATTTATTCAATATAGTATTTGAAGTTCTAGCTAGAGCAATAAGACAACAAAAGGAGATCAAGGGATAGAAATTGGAAAGGAAGAAGTCAAGCTTTCCCTATTTGCAGACGATATGATAGTATACATAAGTGACCCCCGAAATTCTACCAGGGAACTCCTACAGTTGATAAACTCCTTCAGTAATGTGACAAGGTACAAGATTAACTCAAAAAAATCATTAGCCCTCCTATATACAAATGATAAATGGGCTGAGAAAGAAAGCAGAGAAACATCTCCCTTTACAATAACCACAAATAATATAAAATATCTTGGGGTAACTCTGACTAAGCAAGTGAAAGACCTGTATGATAAGAACTTTAAGTCTCTGAAGAAAGAAATTGAAGAAGATATCAGAAAATGGAAAGATTGCCCATGCTCATGGATAGGTAGGATTAACATAGTAAAAATGGCAATCTTACCAAAAGCAATCTACAGATTCAATGCAATCCCCATCAAAATCCCAATTCAATTCTTCACAGACCTAGAAAGAACAATACTCAACTTCATATGGAAAAACAAAAAACCTAGGATAGCTAAAAGAATCCTGTACAATAAAGCAACCTCTGGAGGTATCACAATCTCCGACCTCAAGCTCTACTATAGAGCTATAGTAATAAAAACAGCTTGGTACTGGCATAAAAACTGACACATGGACCAATGGATTTGAATTGAAGACCCTGACATTAATCTGTACACATATGAACACCTGATTTTTGACAAAGAAGCCAAAACTGTACAATGGAAAAAAGAAAGCATCTTCAACAAATGGTGCTGGCATAACTGGATGTCAACATGCAGAAGATTGCAAATAGATCCATATCTGTCACCATGCACAAAACTCAATTCCAAAGGGATTAAAGACCTCAACATAATCCAGTTACACTGAAGTTGATAGAAGAGAAAGTAGGAAGTAGTCTGGAACGCATTGGCACAGGAGACCACTTCCTAAATATAACACCAATAGCACAGACACTGAGAGCAACAATTAGTAAATGGAACCTCCTGAAATTGAGAAGCTTTTCTAGGGCAAAGGACATAGTCAATAACACACAATGACAGCCTACAGAATGGGAAAAGATCTTCACCAACACCACATCTGACAGAGGGCTGATCTCTAAAATATATATAAATTCAAGGAACTAGACATCAAAATACTAAACAATCCAATTAAAAAAAGGGCTATAGAACTAAACAGAGAATTCTCAACAGAAGAATCTCAAATGGCTGAAAGACATTTAAGGAATTGCTCAACATCCTTAGTCATCAGGGAAATGCAAATCAAAACGACTCTGAAATACCATCTGACACCTGTCAGAATGGTTATTATAAAAAAAACACTGATGATAGGTTATGTTGGAGAGGATGTGGAGAAAGGGGAACACCCCTCCACTGTTGGTGGGAATACAATCTGGTACAGCCACTCTGGAAATCAGTATGGCAATATCTCAGAAAATTGGGAATCAACCTACCTCAAGACCCAGCTATACCACTCTTGGGCATATACACAAAGAATGCTCAATCATACCACAAGGACACATGCTCAACTATGTTTATAGCAGCATTATTCATAATAGCCAGAACCTGCAAACCACCTAGATGCCCCTCAACTGAAGAATGGATAAAGAAAATGTGGTACATATACACAATGGAGTACTACTTAGCAGTAAAAAACAGTGATATCATGAAATTTGCAGGCAAATGGCTGAAACTAGAAAATATCATCTTGAGTGAGGTAACTTAGACTCAGAAGGGCAAACATGGTATGTACTCACTCATAAGTGGATACTAGATGTAAAGAAAAGGATAACCAGACTACAACCCACAGCTCCAGAGAAGCTAGCTAACAAGGAGGAGCCTAAGAGGGACACACAGATTGCCCAGTGAAGGAGAAATAGATGAGATCTACATGAGCAAACTGGGGGTGAGGAGGAGGGTAATGGAAGGCAAGGGGTGGGGTATGAGAACATAGGGGAACTGGAGGTTTGAGCTGGAACAGGGACAGAGTGAGAGAGCAAAGAAAGAGATACCATGATAAATAAAGACATCATGGGAATACAGAGAGACAGGGTGCTAGGGAAGTTCCCAGGAATCCACAAGGATTACCTCACCTTAGACTACTAGCAATAGTCGAGAGGATGCCTGAACTGGCCTATTCCGGTAATCAGATTAGTGAATACCCTAACTATCATCATAGAGCTTTCATCCAGTAACTGATAGAAGCAGCTGCGGAGATCCACAGCCAGGTGCTAGGCCGGGCTCCAGGAGTCCAATTGATGAGAGAGAGGAGGGATTCTATGAGCAAGGGACATCGAGGTCATGATGGGAAAACGTTCAGAGACAGCCGGCCAAACCAGTGGAAACACATGAACTGTGGACCATGAGCCCCCATGGGACTGGACTAGGCCCTCTGTATAGGTGAGACAGTTGTTTAGCTTGAACTGTTTAGGGGGCCCCCAGACAGTGGGATTGGGATTCATCACTGGTGCATGAGCGGGCTTTTTGGAGCCCATTGCCTAGGGTGGAACACCTTGTGCAGCCTTGGTGTAGCGGGGAGAGGCTTGGACCTGCCTCAACTGAATGTACCAGGCTCTGCTGACTCCCCATGGGAGACTTTGCCTTGGAGGAGGTGGGAATGGGGGGGAGCAGGAGGAGGGAGGAGAGGGGGATCTGTGGTTGGTATATAAAATGAATAGAAATTTTCTTAATAATACTAATAAAAAAGATGTTGTTTGAATCTCAGATGGTATTACAATAAAAAACCCAGATCCAGATATTGGGATGAAAACTGAATGATCAGAGAAGCAGAGCAAGCCACAGCCAACCTCACCTCTCCAGCTCCTCAGCTGATCCTGTTTCCTCTGACTGAAAGCCTCAGAGTCTTCACCCAAAAGGGCCTCAGCTGAACTGCTTTAGTTCCTGTTTCCTCATGCCATATATACCTTTCTCCGCCCTGCCATCACTTCCTGAGATTAGAGGTGAGTGTTCTTCCCAGCACTGGGATTAAAGGTGTGTGCCACTACTGCCTGGCTCTGTTTCCAGTGTGGCCTTGAACTCACAGAGATCCAGACTGGATCTCTGCCTGCTGAATGATAAGATTAAGGGTGTGGGCCACCACTGCCTGACCTCTATGTCTAATCTAGTGGCTGGCTCTGTCCTCTGATCCTCAGGCAAGCTTTATTAGGGTACACAATATATCACCACAAGAAGATTAAAAACATACATTTATTTTTCATAGTTTTGAAGGCCAAGAAGCCTAAGATCAGATGATAGTATGATTGAGTTCTGGTGAGGGTCCAATTTCCAGTACCCTGGGAAAGGAGGGTAAACAGAGAGTTAATATCATATTAAATATAATATTCCCCAAATTGTGGGCTTATAGTTGATTTCTTCTTTATACTTGTATAAACTTTCTAATTTTTATAAATAAGTTATAATTTTCTATCTATATAGGGTTACTTGAAGGACTTTATGATGATTACATTAAGTTTATAAAGACTGAGTAGAAAGAAGCAATGAAACAGGCCCAATTCTATTTGATCCTCAACATAATGCAAACTTAGAACAAATAATTTATACACTTTTATTCAGTACCCCAAACTGTGCTAGGAATCAGGAAGAAAGTGATGACTTTGAATAAGCACTCTGTGGTGGTTTAAATGAGAATGACCATCTCTTAGTTAGGCTTATCACTGATGCAATGAAACACCATGAACAACACAACTTGAGGAGAAAAGCGCAACTTGAGGAGAAAAGAATTTATTTGGCTTATGCTTTCTCATCACCTTCAATGATTATTGAAAGAAGTTGAGACAGGAACTCAAAGAGGGCAGGAACCTAGAGGCAGGAGCTGATGCAGAGGCCATGGAAGACTGCTGCTTACTGACTTGTTCCCCCTGGCTTCCTCAGTCTCCTTTTTAAAATAGAACCCAGTACTACCATCCTAGGGGTGGTCCCAGAGACAATAGGCTAATCCATTAACCCTTCATTAATCACGTTAAGAAAATGTCCTACAGGCTTACCTACAGCCTAGTCTTATGGAGCCTTTTCTCAGTTGAGAAACTAGCTTGTGTCAAGTTGACATAAAACTAGCCAGTACAGTTCCACCTTCCCCTACTAGGCTCATATGTTTGCATGCTTGCCTCCCACTTAGTGGAAATGTTTGGGAAGGATTAGGAGGAATGGCTTTATTGGAGTAGGTGTGGCCTTGTTGACAGAGGTATGCCACTGGGAGTAGGCTTTGAGGTTTCACAAAAGTCCACACCAAACCTTGTCTCCCTGCCTTTCTCTCTGCCTGCTGCTTGCACATCAGGATATAAGAGCTCTCAGCTACTGCTCCTGTGCCATGCCTGTCTGCTTCCTGCCATAATGATCATGGACTAAACATCTAAAGCCCTCAATTAAATGCTTTCTTCTATAAGAGTTGCCTTGGTCACAATGTCTCTTCACAGAAATAGAACAGTAACTAAAACAAGCTTCCCTCTCATGGAAGAAACAGAACAAACAAATAAATTAGTAAGATAATTCAGCTTGGGTTAAGTGTTATGATGAGGCTGAGAGGGCGTGTTTGTGGGAGGCCAACATTAGCTATATAGAGTATTCAAAGAAGGCTTTGTCAGAGTGGGAACATCTAAGGTGAGACAAAGAGCAACTTGCCCAATTTTCTGCAGCAGAATATTCCAGGCAAATGGAACAGCAATCACAAAGGTCAAGGTAAGCATAGACTTGATGGAATCAGGGATTGGGCTGACTCTAATAGTAGAAATGAGTATGCAAAGAGTCAAGGCAAATTGTGATGATAATTTGGACCTGCTGAGTTGTTATAAGAAGGAAAACACACGTATAAAGTATTGTTGATACTCTTCCAACATGACGAGAACAATCGCAATGCTGAAATAGCACTAGGACCACGTAGAAAGTCTATGTGAATACAGCCTTCAATTCCCCATTTATCTTGAATTCTCTTTAAGTCACATATATTATTATGTAGACATAGTATCCTGATCATTTTTTATAATTTTTATAATTTTATGTTTTAGGAAGAGCTGTAGTGTTTGGATGGGAAATGTCTCTTACAGGTTTAAGCATTTGAACAGCTGATCTCATGTTGGTGGCACTGTTTGTGTGATTATGGAACATTTAGGATGTGGAGGAAGTATATTACTGGGGACAGTTTTGAGAGTACATAGCCTCACTACACTTCTAGTATACTCTTTTGGCTTCCTTTATGACGGCACGTGATCATTCCATTTCCTGCTCTGTTGGACTGCTGTCATGCTTTCTTTATCATTAGGGACCTCCTTTCTGGAACCCTAAGCCATATCTTCCAAATGTTGCTTATGGTCAGGTATTTTATCACAGCAACAGAAAAGTAAGTAATGCAGGTCCAAATGTATTGCTGTAGATGAAAACAGAGTAAACAAAAAAGCAAGCTGCTTTCCCTGTTAATTGCCCACACCCATGTGGAATCACAGAAGTGCCAGTACTAACCTTTGCTGGTGCCTGAGTTTTGGGTACAGTCTAGGTTGGAATACATTATCGCTGAAATGTTAAATTTGCATTCCCAAACTTACAGCTGAAAAGCCAAATGTGAAGCTGTTTCACACCGGTGACAACGATGACTGAAAGGGACCTTGAAGAAGTACATTGGACTGATGGAATAAGAGTCTGAGGTGTAGCTGGCCAAGTTTGTCACATTGAACTGAGTCTATGGCACAACTAAACGTCTCTTTAAAGAAGCTAGACTATCAGGTGACTGTTATTCAACATCTTTCTTCATGAGTCCATGATCACAGCAGCAGTAGAGAGACAGGGTAAAGCTGCTTGGACAAATCAGGAATAACATCCCCCAAACAAGCCTGGAGATGGAAAGAGTGGACTTTCTATTCAACTCACACATGGAAAACCATCTATATCTATAACGTCCTTGAATATAATAGTTCTGCAATGTCTTTTTTTTTTAACTTACTAAAGAACACACATGTGGCAGGGGAACCATATTTTGTAAAAACAATATGTGAGCTACTAGAAAATGTAGACAAATAGACACTGATGTGTGTAACTGGGTAATTAATACTGCAATTCACCTTGTTCTGAGTAGATCAGTCCATTCCATAAGTCTCTAAAGCAGTGTTTTGTGCTTCTTGTTCTGGGAGGTAACCCAGGGCAAGAATAAAAGGTAGGGAGAATGGCTGTCCATGAAGCTTCATGCTTTAATGTCAACTCATTAATGCCTTCCCGCGTTCAACAGCAGAGTACTCTGATTCCCCTCCCCCATTCATAACTATATCACGTTTCTTCAGTGATTTATTTTCCTACTCAATGCTATACGGCAATGACCAGGGAGAAAATGGAGTACCTTGGGAAATCTGTGTTTAGATTCTGCAATGAACTCTAACTGAAAGATTTTGAGCTGCAGTGTTCTGTAGAAGAGTTTGGATGATTCTAGGAGTTTTAGAGAAACTTATTAATGGAAAAACAAGGTAACAATTCAAATTTCCATGAATTTTGGTTTTATGAAGCCAACTGTCCAAGTCACGAATAAAAATGTCTCATAAATATTAAAATCAGGAAAAATATGCTTCAGTGTGTATAATACATTTATAATGATTGTATATAGTCAGGAACATATTTATGCTTTAAATATTATACAATTTTGTTCTTTTTGTTTATTATTTCTTAGATCAATTTGATATAAAAATTTTCCTCATCCACAAACCATAATATTGTTCTTCTGAGAAATTTATTTTATGATGATTCATTTTATTTTCTATTCCTAGGCATCATACAGAAAAATTCTTAACTATGTCTTTTTTTCTGGTAAATTTGAAGACGGTTCAATTGTATAATAACTAGTTCTCTATTATGTTCTTCTAGACATGCCTGAAGAGATTTACTGTCCATAGGGATGGGCCAGGTAAAATAAATTATGCATGTTATAATAAGAGGTTATGCCTCTGGAGGCATCACGATCCCTGACTTCAAGCTATACTATAGAGCTACAGTAATAAAAACAGCTTGGTACTGGCATAAAAATCGACATGTAGACCAATGGAATCGAATTAAAGACCCTGACATTAATCCGCACACCTATGAACAAATAATTTTTGACAAAGAAGCTAAAAGTGAACAATGGAAAAAAGAAAGCATCTTCAACAAATGGTGCTGGCAAAACTGGATATCAACATGTAGAAGGCTGCAAATAGATCCATATATATCACCGTGCACAAAACTTAAGTCCAAGTGGATCAAGGACCTCAACATAAATCCAGCTACTCTGAACCTGCTAGAAGAGAAAGTAGGAAGTAGTCTTGAATGCATTGGCATAGGAGACCACTTCCTAAATAGAACACCAGTAGCACAGACACTGAGAGAAACAATCAATCAATGGGACCTCTTGAAACTGAGAAGCTTTTGTAGAGAAAGGATATGGTCAACAAGGCAAAGCGACAGCCTACAGAATGGGAAAAGATCTTCACCAACCCCACATCTGACAGAGGACTGATATCCAGAATATATAAGGAACTCAAGAAATTAGACATCAAAATGCCCAACAGTCCAATTAAGAAATGGGCTATAGAACTAAACAGAGAATTCTCAACAGAGGAAACTCAAATGGCTGAAAGACATTTAAGGAATTGCTCAACATCCCTAATCATCAGGGAAATGCAAATCAAAACAACTCTGAGATACCACCTTACGCCTGTCAGAATGGCTAAGATCAAAAACACTGAAGACACCTTATGCTGGAGAGGATGTGGAGCTAGGAGAACTCTCCTCCACTGCTGGTGGGAATGCAAGCTTGTACAACCACTTTGGAAATCAATATGGCACTTTCTTAGAAAATTGGGAATCCATCTCCCCCAAGATCCAGCTATACCACTCTTGGGCATATACCCAAGGAATGCTCAACCACACCACAAGAGCACTTGTTCAGCTATGTTCATATCAGCATTATTTGTAATAGCCAGAACGTGGAAACAACCTAGATGCCTTTCAACTGAAGAATGGATAAACAAAATGTGGTACATATACACAATGGAATACTATTCAGCAGAGAAAAACAATGACATCATGAGGTTTGCAGACAAATGGATGGATCTGGAAAAAAATCATCCTGAGTGAGGTAACCCAGACTCAGAAAGACAAACATGGTATGTACTCACTCATAGCAGGATACTAGATGTGGAACAAGGATGACTGGACTGCTACTCACATCACCAGGGAGGCTACCTGGAAAACAGGACCCCAAGAAAGACACGGGGATCACCCAATGACAGAGAAATGGAATGAGATCTACATGACCAGCCTGGACATGAGTGGGGGTAGTGAAGGGCGAGGGTCAAGGGAAAGAGAGCTTGGGGGAGCGGGAGATCCCAGCTGGATCAACAACAGAGAGGGAGAACAAGGAATAGGAGACCATAGTAAATGAAGACCACATGAGAATAGGAAGAAGCAAAGTGCTAAAGAGGCCCACAGAAATCCACAAAGATACCCCCACAACAGACTGCTGGCAATGGTCAAGAGACAGCCTGAACTGACCTACTCTGGTGATGGGATGGCCAAACACCCTAATTGTCGTGCTAGAAACCTCATCCAACTACTGAGGGATCTGGATGGAGAGATCCATGACTAGGCCCTGGGTGGATCTCTGGGAGTCCAATCAGAGAGAATGAGGAGGGTTTATATGAGCGAGAATTGTTGAGACCAAGGTTGGATAAAGCACAGAGACAAATAGCCAAACGAACCAAAACACATGAAATATGAACCAATGGCTGAGGGGTCACCAACTGGATCAGGCCCTCTGAGTGGGTGAGACAGTTGATTGGCCTGATCTGTTTGGGAGGCATCCAGGGAGTGGGACCGGGTCCTGTGCTCATTGCATGAGTCGGCTGTTTGAAACCTGGGGCCTATGCAGGGTCGTTTGGCTTGGCCTGGGAGTATGGGACTGGACCTACCTGGACTGAGTCTACCAGGTTGATGTCAGTCTGCGGGGAAGGCTTTGCCCTGGAGGAGATTGGAATGGGGGGCGGGCTGGGGGGAAGGTGAGGAGGGCGGGAGGGGAGAGAACAAGGGAATCCGTGGCAGATATGTAGAACTGAATTGTATTGCAAAATAAAAATTAAAAAAAAAGAATTGTAATGTAAAAAAAAAAAAGAGGTTATGGTATTGTAAACAAATACCTGACTGATATGCTGTATAATGTGTTTGTTACAGAGGCTTAGATATATTAACTACGTGGGAGAAAAGTATGGAAAGGAGTTGGGAAGGAAAAGAAAAATGATAAAAATATTCTATTGCTTTATAGGCTGTCAAACATTCTTATACCATTTTTACCTGAACACCAGGCCTATAGGCAGAGTTTTTCTGTGTCTCAGCAGCTGCTCCCAAATAACCATTCAGAGACTTATTATTAATTATAAATGCTCAGCCGATAGATCAGCCTGGTTACTAGTTAACTCTTGTATTTTAAGTTAACCCGTATTTCTTTTTTTTAAAATCTGTATTTCTTATCTACACTCTGCCATGTGGCAGTACCTTTTCTTTTTCCAAAATGGTATGTTCACCTTGCTTCTTTCTGCATCTCCTCCCAACTGAGAAAACCTCCTCTTCTTCCTCATGCTCTTTTTTTCTGCAAGTCCCACCTAACCTCTACCTGTCCAGCTATTGGCCAGTCAGCTTCTTTATTAACTCAACCACAGTGACACATATTCACATAGTAAAGGAGGAAAGTATGGAAAGGAGTTGGGAAGGAAAAGAATAATGATAAAAATATTCTATTGCTTTATAGACTGTCAAACGTTCTTATAGTATTTTACCTGAACACCAGGCCTGTGGTACCTGAAGTAGCCTGTGTTGTTATGTCATCTTGTAGGTGTGGAAATGAAGCATGGGGAGATCCTTCACTTTGCAAAGCTACAAGTGGTGGAAGTGGATGTTCATCTTGGCTTTAGTACTATAGTGGCGAAAAGTGGGCCAGACAAGCATGGAGTAGTGGGAACAGGACTGGAGTTTGTTAAAATCCCAGGTTCTAGTGCACATAACGAGTACAAATGCTTCAGAATTCTCAGAAGGGATCAGAGTACACTTTCATCTCTTTCAGTTCCAGGTTGGAGCATGAGGGTGAACAGTCAGGATCAATCTTGCATCTTTATGGACCTGAGAGTTGGAAGATAGGTCTTTCAACCAAGAAAGGGAGCAGCTGCGGACTGAGGAAGGGAATCTAAAAGCATTACCAGCATTTTAGGGGAGAAAATTGCTTGTTTCAAGGAGCTGTCATATACATTGCATGGTGTTTAACAGTTACTATTAGGTATTACCTACTCTGCCTACTAGAGCATTGCCTCTCATCTCCAGTACCATATCCTCAGACATTAGCTACTGCTCTCCAAGAGGCAGAATTACTGACAGTTGAGAACTATTATTTAAAGCAAACTAAATTGAATTAAGTAACCAAGATAGTATGCCTCGAGTTTACCTGCTGATGCGTAGATTGTATCTCAATATCCCCTTCAACTGTTAAAATATAGTTATTCTGTAACTGTGGGCTATTGGTTTCAAAACCTCCTGCAGATAACAAAATACATGCATGCTCCAGTCCTTTATGTAAAATGTTATAGTAGTCACATTCCCCTAGGCATGTCCTCCCACATTTTTTAGGCATGCCCAAGCTTTTGACATTAACTGTGAGATCATCATCTACAAAGTTCATGCTTGAGAACAATGCACAAATGAGTTTCAAAAAAGTGCACAAACCACCCTCATAATATTTTAACTAAGTTTACACTTTTTTTTTTTGCATCGGACCACATTGATAGTTATCCTCTGCTTCATACAGTTGTTGTCCACAGGTTTCATAGGCCTGTTAGATTACTTATAATAGCTAACACAATGAAAATGTGGTCTAAATAGTTTTTAGACCATATTATTAAGAGAATAGTGAAAAGAAAAGTTTGTGCACATATAGTACAGTTTTCATGTGTGTATGCATGTATGTGTGTGTGGAACACATCATGTGTATGTGTTCCCATGTGTGTAGGCAGGTATATATGCATGCACATCATGAAGACCCAAAGTTGACTTCTGGTGTCTTCCTCCATTGTTCTCTACTTTATATTTTGAGGCAGCATCTCTCATTGAATTTGGACTCATTGTTTCAGCGAGGCTAGCTAGCTTGCTCTGGGGATTTTCTGTCTCTGCGCCTTGTGCTGGAATTCCAGGCTGGCCACCGTGCCTAGCTGACTTCCATGTAGTTCTGGTGATCAGAACACTGCTTCTTATGTTTTCATAGCAAGTGTTTTACACACTGAGCTCTTTCTCTGGCCATTGAGCACATTCTTACTTTTTTTTTCCTGAGACAGGGTTTCTCTGTGTAGCCTTGGCTGTCCTGGAACTCAATCTGTAGATGAGGCTGGGCTTGAACTCACAAAGATCTGCCTGCCTCTGCCTGGGATTAAAGGTGTGAGCCACCACCATCTGGCTATTTTTTTTTTATTGTATTTTTTTTTTATCAAGGGTTGGTTGAATCTGTTGATGTAGGACCCCTTAGATGTGGAGGCTGAGTGTATGTTTTTAAGGCAATGAGCTCCAACTGCCAAACATACACTCACTGAACCATCTACAGGTGAGGAACACCAGAAAAAAAATATGAGGGGAAATTATGGTCTCACGAAAAAGGACTTTGGAGGAAACCCCTAGATTGCTAAAATACTAGCAATAGAGTAGTAATTGAAGCAGAAGTTTCTCAAGTCCCTACCTTTTATAAGCAATGTCACTGTCCCCAGGCCTGTAAAATGGTGTTATATTTTTGAAAGACCATCTGTATTTGACTGTGGCATCTGAAGTCACTGCTTCAGCTGCTTCATCACAAAGACCAGGCCACCCATTCAGAAGTGTCTGATGAGAACAGTCTCTCAAGAAAGAGAGACAAGTAAAATCATCCAGATGATAAGATTTTGATCCTCTTCAGAGAGGGAGGCAACTTGTACATTTGAAAATCACTAGAATAGGGGATTTGGATGCTTTATTGTAGTGGATAAACATTTGAGGTGAAAGATGCACCAAAATACTCTGATTATATCATTACACAATGTATACATGCATTAAAACATCACTCTGTGTCCCACAAATATGTATAATGATTATGTAAAGCTTAAAAGAGTCTGTGGCTGATGAAAAGGCAGGACGCTTGGAGGAGAAATAGATTATCACAGTGAATTTTCTGGTGAAGGAAAAGCCATTAAAAAAACGAAAACACAGTAAATCAGTCAAACAACTAGTATTTTGACCATTCTTTTATTCCAGCTCCATAATTACTATTTAAACCTAGAAAAGGATTATAATGATGGATGTGAATCTTTCAGAGAACTCCACAGGAACTTAATGAATTTTTAATCTTATACTAAAAAAATGTTCATTAAGGAGAAATTATTGCTGTCCACTGTAGTGGACATTTGCTATTTTATGTTTTTAAATTATGTTTTTGAAAATTCGAAATTGGAGGAAGCAAGCTGGTCTGCAGCCACAGAAGACTAAAATGCCAACTGCATCCTATTCCAGCTTCTGTTTGACAAGCCAGTCTGATGGAGCCCGTGATGTGGGGACTGTGAGAACTGCAAGGTGAGGCAGTGGCAGCTGGCCCTGTGGAGCCAGGGTGTTGGCGGAACAAGTCTTAGGTCTGAGGTTCAGAGGTGATGGTGACACCATCAGGGAGTTCAGACCCCTCTGTCCAGCTCTCACAGGAATTCTGGGACCTGTCCCCTTTAAAAACTACTTTCTAATTTTTAGTTAAGTTAATTAGAGTAAGGTTGTGTTGCTTCTGAGAACCCGGAGTGATATGATCATGTTTGGGAAAGTTACTTTAACAGTAACAGAATCAGAAACTTTGTTTTCAACATTAAATTCATCCACAGCAGTGGCAATACTAACAATAGGTAACACACCTTGCAGGCCTACTTTATGCGAGGCATGGTTCTGTGTTTAATCACATTCATTAACTCACCAAATATACAGCTGGTAAAAAAAAAATGCAAGGTTAAGAATAAGTGTTTTGACATCAGGGACTATGCACCTAAATAGTTGTCAAGTAAAGATCTGCCTGTTCTGCTAGAAATCTTGAGATTTTGTGGTGGTTTGAGTAAGTGTGGTCCCCATAGACTTACGTGTTTGAATGCTTGGTCCATAGGGAAAAGCACTATTAGGAGGTGTAGCCTTGTTGGAGTAGGTGTGGCCTTGTTGGAGGAGTGTGTCACTGTGGAGACAGCCTTTGAGGTATCATATGCTCAAGCTATGCCCGTGTGGGACACACAGTCTCCTTCTGCTGCCTGTGGATCAAGATGTAGAACTCTCAGCTACCTCTCCAGCACCATGTCTACTTGCATGCTGCCTTGCTTCCTGCCATGACAATAATGGACTAAACCTCTGAAACTCCAAGCCAGCCCTAATTAAATGTTTTCCTTTATAAGAGTTGCTGTGGTCATGGTGTCTCTTCACAGCAATGTAAACCCTAACTAAGACAGATTTCATTGAGAAAGATCCTCTATCTTAGTTATTCTGAATGCATGGAGGGATAAAGTGCTACATGGGCACCACCGTTCATGATGGGTTACTTTATTAATTAATCCATCCATTTATTCGTTTAGAACATGTGTTTTAGAATAGCCTTGCTAAGCAGATTCCTAAAATGGACCCCCATGAGCCTCCCTTCCAGGCAGTCCTTCCTTGGAGTGGTTCTCTCACTTAAGATGGAGCTGGCCCAATGACTTCTTAGTAACCAACACAATGCAGCAAAAGTGATGAGATGCACTTCCATAATTAGTTTACATGAAACTGTGACCTCTATCCTGTTTACGAGCTGTTTTCTTTCTCTTTTGCACATGTTGATAAAGCAAGCTGTCGTGAAATGAGCTCCCATGTTGGAGTAGCAAGGAGCTGAAGACTGCTCCAAGCCACCCCAAAGTAGAGGACTCATTGGAACAAAGTGAAGATCTGAACTCTGTCAACAATCACGTGAGATGGAAGCAGGTCCTTTCTCAGTCAAGCTTTCAGATGAAACCACAGGTCTGCCCAACACGTTGAGACTTGTGAGGCACACTGAAGTGACACCCACTAAGCTATACCTAGGATTCTTGACCCACAGAAACTGCAAGGTAACAAATGTGTTGTGTTAAGCTTCTGAATTTGTTGTAGTTTGTTATGAGAAAATGGATGATCTATATAATACCTTCGATGTTTCTTCTACTTTTCCTAAGTAGACTAGGTCCTTATCTTCATGGGACTTATGCCAAAAGTGAACATGAGAACTTCAGGTAGTATTTTTTGTTCTGGGGAGACTAAACATGTGATGTTATAGAGCTGTTCTGTCACCATGTACAAATGGTTATTTAAAATAAAAAATAATCAAAATAAATTAAGATAAAAATTTCAGTGTTTTGGCTAGGGTATTTGCATTTTGAGAGCTCTGTAGCCACTAGTGGCTTGACTTATGGCCACTGTATAGAACAGTGCTGATTCTGGTACATTCCTGTCATCCCAGAAAGTCCTCCTGGGATATTGTTGAGAATGGTCAGAAAATTGAGGGCTGTGCTGGCTAGTTTTATGTCACCTTGATACAAGCTGGTGTCATTGGGAAGAGAGATCCTCTGTTGGGAAGATGTCCCCACCAGATTGGTCTATGGACAACCCCGTGGTGCATTTTATTGATTGATGATTGATGGGGAGGGCCCAGCCCATGGTGAGTGGTACCACCCCTGGGTTGGTGGTCCTGAGTGCTATAAGGAAGCAGGCTGAGCAAGTCATAATGAAACAAGCTAGTAAGCACCCCTCCATGGCCTCTGTATCAGTTCATTTTCTCTGTGAAACAGTCCTGGCTGTCCTGGAACTCACTCTGTAGACCAGGCTGGCCTCGAACTCACAGAGATCTACCTGCCTCTGCTTCCCAAGTGCTGGGATTAAAGGCGTGCCTCACCACCGCCCGGCTTCTGCATCAGTTCTTGCCTCCAGTTTTTGCCCTCGTGGAGTTCCAGTTCCGACAGACTGTTATCTAGAAGCATAAGATGAAATAAACCTTTTCCTCCCAAGTTGCTTTTGGCCATGGTGTTTTATCACAGCAACAGAAACCCTAACTAACAGAAGGGGGTTCTTTAAAATGAGAAGCTAGGGAAGATGTCTCTAATAGGAAAGCTTTTGAAAACTGGACCTGAAGGAAAAGAGAAAATACCTGATCTATGAAGACCTAGGGATGGGGTGTGCTCAGCTGAGGGCACAAGATGCATGAAGATGGAAGGTAGAAACTCTTGTGATGTGTTTCAAGGTAGTATGTCTGGAATTGAGTCATCCAGGTAAGGTTGGAAGGGGACCCAGGATAAGGAGCTTGAATTGTATCTATTCACCCCAGATAGAGGGTCCTGAGAGATGAAAGAAAAAGATTCCTTCTAAGTCCAGCTTAAAGGACCAATGGGGTAATGTACAAGAGCATGGGTAACTCACAGGCATCCACACCATTCCAGAGTTCCCTGAGTGACTCATGGGAAGCTACACCACCGAGAAGTCTCACCCCAGCCAACTGTTTGCCTCTTATATAGCAGTTGGAATCTTGTGGAGAAGAAGGGCCTCGTGATGTGCTTGTGGGGGGTCTCATGAGCCTTGTGAGTCTTGTGAGCCTCTCTTCTCACTCCACGAGGGAGTGTTGGTTGGCAAGATCTTCTAAGAATCTCCTACTGCTCACCACAGCATCTCTGTTTCAAGACAACTAAGGTCATGTCCAACTTAAAGGAAACATATTTTGGACAATGAAATAGCCAGGACAGAGGGCTAGAGCTCACTGAAGTCAGAAGTAGGGACAAAACTGGGAGTCACTGGCATATAAATACAGCCTAGAGACACGATACTGGCAGTCATTTCTAGGGAAAGCACAGAGATGGGACTGAACCTCAGGGTTACCCATGCTGCAAAGAGAAAGAAGAAAATTGAAGATCACCCTGTGTAACCTTCCCCGTCTCCTACTATTGCGTAAGGAAATAGTTCAGGTTAGTTCCTAAAGCAGGGATCCATGAGATCTTTGTGCAGTTACAGTTCTCTAGCATTCAAAACACAAAACTAGGGGCTGGAGGTAGTAATAGGAGGGAGAGGAAATCAGACTACAAGAAATCTCCAAGTCACTTGCTATGAAAACCTAGGAGGTTCTTCTCTCCAACCTCACACGTGACTCTTAGTTCTTGTCTCCCTGTGCTCTAGCCACAGTGAATTTTTAGGCCCTCAGGCATGTTAACTCTTCCTATGCCAGAACCTTGGTAAACACCCTTTCATCTAGCTACCTCTTTTTTTCTTTCTTTCTTGACCACTCTATATACAGTAAATCTCTCTTAGTTTTTTACCTCATCAGTTTGTATTGTTTCTTGTATAGTTCTCATTATAATGAGTAATCAATCAATCACCTTCATACCTGCTTTTTCCTGTTTTTGGTGTTTTGAATGAAAAATGTTCCCCGCGGGCTCAGGTATTTGAACACTTGTCTCCAGTTGGTGGCGCTGTTTGGGGGAGGTGATGCAGCCTTGTGGGAGAAGTACGTGGCTGGGGTGGGCTTTGAGAGTTCGTGGTCTTGTTCTGCTTGTAAGCCCCTTGAGCCATACTAGTGGCCAGGCCCCTCCCCCGAGGACCTCTAACTACCAGATTCCACCCCACAGAGCACTCTAACTGCCCTAAACACTGGACCCTGTCCCCACCCTACAGAGTAAAAAGCCCAGTCTCTGTATGTGAGATCCCACCAGTCTCCATCCTGGAAAGCTCCACCCTGAAATGTTCCATGCCCCATCCCCAAGAAATTCTATATAAGCCCTGTATCCTGTTCAGTTTGCTGCTGTTTCTCACCGGAGCAGAAGCAGCCACCCTCCTCGTTTTTTTTCCCTCCCAATAAATCTCTTGTGTGCGGTTTGTTGTGCGGTGTGATTTTGTGGTATTCCTTGGCTCCCAGCTGCCAGGATACCTTTCCATCCAAGCTGTAACGCTTACACTACCTTCAGTTTGCTTTCTCTGTTTTATATTCGTGGCTGAAAATGTGAGCTCTCGGCTTTCTGCTCCAACCACCCGCTGTCATGCCTCCCCGTCACTATGGACTCTCTCTGGAACTGTAGCCCAAATAAATGACTTCTCCCCCTGTAAGTTGCCTTGGTTGTGGGATTTTATCACAGCAAAAGAAAAGTAGCTAATACACTATAGGGTATAAACCTTACAAAGGAAGAAATAATTTGTCTTCTTTACCTTTATACATCCAATGCTTGGCGATTATCTCTTGCATAAATATCTTCAGTGCCTGGAAATAAATATTACTAAATGAATGAGTGTATTTATTGGGTCCTAAGATTCTATAAGTTGTTTGAAAGGCTCATTGTCATTTAAGCCTCTCAATGCTATGATGCAGATATGATAATTTGCTTTCCACTTTACTGATGTGATGGCAGGCTGAGAGAGCTGGGGTAAGCACGTCAAGTAAACACAACTGTAAGTAGCAGAGACTGCCTTGGAAACATCAAAAGCCAGGTGCAGGCATTTAAAAGAACGTATTGGGGCAGGCAGGAGAGAGGGACCTCAAAGGGGCCCAGGGGATAGACTGCTGGTTTGGAGCAGTCAGAGCAGAGACCTGACTTCCCAGGAGCAGTGCTAGGATGCTGCCTTGGAGACTGTTCAACAGGGTAGTCAGAAGTAAGACTGCAGATGGCAGGAGCCAGGCCTTTGTCTGGGACTAGGGCATAGAGGCCTCCGGTGAGCAAGTCAGGACTAGTTTACTGACTGGTCACAGAGCCAGAGCCTTCCTTTGACCTAGGAGAAACAGAACCATAGGCATTAGGAAACCTGGAGGGTACGTCCAATATGTCCCCCCCGCCCCCCCGAGGATAGTCATCTTTTAGGTATTTATATCATATTTGTAGGTGCTTCTCTATCTTGATGTATCCGTGAAACGATCTGCTTCATTCTGTAGATTCCAGGAGGACTTTCCATGTTCCTTTGTTCAATGCTGGTATATAATGCCTGGCATCACAACACTAGCAGAGATCAGTAAATGTTTAATGAATATTAAACAGATGACAGCCGTAATAATAACAAGAAACCCACTTACATTAACATGTAATGTAACTTTATACACATTAATTTGATCACTTCTTACAATGATCCTCTAGAACACATTCAGTGATTTCATATATTTTGCAGATCTAGACATGCACAGAGAGGTTAAGTTACTGAAGATAACAAAGCTATCGAGAGGCAGAGTTGGGAATGTAGTATGAATGAACAGACCTCTGAATGAATGAACATACACATAGATGGCCACTTATGATCACTTGGCATCTTTGCTTTTAGACAAGGAACACATTAAGCCTATTTTCATGACCATATTTTTCTTTTGAGGATGAAGATGGCTGATATTCTTCCTGCCTGGCCTTTCCTGAGTGAAGAGAGTGATTTGATCTGCAGATAATTGAATTTTCAAGACAAACAACTGGAATGCAGTTAGGATAGAATTGGGCAGACAAAGAGGAAAGAGGAAATAACAGCGGATTTTGGAGTAAAGGAAATTCCAAAATTATAGTTCAGCACTAGAATAAAGGAAAAGGAGATGGAGTGGGACACCCACGTATATGGATCTGTGTGGGACCAAGAGCCTCAAACGTATACTTAAATAGTATTCATAAACATGGAGTCTCAAAAAATATATATATGAAGAGAGAAAGACTCAGAGGTGAAAGAATTTGAATTTTAAGTTAGAATCTATTTGGACTCATGCATCTTATTTCTTGGTTATAAAAAATAGAGTTAAATTGTGTATTAAAAATAATGTAACAAAGTACATCTAATTGCAGATAAAATACTATGCAATAAGAGTGATAATGTCTTATCTTAATGGTAGTCTTTGTCTTCATTGTGGTTTATAGAGAAATGAAAGCATTTAAGGTCCAATGCTTCTAAAAATTAATTTTCCTTTTTTTCTATAACTATGCTTCTGTTACCTAATCTATTGCCAATACTGAGTATTTTGCTTGACTAAGGCCATTTAAAATAATGTAATTCGGCTCTCCACATTACTCCAAAGCCTAAATTGAAAACAAATATTTCTTAAGAAGCAATTACATATATCCGTGCTTATTACCTGCTCCTCATACACTATAAAAACTGAGTGCTTTATGCTAGCGAGGTTAATTGGGAATCAGTCTTAGCAAAGTCACTGTTTGTTGTACTTGTTAAAACAAATAAAATAAAATGATAGGAGTGATATAGTTTAAGCTGTTACAGTGTGTTTGCCAAACCATAAAAATTTACATTTAAAAATTCCTTTACTCTGTTTGCATCTGATTATTGCTTAGCCATAAAAGGATGGACTACCAAGATCCTCTACTCAGCTACACCTCATCACTAAAGCACAATGCAATATAAATAGAACAGATAGTATTTGCATAGTTTTCTGCAAAGAATTTTAAAACATATTTTATTCTCATTTATAACAGGATAGCTTCATGAAGTTGATAACATTATTTTTTTTTTTATTTTAGTATTGATGGAGTCAAGTTATAGAGAGTAGCAACCACAATGGTATAGCCAGTAAAACTGATACAGGACCCAATTTCCTGACTTATCATCCTATAGATACTGCTACCTCTGTGCAGGAAAGATAATGGATCTGGATCTCAATATTGAGTGTAAAGAGATTTTTAGGATTTTTGAAAATAAGAGTGTTGTAGTTACTTTCTATGGCTGTGATAAGACATCATAAGCACAGGCAGTTATAAAAGAAAGCATTTAATCAAAGCTTACAGTTTCAGAGGGCTGGAATCCATCATGGTGGGAGCAGGGCAGCAGGTACGCAGCCACAGTGCTGGAGCAGTAGCTGAGAACTCAGATCCGGAGACACAACTGTGAGGCAGAGAGGGAAAAGCACTGGGAATTTCAAGAGTCCGCCACTGGTGACTTACCAGCTGCAAAAAAGGCCACACCTCCTAATTCTGCTCAAACAGTTTCACCAACTGGGGACTAAATATTCAAATATATGAGCCTATGGGGGCCATTCTCATTCAAACCATCTAGAGTGTTTAGAAAGTTAGGTATTTGTATTTGATTGAGGTTCAACGAAACTGTTAAAAAGAGGAAGAGTGTCTTCCAGCCTGGGCACTCTTCATCCTGTCCAGCATTAAAGAGATGCATTCTTCAGGATTAGCATACTCTGTATAACTACCTCATCTAAACACCGGCGACAGACCTGGGTTTAAATTTCAGTTCTGCCATTTCCTAGTTAAATGGCCGTGAGCCAGTGAATTCCCTTCTCCAGCATCCAGTTTCCTCATCTACAGAGTGGAGGTGAATAAAATACCCACTGGAAAAGAGTTGGAGGATAAGGATGAGAGGAAGGCATTCCAGTCAAGGAGGTGCATTATTAGCAATAACCTTAGTGCCTCGTACCTTCAAAGGAAGTAAGTGGAGTGTGGATGAAAGATTGTAATGGCTTTTGTATTGAGAAAGATCATCAAATTGAATATGCCCAGGATGAAACTGACATGAGTGTGGGTAATCTGACAAAAATTTTCTGAAGATACTAAAACCTATTAGTCATTTTTGACTCTGAAGTCCTCCTCTGATGCTCTGACAGCAGGTGAGCATGCAGCTCATTTCCTCTGAGAACAGACAGGAGACCATCACAGGTGTGCTGCTGGGGGCTGGTGTTTAATTCTGAACATCTGCCAATTTTGACTTTGTGGCTTTCAACCCAGGGCTATTTTGAGTGATTGCTGAGCATCTTAGCGTGTCTTAAAGGACACAATCCTATCTGGTCAGCTAGATTGAAGATGGTTAATTAGCCAAAATTAGTTTTAGGAACTGAACGTTATTTGGAAATTGTTGCGGTTGGCACTTAAAAAAAAACATTTATTTGCATAAATGCATCCACATTGTATTTATCAAAGTGATTTGTGCTGAAGACTTCTTGGTTGTTTTCTTGGTATGTTTATTGTTTGAATCCAAAAATCCCTTTTAGTTATATCTCTCAACCTTGGAGTGTATTTCCCTTCTGGTAATGATTAATCCCTAAGAAAGCCCCAAACTGTTTAGTATATATTGATCTGCTCGAACCCAATTAACTTGAGCCCAGTTACCCCTTTGGGGGATGCTGACATTGGAAACTACTGAGTTGATTTCTGTAGCTGTAATATAAACAAATGAATTTTCTTTACCTTCTTAGGTTTGCATTCTTTAAAAAATTTTAAAAGTTTTTATTAGTGTGTGTGTGTGTGTGTGTGTTTGCACTTGGGCCACAGTGCCCATGTGGAGGTCAGAGGATAACTTTTCGGAGTAGTAGTCACCGTCTACCACATTAACTTTGGTATATCGTTTTCTTCTGCTGCTGCACTGTCTACCACAGCCTACCTGGCCTAGGAGCTCTGGGTGAATCTCCTGTATCCACCTCCCATCTCCCTCTAGGGTCCTGAGGGTACACATGTAGGCTATCATATTCGACTTCAATCCTAGGATTGAATTCAGGCCATTAGGCTTACATGGCTGATACTTTTACCTGTGGAGCCATCTCCCTAGTCCAGCTGGTACTCTCTAGTTTACAGAACTGGCTAAATTGAAAAGTCTTTACACAGATTAAAATGGCATGAGAGGCAGTTTTGCTTTAAATTACTCAGGTGTAGAATAATATCCTTTCTGATCCATAGGTAAGGTGTGCTTTTGTGAAATGGAAGCAGATGTAGCAGCTCATTCCTGCAATCCCAGTACTTAGGAGGCTGAGGCAGGAGGATTGTCGTGTTCCAGGATACCCTAGTGTACGTAGTGAATTGAATTCAAGTCATCTGGGGCTACAGAGTAAGACCCTTTCTCAGAAGACAAAAATATCAAAAGGCACTATGGGGAGGTGGGGGGAGGGGTTGAGAGAAAGAAGGGACAGAAACGGATATACTTGCTGTTGTGTCTCTGTACATCCCATTGTGCTCCGTGCTTACTAGATTAAGCTGTAATAATTCCACATTTGGCACAAATTTAAGGTTGGGGTGGAAGTCAGCGGGAGATGTCAAGGGAAACATGTATAACATTTGGAGAAGGGGCGACAAACTGAGAACTGCGATTTATAACGATCAGTCTTAAACAACTGTGGCATAGTTCTGTATAGCCTCAGATGATAAACAGGGAGCAGTGAGAAATGATCTTTCTAGGCCCCTTAGGAGACTTTTACAACCATTAGAACATCCTGTGGAAGGAGTAGACACCTTTCAGGGTTGAGAGCAGTTAGCTCTGTCACCTCTCAGATGGAGCTCCTTCAAAGGTGCTACTGAAGTGGCCTTCACTTTGGGCAGGAGTTTGGACTGGTGACTTCCCAAGATTCGGTTTTAAATGCAAGATGCTTTGGTTTCATATCTTTAAGAACCGAGCGTGAGAAAATGTCTTGAGGATGCATTGCATGGGATATGGACAAGCCCTGGATTCTTCCTGGGCTCTAAGTATCTAGTCTGTGAAATGAGATGCTGTCTCCTATATCCATTGTGCATATTCCTTGGCATTTGAATGGCACTTGGCCTGAAAAGGTTAAGAAAAAAGACTGGAACTTTTGCCACAGTGTTTACCTCACGAGTCTATCCAAAAGCTAATGTTTTAGTGGCTTATAAAATAACACCAATCTTCTCACTGACATTTTATCATGAAAGCAAGATAATCCACATTGTAAGATGGATCCAATCCATAAGTCACAGTGGACTAATTTTTCATTTGGAAAAAAGAAATACAATCTGAAAAATTTCAAATTTTCTGGACTTTTTCGTGGTACTGTAGTTTCACTAGATGGTGTTTTCAGTCTCCAGCTTAAACACTGTTTCAATGTCACTTACCACTTCTAGGATTGTAGATCCTAGGCATAGAATCCTGAAGTTGCTAGCCTAGGGATCTTCTACCTCTAGATCAGCTTCTTTTCAGAACCCAATATTGGCTGATCTCAGGAGAGGGCACCGAAGGAACCGAGGCAATCTCGCTTCTAGTTTCATGAATCAACACATTTCAGAGCGCAGAGCACAGGGCCAAATGCAATGTGTACTCAAAGCCATTTCCAAAGTACTTAATTTCCCAGCAATCCAAATCACCCTTTCCCCAAATGGATGTTCTCGTTATAGCAGCTTTTACTTTGAAAACAATGATGATTTGTGCTGGAGGTGGCCAAAACTCAGATATCACGAGAACTAATTTCCATGGGGACAAAGGCCTTTGTATTGTATCTCCAGAAAATAACAGAGTATAGCAGTTAGTTGAAACCCAGTAATATTTTTCTTAGAGCAAATGGATTGTGAGGCTATAGCATTTCAAACTTTTCCTATCTGTACTTCTAATGGTGAGAGAGCCCCCTGCTGGAAAAATGGATCTTAGGTGTGCTGTAGCAATGTGCTGCATCCTGAAAATAACTTCAGCTTACCACTCATTACTAGACTAGGCCACAGCTTATTGGTCAGGTATGACTAAAAGACTGCCGAGAGTTATCAGATAAAGCGGGACTCATTGTCAGTGGTCAGATGTAGTATAGACAAGCAATGGGCTTGATCCTCTTAGATACAAAATTATTGATTATATTTGGATTCATGTAATATAATTATTATGGATATGTCTAATTAGATAATACCCTTTATTAATTCTTTAAGATGTTAATAGATGGCCATATTTTAAACACTAAATTACTAATATTTCATATGACTAATATAAGAATCCCTATCAGATGCAATTTATACATTAATTTGATACATTTACGGATGTGTATGTATGTACATTCATGCAGTAGAATAATTGTCTTTTGGATACATAAATAAGTGACTCATAATAATCACTTGGTACTATCTTTTATGTGGTCAGGACAGAATGCTAGTTTTTTTAAATTAGTTCTTCAATGATGAAAATCATCATCACTTTTCATTCACCCAGTTTGACACAAGCGCATACACATTCAGCTTGAAACTAACCCCTCACTCCTCAAAATTATCTCTCTCTCTCCCTCTCTTCTCTCTCCTTCCCTCCCTCCCTCCCTGCCTTCCTCCCTATCTTCTTTCTTTCTAGACAGAGTCTTAGTTCAAAGGCCAGGCTGTCCTTGATCTCACAGAGATATTCTTGCCTCAGGCTCCCAAGTGCTGGGATGATAGGGATGAACTATTGTGCTCAATTTTAACTCTTTCAATTTTTATAGCCCTCTGTACACCTACCTCCCTTTCACCCCATGACCTTACTTCCATCTGCAGGTATGCTATTAATATCTGTATGTTCATTTCTGTTGCCCTGTTTGATTTCTGGAGAGCTACTAAAGGAGAGCAACACTGGTCCAAGGAGATGGGAAAGCCACACTTCAGGGATGATAATGGAAGAGTGTCTAGTAGCAGCTCCTGTCTCCCAGAAGGATGGGAGCTCATTTGATAATGTACTATCTCCCAGCAGCTTGGAGACTTAGGCCTGATTGAGGAAACAAGAGCTTGGAGAGATTGAGGAGAGGAAGCGGTGTAGGGTGGGAAAGTGTCTGGAAGAAGTCAGCCCAGCAGAAGAACTTGAGGCCCCTTCAACAATGAGGAGCACTTCTCATTCAAAAATAATAACACCACAGGAAGAGGTCTTCAGCAATCACCAAGGGATACTCGAGAGGTTTTCAAGCATGGAATTTCCTAGGAAATCACTGAAATGACCTTGGCCTTTAGAGTGCAGCTTAGTGGTAGAGCATTTGTCTGGCATGTGGGAGGCTCTGGAGTCAGTCCCAGAGCCCCAAACAAACTCTGTTGTGTCTGTTTTCAGAAATTCACATATGTATCTCATTTGGGGGATAGGATGGGTGTTAGACTGCTTAAAAGCTTCCCAGTTGTCTTAGTCAGGTTTCTATTGCTGTGAAGAGACACCATGACCACGGCAACTCTTATAAAGGAAAACATTTAATTGGACTCACAGTTCAGAGGTTCAGTCCATTATTATCATGATGGGACATGATTCTGGAGAGGTAACTGAGAGTTCTGCATCTTTCAGGCAATAGGAAGTGGTCCGAGAGAGTATGTTGTTAGAGTTTTCCTGCCTGGCCCATGGTCAGGGCAAATCTCTCTCACCTGCCAGTCCCACAGCCACTCAGACCCGATCAAGTAAACACAGAGACTTATATTGGTTACAAACTGTATGGCTGTGGCAGGCTTCTTGCTAACTGTTCTTACAGCTTAAATTAATCCATTTCCTTTAATCTATACTTTGCCACATGGCTCGTGGCTTACCGGCATCTTCACAAGCTGTTTCTCATCGTGGTGGCATGGCTTGAGCATATATGAGACCTCAAAGTCCACCTCCACAGTGACACACTTCCTCCAACAAGGCCATACCTACTTCAACAAAGCCACATCTCCTAATAGTTCCACTCCCTATCAGCTTATGGGGGCCAGTCATTTTCACACTAGCACACCAGCGTAGAGCCAGGTCTGGGACTCAGCATTCTCGTAAACTGATGATTCTGACCTCCGATGAGGCACTCTTGAACCCCTGGCTCTTAGCTCATCATCTCTCACTCTCACTCTTTTCTTCTTTATCATTGTGGTATGCAGGCATACCCTACTCCCTGGGAAACTCCTGGGATGTACATGTCCTAATCTTTGGAAGCGCCTTCCTTTACAAAAGGAACTTTGCTGCTGTGATTAAGGCTTTTGATAGGGGTAAAGGATAAACAGGATATGATTTACGCTTTCAAATGATATTCTGGTCTATACACAAAGGACAAGAGTAAGTGGTGGGTGCTGCAGCTGGAACAGAATCAGGAGATCACTTAGGAGGCTACTAGAGTGGTCTATGCTGGAGTCAATAATGGTTTATTCTAGTATATAAAGGAACAAAATGAAGACTTATTTTAGAGACACAATACGAAGTACTATACAATACATTGGATGTAGGATGATGGACAGAGAAGAATGAGCTTTTACTTAAGCAATTGGGTGCTTGATGTTGCCATTGATGGAGAGAGAGCATGTGAAGTTATTAGTTAAGAAGAGAGGATACAGAGTTCTATCTAGGGCTTTATAATTTTGAGATGCCTATTTGACACCCAATGTTGATGCCAATAAGACAACAGACATAAGGAAGGCTCTTGGGGGAGACTTCTGGGCAGTTATTCTAACTTAGGGTGATGTAAGTGGACTCAAAAAGACTGCACACTCCAAGGGTTTAAGTGAACAGAACTTCTGAGCCACCTCCTACTACTGAAGAGGAGTAGAATAGACAGGAAAGGGGATTCTAGTGGTGGCCGTGAAAGCCACAAAAGGAAGGAAGGAAGGAAGAAAGAAAGAAAGAAGAGTTAAGTTGGGTTGATATTTTTAAGAAGTTCAGCAACATAAGAACAATTAGTTGATGAATCTCTTTTCTGCACCTATAAAAGTATATATATATAGTATGGTGGGTGTCATCCAGGTATCAGCATGATTGCTAGTGGTGGAAAAAAATTCAATTAAAAGTCAAAAGGAGACAATCGAGGCAACTCCCAGCCACCTTTACTACTTAATTTTGTTCTAGAGGGGTAAACCAATGAAATGACACAAAAGGAAAAAGTTACAACTTCACAAGATTCAATAAGCCTTTCTTAGTTATTTTTACTCCACTCTTAATTATTCTGTAGATTCATTTGAGTGAAACCAGTATCTTCAGGCTTGTTAATTTAAAAATAAGATTTTATAATAAATTAATTAAAGTCTTCTTTCATGGATCTCAACTGCTGATTTTCAGTTAAATTTATCCTAGAAATTAAAAATACTTTTCTGTTGTGGTAACTATATAATATGTATACATTTATTTATAAAATGAACTTAAAATATAGGACATGCCATTGATTTAAATGATTATGAACAGAAAGATTAAACCAGAAATGAGCAGAACTTTCCTGATGAAAATATCTCCTTTTTCCATTCCCCCTCTCCATTGCATGCTCATGAATGTGTATATGCATTTATTTTTAATGTCTTGTTATTTGTGGCTGTTTCCCCACCATCCACCTGTGTGTGTTTGTGCTGTTCGTGGGAGAGCTGGAGATCTGAACTCGGTTCCCCAGGCTTGCACGGCACTTTACCAACTGAGCTATTTTTCCAGACCCCTTTTTGTTTAATAATTATTTATAGTTAGGATATTTCCTCTGAATGATGCTTTAATCACTTAATATTTTCGTTATGCTTTTTTATTAGCCAGTTGAAATGTTTGCTCTTGTTCACCAAATTGTTCATGAGAATTTAGATACTTCTGAATATTTGTTTCCAATTTTGTTACACTGCAATATGAGATTCTTAGATTTAGAGTTACTACTTTTTAGGTTGGTTGAGATTTTCTTTGTGACCTAATATGTGGTCTATTTTTAAAATAAATTGAGTTTCTGTATGTTCATGGGGATCCCCTTACATATCTCTACTCAATTCACCCAGTTGGTTCTATCTTTTGCTAATATGAGAGATGTGATGCTGGGTGGGCTATGCTCTGTCCCTGACCTAGCCTTCTGTGCATGTCCAAATTCTCTAGACAAATTTGGAGGGTTTTGTTTCCTTCCTTCCTTTCCTGTCTGTAAAACTTTTGTTTTTTTCTTCTTTCCTGGTTATAAAATATAAAATTATTTATGAAGTTTTATTTATGAAGCTCATTAGGCATAGGGAACCAAAATACTGAGAAACACTCCTGGGTGTTTCTTGGTATGCATATACTCCTAAAGAAGTTCGAAGACAGTCTCCCTCATGAACCCATGAACTTGATTGTAGAAAGGATGGAGCTTATGGTGGGCCAGGGAGGGAGGAGTGTGGTCTATCAGATTTTCAGTCATTATGAAAACTCGAGTAGGGGTCTTAATCGCATGAACTTCAGTATAAAATTGCTTTTTAGTTTAAAATTCCCTTTAAATTCCATTTCTTTCCTAACATCTCCTATTCTCTCTCATTTTAATAAAACCTCATTGCTAGAACAACCAAACTGCCACAACTCCTCAAACAATTCCCTCAAAAATCCTTTTGGGAAATGGTGTTTAATGAACATCAAAAAGTATAGTTCTTTTTTGTTTTTACCCCAGGTGTTTGGACAGCTCCGGTGGGTTTTCTGCTGTCTGTTTAGCCTAATTCAAAACAAAGAAGGGAATCAATTATACAAATCCTTTCCTAAAAGACTGCAAAACAGATGTTTGATTTAAAATACATGAAAACATGACCACATTTGCTAATATTTGAATATTTCAGTGCGGCAATAAGCAGCAGCATATTATAACAGTATTTCACATACATTTTGTCAAGTTATATATTAATATTATAGCTGGCTGCTCCAGCTCTGTGCCCAAACCAATTACTACATTTGTTTCAAGTTATAAACAGTTGGATTAAATGTTTTCCTCTTCTGAGACTCTGACTTAATAAGTTAATTCTCTGGACGAATGCATGTATAGGCAGGAGACAGGGGGAACACAGCACGCTGTGTGAGGCTCAATAGCAAATTTTAATATCTTTAGAGCAAACTAGTTCATTACACAGCAGAATTAATATATTGAGAACTTCAATAACAATTGAATTTATGAATTATGAGCACTGGAAATTTCATACTCAGATTCAAATGGCTTATAAAAAATAATTGAGAGAAGAACTCATTTCTACTTGTCTAGAAATAGACATTATGTTCTCATGTTTAAGGGAGTACATGCTTATCCAGAGGAGGCTGGTGGAGAAGTGGACACAGACTAGGGACTGCAGACTAATAATCAAACTCCAATGGAGAAAACCGAAGATGTCCAGAGAGTCTATCCATCCTCTCTCTGGTTCAGCTCTAGTGTTCTATGTAACTCTCACTGATCTGTATTTCTTAGATGAACTCTTAAGAGCATCCCAGGATGGAAAAGACGCTGCTTGATTCTTTGAGGAAACTCAGGGATGTTTTCAGGCCCCCCAGTGATGATGTCAGGGAACATTTTCAGGCCTCCAGTGATGATGTCAGGGAATGTTTTCAGGCTTCTGATGATGAAGGGTGGATCAAAGCCTGCCTGTTCCTTTCTCATGTCCAGGAAAATTTGTAAAGCTAATAACATCAGGATTTGTCCAAGAAGTTTGGACTTAAGGAAAGTTCTGCTCTGAGAGATTATCTCATCAATTTCATCAATCGGTGAGGAGCACCCTCCAAGGGCAAGTGACTCTGTATGCTCATGACCACAGAGGGAGAGCCATCACAAAGTACAATTTCCAATATTGAAATTCCTCACACCCCAGAGTTCAGAACACTACTCAGATAACAGTACTGCACAACAGAAATTTACGTTTACTGTGTGCTGCCTCCTAGTGATTGTCATGAACAAATAAAATGTGCTTATCTTATAGTTACTAACCTGGTCTTGGGTGGCACCTAGAGCTCACCAGTAGCTGTCTACCATGCTGTCATTACAATGGTGAAACATTAGGTGTCCCTAGGCTGAAAAGTAGAGACTGGATACAGGGTTTGTGGCCAAAAAACTGGATACAGGGTTTGTGGATTTGCTCAAATCTAGAATGTTCCCTCAGGGTCTATTTTGAGTGCTTGGTCCTCAGCTTGGGGTACTACTTTGAAGACTGTGTAGACTTCAGGAGGTGGGGTCTAGTTCGTGGAAGTAGGCCACTAGAGGTGGGCCTCTGAAGGTTGTACTCACTCTAGGTTTTATCTAGCTCTCTCTGTTTCCTGGTCTGCTGCCATGTGAGGAGTTGTTGCTATATAGACTCACAGCTTGGACAAAGCTGCTCCCTCTACCATACCTTCCCCGCCATGATGGATTGACATCTCTCAGAGGCTTGGAGCCCAGATAATGTTTTCTTTCCTTAAGGTGTTTCTGCCAGGTGTTTGATCATAGCAGTGAAGGAAATGACTAATACCAAATGCTTTATAGTGGAGAGTAATGCTGAACTTGAAGGTTTAGATGTAAATTCTCTAGTTTTTGGATGTATCATCCAGATGAACAAAGTACCCAAGACACATTGCCTACTTATAGAGCTTGTGGTTGGAACTGCCCCTGCAGAGCTGAGACGACTTTCATTGAAAAGAAACAAACAGGAAGAGGAAGTTTTACATAGAAAAAAAAGATAACCTAGAGGAAACTGGAGAAACAGACCTATTATATGGAAATAAATTCAGCATGAAATAAATATAAATAAAATTAAGATAAAACTTCTTTGCAACTGGTCACCACTTTATGATGCAAGGCACAGATTGAAGCTCTACAAGAAAAATATCACCTTATAAATATGATTTTGGGAGGAGAGGACTTCCAGAGTTTTTTAATGACTTGATTGATTCTGATGAAATACTTAAGTGTGGGAGAATAGGTGTTGAAATGGATGGGCTTTCTATATGATAAAATGTAGGGTTATTTTTGTGCTTGTAATTGAGAATTGCATCTTTGCTAGTAATTTTGCTGGTGATATATGAGTCAGACCAGGCTGCAATTCTCTTCTAAAGCTATATTAGATGTATAGTGCTGACACTAGAGAAAAAGGTTTTCTCAGTAAGTAAATTCAAAAAAAGACACAAAGAATTGATGAATACAGTGATAATTGGACTCTATTACTTTTGACAAGTCATCTGGTCTACCCATGCTTGGGAACATATATAACTAAATAGCCCCTTGAAATGAATAAAGCAGTTGAGAAGTTGTCTTTCAAATTTTAGATTCAACTGTTTCCTATAGATTAGAAATTGCCCAGGTACTTAAGACTAAAAAGAAACTTAAGTTTAGTACAGTAACCATTCTGGCAATGGAAGAAGTTGTTTTTATTTTTTATTTTATTTTATTTTATTTTTTTTGCTTTTTCGAGACAGGGTTTCTCTGTGTAGCTTTGCACCTTTTCCTGGAACTGACTTGGTAGCCCAGGCTGGCCTCGAACTCACAGAGATCCGCCTGGCTCTGCCTCCCGAGTGCTGGGATTACAGGCGTGCGCCACCACCGCCCGGCTTGTTTTTATTTTTAACCTAAAAAATATTGGTTTATTTTTATTTTATGTGCATGAGTGTTTTGCCTACCTGTTTGTCTGTGCCATGTATGTGCAATGCCCATGGAGGGTAACAGAGGGCATCAGATCTCCTGGAACTGGAGTTACAGCTGGTTGTTAGCTGACACATGAATGCTAGAAACTGAACCCAGATCCTCTGGGAAAGCAACCAGTGGTCTTAACTACTGAGCCATCTCTCCAGCCCCAAAGGTTGTTTGTATATTCTATTAAACTTTTGAGTTTGTTTGCAGAGTATCATAATTCTTCAATCTCTGGGTGGTAGGATGAGCATTGAAAATATTCCCTGCATATTAGTGTTTCTAATATTGTTTTTAACCTTCAAATCATTAGGAGCAGTAATAGTTACATCTCAGGGTTGTTGTCATATTTCAATGAGATAGCATGAAGGAAGGATATTTGGATTTGAAAACACAGTAAATGTATTGTATACCCAGGGCACAAATTACTATGCTTGCAGACTTGGAATTTTGACACCAATCAAACAAACACCAAGATGGTTCAATAAAGAAACAATTTGAGTAGGAAGGGAGAGAATGTAGTGTGGTGTTGGAAGGAAGCTCACTCAGGAGTCTTGTCGTGCAGAGCCACAAAGAAGAGCTTCATCAGCAGGGAGTTAGGTACCTTACAGGGAATCAGTTTGCAAGAAGACCCAGGAGCAGTGCAGGAGGAAGGGATGTGGTACTCACACCATTCAGGTCACCAGAAGAAGGTATTCAGATCCCCAAGGAAGAAATGGTTCTCTGTGTGTGCAGGATATACTTTTATCAGCACCCCCCTAAAACTACCCTATACGTTCACAGAGTCTTAGTAAAAAGGTTACCTTATTTGGCAAAAATAGCCTTCATGCAAATCTTAATTTATTCACATCACTTCTAAGCTTTTCTTGCTTGTATATTTTTGAGCTACCACTATGTGTCCCATTTTTAAAACAGGAAAATCTCTTATTCTCTTTGTATTTTTTTTTGGTCAAGTTTATAAGCTTAAGGGGGTGTGCTTGCTCCCTGTGAGTTTTGCTCTCCATGTGTCCTTAGAAGCTAGCACAGTGTCTGCTATGTAGTTGGTATAGAGTCAATATGCATGGGATAGATATGCAATGGAATATAATTAGAAGAAATACATGAATGAAAAAGAACACTTGGTTTTGCAGAGGACTTGGGTTCAGTTCCTTAGCACCCACATTGTAGTTTACAACCATCAGTAATTCCAGTTCCAGAGGATCCAATGTATGCAGACGAAACATTCCTACACATAAAATATATCTAAAAAGGGTGACATTCATTGGCAAATTTGCACTTATTGACTGCCAGTGTATGTGGCTTTACTTACAGTAACCAATCGGATCCTTTGAACAACTCTGAGATAAGCATGATTGTTCCATTGAGTCAATGACCAAATGTAGACATGGAGAACTTTCAAAACTTGTTTTAAACCCACACCTAATAGGTGGTAGAGAATTTCAACCATGTGTGACCAATGTCCAAATTCACAATTCTCCAACTGTTCATGTTCCCCAGGAACAGCAGGAATGATGACACAGAGGAGCAGATCCAGACTCCATCCTTAAGATGCCCCAAGAGGAACTGAGCAACTGAGTGGAGTTCTGAGAATAGAACTGAATTTTCTGTTTGTTCTTAAATAAAAATAGTGTCTGTTTGAAGTGATTTCAATGTTCCCTGTGAGCTAATAACAAAGACAAATATACTAGCAGCACTTGGGATGTAGTAAGGGCTCAATAGATGTGTGTGGTACAAATGGACAAACAGCACAAAAGAAAGAGAGAAAAGGGTAAGTCAACTAGAGGGTGCTGATTTTTAAGAGAAGCCATACAGATGAGCATGGCCAGCACAGGAAAAGAAAATTAAGTCAACGCCGATGAAACCATAAAGATGGGGAATTGGAGATTAGAACAATCTTGGATCTGAAAGTAATAGAAGGAAATGAGAAACAAGGCAAATGCATTTAAACCCACACATAGAGGCTTTCATGTCTTCTATTTAGTTCTCTGAACAATAATAATGGGGTTCTTCTTCAGTTCATTAAATAATCTATTAGAGAAAAACACAACCACAGCCTTTGGAAAGTCAATGAGGCTTTTAGGGCGGGTTCCCCAGCATCAAGGGACCAAATGCTATGAGCCTCCTGGTGCCCTGGATGAATTGCCACACCAGAGTCCAAATGGTCTTCCTGCTGGGTTCAGAGCATTAATTGGGAGCCTTATTAATTTACTGTTACTCAACAGGCAAGAGATTTGTTCTTTACACCAAGGGACAACTCTGGACCCCAGTGGGGAGTAGCTGGTGCTGCCTGGCTCTACGCCATCTTCTATCTGCCCACAGTGATAGCTAGTGTAGGGAGGCAAAGTCCCACCTCCATCCTCTTAGGGTTCCCCGCTGGGCCTAAGAATTAAATGAATATATGAGAGCTTCCTAGGAGAAAAGTATACAAATTTATATAGCTCAAACTTCAGATGGTGTTGTTCTCATAAGGAAATGAAGAGAAGTGGAGTCAATTACATGCTAAAGTTGACAAAGAATAGTCAAGTGTGAAAATGTGATAAGGTCAAAGGGCCTAGCCTAGAGGTGACAAGGAAGACATGGTTAGTTTAGACCAGGTTTGTTGATGTGATGTTCCCTCAGCCTCCAGGCCTGTCCTTAAGTGATAAGGGCACAATGTCTTTCAACATAAGGGGAGATCAGTATGACCTTCTTATAGTTCTTTATGTATTGCCTTTATTTGGGGGTGACATAATCTTGCCTTTGCCACTGTACTAGTCAGAGTTCTTTAGAGTAATGGAACTTATAGAATAAATCTCTATCTATATATAGAAAGGAAATTTATTAGAATGACAATGGCTGGCTGTGAACAGAAAGTCCAAGAATCCAGTAGTTGCTCAGTCCAAGAGGCTGGATGTCTCAGCTGGTCTCTAGTCTATGTTGGAATCCCAAAGGAGTATGTCTAATGCCAGTGAAGGAATGGACTTGCTAGCAAGATGAAAACAAGCTGGCAAAGAACAAAAGCTTCCTTCTTCCATGTCCTTATATAGGCTGCCAGCGGAAAGTGTATTTTCCTGCCACAAAGTCTGGACTAAAGGCGTGGTTCCTACCTCAAAGATCTGGAAGAGAAGTGGATCTTCTTACTTCAAACTAAGCAGAACCCCTTCACAGGTGTGCCTTCCATTTGCGGATTTTAATTAATTCTAGATGTAGTCAAATTAACAACCAAGACGAGCTATCATAGTCACCAAACCCTGGCAAGTTAGGAGCAGGAAGTGTCACTGTTTCCTGACAAAGGGACTCCTTGGTGTCCCAAATGCCACTCCTTGGAGTCACTTTCAGAGCCAGAATCCTACACTGGATGGCACCTGGGCTTAATGTTTGGGGATACTTTTTACGTTCTTTTTCCTGTCTCTTCCTGGAGAGGGACAGTGACTGTGGCGCATCCTGTGTGGACCAGGCAACTATTTAACAGTTCTCTGCTGAGCCATCTGGGTGAGGGGAGAATGGCTTCATTTTGACTTGTGAAGTGGGGTGAGATTGACATAAGTTCCCGACTGCAGGTCGTTTTTCTTCTCATTAATATAACTCTTTGAAATGCTTGTATACACTTAGAGATTCAAAACTTTAAGTACATTAGGACCCTGCCTATCTGTGTCAGAAATGTCAGCTTGTACAGTGGTTACATTAGTAGCTGTGGCGGTTTGAGTAAGAATGGCCCCCATAGGCTCATGTATTTGAATGCTTGGTCACCAGGGAGTGGTACTATTGGGAGGTGTGGCCTTGTTGGAGGAAGTGTGTCACTTGGCTTTGAGGCTTCAAATTCTTAAGCCAGACACAGAGTCTCTTCGATCTGCCTATGGATCCAGTTGTAGAACTCTCAGCTATCTCTCCAGCATCGTGTCTTCCTGCACGACACCATGCTTTCCTCCACCATGATGATAACGGACTAAACCTCTGAAACTGTAAGCAAGTCCCAATTAAATGCTTTTCTTTGTAAAAGTTGCTGTGGTCATGGTGTCTCTTCACAGCAATAGAACAGTGACTAAGATAGTGTTGTCCACATTTCTTAGAAAACCAGCAATAGTTCAGTTAATAGCAGCAAAAAGGTAAATGAAGAAAATACTAGTAATATAAGTTAATATTATTAATCTTTCTGAGTGATTGTTGCTGATTATGATACAACTAATTGAGAAATACTTGGAGATCTGATTATATAGACTTGACTATTGTCATTTAGGCTGGGCTCAGGTCTACTATAACTGGGGAAGCTACTTAATCCTAAAATCTCAGTTTTCCCATTTATAAAATGCATAAATGAGCCATGTGTTTTATTTGTTTATTTATTAAAGATTTATTTTATTTTATGGTTTTTGGGTATTCTGTCAGCATGTATGTCTGTGTACCACTTGCATGCCTAGTGCCTGAGGAGACCAGAAAAAGATATCAGAACTCCTGGAACTAGAATTACAGACTATTTCGAACTACCATGTGGGTGCTGGGAATTGAACATGGATTCTCTGGAAGGGCAGCCAGTGCTCTTAACTGCTGAACCATCTGTCCAATCCTGAGCCATGTGTTTTAAATGACCATGAGCATTAAATGAAGGTCCATTATTTACCACACCTCAGCAAAAGAATACTGCATATTTAATTACAAGATGCAGGTTCTGACACATGGACATTTCTGAATCAGCTTGTGTCTCAAAGTCTTTCCAGAGCACTGCAGGGCAGCTGGAAAACCTGGTATGTTTCCATTGCTTGCCCATGTGCCAACTTACCAGGCATAGAAAGCAGTGTTCATGCCATCAGTAGTGCACCATGGGCCTACCATTTAATTAAATTTAGTGTAATTGTGAGGCAATAGCAATGTTTTTAACACATGCTTACACTCATGGACATTGCTTCTTTGGTTATACTTACAGGTTTTTTGAGTAAAATAAATGCCACTGATATTTAGACTGTTTCTTCAGAAAGTCAGCTGGCAGCTTTTATCTGGTATTCTGAGCTAGAGTGGTAGACCTTTACAAAACTGCCTCTCCTCTCCTCACCTCTTTGTCTCAGCTTTGAAGTTCCTAGGATGTGATCTAAGCACTTCGGCATTCCTTGATGTCTTTAATTGCATGCAAAAACTGCCCACCATACATCAAGCAATGCAATTAAAGAAGCAATGTCCATGAATTTAAGATCCATTAATGTACTTTTAAGTTTTATTATCAATCCCCAAATTGCTTTGCCTGCTAGATGATGAACACAGGTAATGAAAAGAAGAGTATCACTCTGATCCAAAGTGACAAGAATTATGATGGTGATGATTTACTTTCTGTGGTGCTGAGAATCAAACCCAGAGCCCTGCTTCTATTAAACAGGTACTTTGTCTCTGAGTTGTCTTTAGGTAGAATTGTTGTTATCCTTTGTAAGACAGATACAGAGAGGTGGTTGTATCGCTATGGAGAAGAAAATGGTATGTAATTGGTTATGTATAGACAAAAACTTTTGTTAATTTTTAAAGTATTCAACTGGATCCTTGAACTATGGAAGTTGGTATGACAACCTCCTACATAGTCAAAAATCTGTGAATAGGTTTTGGTTCCCTAAAATCTTAACTACTGATAACGCACAGTTGACTAGAGGTCTTCTTCACAGTATAAGCAATCAATTGACATAATTCTGGCTTCTTTATTTTCATTTCCTTCTTAAGTTGAAATGACCAGATGACTACCATCATTCCTGAAATTACTGCCATTAAAGTTAGGGTACAAATCCAACTAGATTTCCCTTTTTGGTGCCATCTAGCACATACAGCTGTTCTTTCATCTTCGAGCACAGTCCTCTGGCGGGGCTCCTTGCTTTCTTTGCTTCTTCAGTAGCTCCCCTTCTTCAGCTTGTCCTCTAAGCTTGTCCTTCCCTTCTCCAGAGATTCCTGGGTTGGACCTCATCTGCCCTGTAGATTCTAATAGTTGTGTAATGCTGAAGGACATCAACCACATTTACGTCTCCACTATAAACCCAACTGCCTACTGATATCTCCACTGAACATCTCACAGGCAAGATGAACAAGTTTAAAATGGATGTGGAACATCTCCTATAAATAAAGCCTAATCTCAGCAAATGGCCCTTGATCCTGTCCAAGAATCCAAGGGTTAATGTAGCTAGAGTTTTCCTGCCTGGCCCACAGTCAGGACAAATCTCTGACACCCGCCAGTCCCACAGCCACTCAGACCCAACCAAGTAAACACAGAGACTTATATTGGTTACAAACTGTATGGCCGTGGCAGGCTTCTTGCTAACTGTTCTTACAGCTTAAATTAATCCATTTCTATTAATCTATACCTTGCCACATGGCTCGTGGCTTACCGGCATCTTCCCATACGGCTTGTCATGGTGGCGGCTGGCAGTGTCTCCTCTCAGCCTTCCACTTCCCAGAATTCTTCTCCTTGTCCCGCCTATACTTCCTGCCTAGCCAATGGCCAATCAGTGATTTATTTACTGACCAATCAGCAACACACTTGACATACAGACTATCCCACAGCACTTCCCCTTTTCTTTTCTTAAAAAAGGAAGGTTTTAACCATAACAAAGTAAAATTACATATAATTTGGGAATTTGGGCGTAGCTTCTCTTACTACTTCCTGCTGGAGGGGGGCGCTGTATCTTATGGGGAAACAAAGAAAATTTTAGAATTATGGAATAGTCCATGAGGCTGTATCATCTGAGCCAGATGCCTTCAAACCGTTCTGGATGTTGGATTGTCTGGGCCATGGTGTCATCGGAGACCTTTCAGGTGGTCTTGGCTGGTCAAACCTGATGTATCTTAATCTGGAACAAATCCATAGTCTCTGGCTTTCTGTGGAAACAAAAGCAGAGTCTCCTTTCCAAAGCAACATATCCTTACATCCAAATTTTGAAGTCAAGATACCTTTAAAATATACATTTTGGCATAACTCAACAGCTTTTGTAATCAAATGTTTTTCTTCAGTTACGAATATCAAAGAGAACATAATCCAAATTCTCTGTGTGGTAGCCATCTTTATGTGGCTTATTTTTTTATATTAGCTTGAGCCTATTGCTTTAAACTGCAGCCCTTCTAAGCCTGAAACGGCGCTGGCGCTATGGCTGCTGGCTCCGCCCACTTCAGCTTCCCAACATGGCGGTAGTACGTTTTCTGCCAGCTCTGGGAGCCATCAACTCTCAGAAATAGTGGGTCTATGCTTCTATCAAAGTAGCGTGTAGCCCAGAAACCTCTTTTTTTTTTTTTTTTTGTACTAGCAAAGGCTAAATCCACCACACAGCTTAATGTGCCACTTGCAGAGGCCTCATTCCCGCCATACTGCATGCACGCCAGGAACCCGCCATAGTAGCTCAAACACACAGGCTGCCGCTAGCTTGAAAGAGACAACTGTTTTTAGCTCCATTTTAGAATCTTTTTACTCAGGTTTTAGGTGGAAACTCTTGCCAACACGTTGGACGCCATTTGTAGCTAGAGTTTTCCTGCCTGGCCCACAGTCAGGACAAATCTCTGACACCCGCCAGTCCCACAGCCACTCAGACCCAACCAAGTAAACACAGAGACTTATATTGGTTACAAACTGTATGGCCGTGGCAGGCTTCTTGCTAACTGTTCTTACAGCTTAAATTAATCCATTTCTATTAATCTATACCTTGCCACATGACTCGTGGCTTACCGGCATCTTCCCATACGGCTTGTCATTGTGGCGGCTGGCAGTGTCTCCTCTCAGCCTTCCACTTCCCAGAATTCTTCTCCTTGTCCCGCCTATACTTCCTGCCTAGCCAATGGCCAATCAGTGATTTATTTACTGACCAATCAGCAACACACTTGACATACAGACTATCCCACAGCAGGTTAATACTTGATTCCTCTCATTCTTTCACATTTCTAGTTCATCAGACAATTCTGTTTATTTCTCAAATGTACTATAATTGTTCTTCTCTCCTAACCCAGTGCTACCACTTATTGTATGTAGCTCAGTATCATTTCATCTTTCCACACTAATTCTTCACATGCAGTACTATAAAGGGGGTTCATCTTTCCCCTCCCCACCTCTTTTTTCTTCCGTGGAGCTGGGGATCCAATTCAGATCTTTGTACATGTAAGGCAAGAGTTTTGCCACTGAGCTCTGGCTCCAGGCAAAGTTGATTATCCTGAAATAGAAACTGCACAGATGATGTCCTTGCTCCAAACCCTTCAATGATTTGCCACTGTACTGAGCACACAGTCTGAGCTCTTACCCATAGGCTTCAGGAGCCGATAATCCGCACTGTTCTTTCTAACTGTATGTTTAGACTTTCCCCTTTTTAAAGACAGAATTTATCCACTCTCCCCTTTCCTTTCTAATGATTTTCACAACTTAATAGTCTTTGAACACTTTTTTTTCTCAATCACTGGATTTTTTTTTCATTTTATGTTGATCATTGCTCTTTAAAAAACAAAAATCCCAGCCAAAACCAAAAAAAAAAGTATTTGTTCTAGTGACATTTCTTCAAGAAGATTTTTTTTTTTTACTATCTAATAAAAGGGCCTCTGTCATTTTAAACTTGAACTTCTGGCTTGCTTCTATAATGGTATTAAACACAATGTGTAATTACGTTCTATCATGGGTGGGGGGGGGTTCATAGGCCATAGCTGCCCCTGAGGAGCTACGGAAGGTGACAGCCTGGGGATGGGAGTCACTTCCTTCAGTGGAGTAGACGGTGCAAGTCGTCCACACTCCAGCTAATGAGCCCACATCCACGCTCCTATACGCAACCCTGATTAAACTCTGTGAGTCACAAAAGACAGAAAGCTAAAACAAGTGATCAACAAAAGACATACAAATGGGAGGGGGACTTGGGAAAAAGAAATGGGAGGAGAATAAGAGAGAGAAATGGGAGGGTGAAAATGCTACTAATATATTATATACAGGTATGGGATTGCCACAGAACAATACAATACAAAACAAAACAAAAACCCCCACAATAAGCAACGACAGAAACTCTTTGTCCTACCCGACTCCCTCCCTCACATAGATTTTTCTTTGATTGCTGTTGTCGGAGAGACCCTCTAGGGCAAGGCTTTCCTACCTCTGCCTCCTTCCTATTTTGGTACCTGGGTTTAATTTGCCTTAGGAAGGACTAAGACATTCGAAGAAGCTAGTTCCTGTAACATTAGCAATCTTTTCCGTATCAGGAGTTTTTTTTTTTAATCATTTAGAAAGCATGGAAAGCAGGGTGAGCTGTTAGTGGAGCTGGCTGGGTGGCTCTGTGGCTGTGCTTTCTTAGGAGCCCCTCATACTAGATGGCTGAAGTCAGACTTCTAGGGGTGCTGTTATGAAACAACAGTCTAGAATTGCCACAAAATTTCCCTTATATTATCCGTTGGCTGCTAGTAGTTTCATTAAAAGAGAAACACCTTTTTCCTTGGAATTTATTGCAGCACTAACAACCCTCTGCTTTCTGAGTGCTGCAATTACTGAACTTCTGTTTGTTTTCCTCCTGATGAATATGGGCAGGAGGGATAAGGTTATTAATTGCAATGACATTCATTTCTAATATATCCCAAGCACAGGTGGTATGGCAAGTGTGTGCTGTGTTTTCCTCATTAGAACTTGTCTGTCTCATTGGGCACATTGTTGCCTTGTGCCTCTGGGTATAATGTGTTCTCCCCCCCCCCCCAGTTCTGTTTCCTATTTTTCATCATTAGTTCTTGGGTTTTATGAAAGATGATACTTGCCCCAGGTGCAAAGCTTTTCCTACATGTTTTAATCGTGTAAGAAACATTTCTCCTAGGATGTTTTAGGGAAAAGCATCATGTAGGCTAAGATTATTCTGTAGCAGGGGTTTCCTAATTTCATTTGGGGCCACAGATTTGAGTATCTAGTCCAAGCATTAAAATTTGTATCTGTAAGATACCAACATGCCTGGATACATGTTTAGGGGTTACCAGAGGTCCAAGAGTTAGTTAGTTCTTAATGCTAAGCTGAGAAATAGACCCTTTGGGCTTTCTTTTTCATTCATTAATTTGGTCAATTGTTAAGCCTTGCATGTAAAATGTCCCTCCCAGACTCATCTATTTGACTTGGCCCATAACTAGTGGCACTGTTTTGAGTGACTGTGAGATCTTTGGGAGGGGGGGCCTAGCTAGAGGAAGTAGGCCTGTAGGGGTAGAGAGGCGTGTCTTAAGAGTTACAGCTCAGCTTTGCTTCCAGGCCCAGTCTTCCGGTTTCTTGAGTCTCTGAAATGCAAGCAAGCTTCATGTTCCTGCTGCCACAGCTACGAGCCTCCATGCACTCAATGTTCTGCTGCGACATACTGTCTACTCAAACCCCGAACCAAAAGAAATCCTTCTCTCTGAAGTGGCTTCGTGTCAGATATGAAAAAAGCAACTAATGAACAAACGAAGCATTTTTAGTGCATAGGGCACATTCAGCATCAGCGAGGGGGAGGTTCACTACCTTGTAGTCTCAAAGTAAAAACCGGCCTCCTTCCATTCTGAGATTAATCTATTCTCAGTTACATAAAATGCACCGTGACGGGAGCAGTTGTGGAGTGCCAGGAACTGTACAGGGCCTTGCAGAGAATTTCAGCAAAGACAGGCAAAGGAGCATGAAGCCCATTTGCATGTGCTATAGTGCTAAATGCTAAACAAAGGATCACTTACATCTCAGCCACATGGACTTTCCTGCAGACTATGGATAAATGCTGGCAGATGCTGAAATGCCTGTGCATGGTGTGGGCCCTTGCTCACAGAGCTGTGTCATTGTGGAGGCATAACCCAACTCATTGTGAGAAAACAGTGTGAAAAGGAGAACCTCTGATTAGTTGTTTTTGTTTAGATGGCTGTGTTTTTGTTTTATTGCTTTCCTATTTGGTCCACAATTATTAGACGGACGATCATCTGAAAAATGCTATAAATTACTGGTATAAATTACTTCTCCACACACAACCCATCTTTTATTATAATACAGAGAAGCAACACTTCCACAGCTATTTCTGCTTTTATTTATTCTCTGCCACATTTCTAGTAAATTTTTTCATTATTGGCAGTGCTTACATAATCACATACTAACACCTACAGGAATGAATCACAGCTCATCTCGCAAATTTATGGCATGCCTACAGAAAAAGCGCCTCATGATGCAAACTTTAAGGCTTAAATTATCTCCTAAAAGCCCCACAACAGGCAAGTAAACAGAATGATTTAGTGATCACAATTAAAAACGAATCTGTTTAAACTCATCTCTTCTTTATTTAAACACCAAGATAAGAAGGACCGGGAAATGCTATTAATAATGGATCAGTCATTTGTTCAGGACACAGTGGAGGCTGGATGCTTCCTCATGGGGAAGGGCTCAGGGATGCTTGCATCTCTCTGCCTGCTGTCTTGGGAGGATGCAGGTTCTGGATTCTGGATAGAGTTTCCCAGAGCCAGCCCTGTGCTTCTCAATCGTTTCCATTTGCCGCTGTCCCTGGTTGCGATGGCCTTTGTCCCGCCATTCCCAGGCATCTTTAGCAATCATTAACACCTTAACAAGTCTGTCCTTTTATTTTCCTGTTTTTCTTTGTCCCTCCAGGCCTTCTCTTTTCTTTCTTGGTCTGTTTTTGTATGTCTTTGTTCCGGGGTCTCTCTTTCTGCTTTGCATCTGGCTGTCTGTAGCTGTGTCTCCCTATCATCTGTCTGTTCTGTTCTTTGATCTACCAGTCTCCCCCACATCTTATGCATCACTGTACGCTTAGCACTGAGTTAAGGGATGGGGATGGCAAAGATGGTGAAGTAGCTACCTATACCATCCAGAGTTTCTAGTCTAATGGGTAGGGAGTGAGAGGAAAGTAAAAGACATGGATAAATAAGGATAGAAATCGAGGGAAGAAAACAATCACATGCTCAAGCTGCCTAAAGAAGTATCTAACCATTGGGGCTAGAGAGCTAGCACAGGTTTAGAATGTGTACTGTTCTTCTAGGAGGACTGGAGTTCGGTTCCCAGCTTACAGCTCCAGGGGATCCCACATTCTCTCTTGGCCTCCATGAGCACTGGACTCAGGTGCACACCCTCCTACCCCCACACAACATAATTTAAGAAGTAAAAAAGAAATACTTACAAAAAGAGAAGTGTTGATCTGTGTCTGAAAAGATCAGGGTGCTGAAATAAGATTTAAATCATGAAGGATAGGCCAGTCTCTTCCAGATGAACGGGGAGGGACCCCTGACGGGGGATGTGCAAACCTGTGAAGGTCAGAAACACAAGCTCTGCAGAAATGGCAAGCATGGCACTTACCCTCAGTCCACCCAAAACTGATAACGGGAGGGCCAGAACGGGGTTGCTTTCTACCCAGGCTTGTTCCCTGGATACACAGAAGTCCACAAAGCTGACATACCTTCTGTTTTGCTTGTGTTTTTCTAGCAGCAGCCATTCAGAAATGGATTAAGGTAGTCCTGATGGGAAGCTCTTCTCTTTCTCAGTCTTAATCAGAGGTTATGAAGAGTTCCTGATTTCTTTAACCAGAGAGATTCATGCTGTGTTTTTCTTAAACTGAACATGGAAACTAAATGCTGGCATTTCAGAGGAGGCTATAGGCCAAGTAAGCAGCGATGAAGAAGAAGGCTGACCAAATCCCAAATATCTTCTGTCAATAGTAATATAATAATAATAATAATAATAATAATAATAATAATAATAATAATGCTGGCTGAGAGGATGCAGCTTAGGCCAAGCACCCGGCCATATGAACTTCCTGACTCCTTACCCATAATTAGATACCTACCTCATTACAGACAGGGCGAGAAAAATGTGGGCATCTCCACATCCCTGATTGGATGAAGACTGACCAGAGTTCTCTGTAAGCAGACACAGGAATGGGGGGGGGACTCTGAAGAATGTGTGTGGCCCTGTGATCATCTGAGTAGGCTTTCCATGAGAAAGGGAGGCTCTCACTGTTGTTGAAGCTTTAAGCCCACTCAGTACACATTGTTCTGGTAGCACGCAACGTTACTCTGTCAGGCTGGTGACTCCCATCTCTACCTCCCAAGATCTCTCCCTCCCTCTGATGCAGAATCTGTTGCCTTGCTGTGTGTTTTCAAAATTAACAGTGTTGTCCTAGTCTTTAAGATGCCTGCAATTTAATGTCTTTGATTTTTTTTAAACAGTTGAAAGAAGATTTACAGTCTAATTATCAAGAATCTGTGTGTGACCTCAGACTACCATGCTTTTAATAGCTACAGAGGCATGCCTGTAGGAGAGATGGGACTACCTCTTCCAGGAAGTGCTGAGTCCAGGAAATAGACTCCAGCCTCATGCTCCCACTATGGCTGCTGGATTTGCCCTTTGTTTTTGCTTTACATTCTTGGCTTTGACTAGACATTCTTGGCTGATTAGCATCAATTTTCCCCCATTTCCTTTGCTTCTACATCACTCACTGCAACTCTAGTGTTAGTGAGCATACCAACAAACTCGGCGGGGGGGGGGATAGGAGGTCGAGGAGTTTTACTTGGTCAAAATGCAGATTCTGGGGTCACACCTCAGTCTTCTGCTTTGTTAGGTTTGAGATCTGGTCCAGAGATCTGATTGACCTAGAACTCCCAGAGAGTGTAAGAAAGGAAGTCCACAGATCCTACTGTGAAAAACACTGACAAGTGCATTGCTATGATGCCTGGCTCCTGGTTACTGCAGCCTGTGACCTTGACCCATTTCTGTTCTGTCCTTGCCACTCTCATCTGGGCCCCAAGAGCTTGAAGTGCCTTGCAGTCTATAGCCTGAGATAAGTCGTATTCTGGGATGTGTGTTGAGAACTGATTAAACTGGCAGTGTGTTTTGAGATGAAAGGGACAGCCTAATGACACTGTTAGCATGCACTTTCCATACCGCTGGAGATTTCTCTCTGTTCAATGGCTAATTACTCCCAGGCTCTGTGTCTCATGCTGAGAACCAGCTCTCAAGGAGCAGGGAGTTTTAGGCAGGTCACTCTTGATTTTGACTCCCAATCAGTCTACCAAGAAGCTGATTGGCTTTAGCGGTATGTACTGACTATGATGTGAATCTTCTGGTATTTACTGACCAGCAGTTAGGAATGTGGTTTGAAAACCTTACTTCAAGTCACCATGAGAACCACCTTCAAATGTTTATTGATTTGGTAATGTTGAGCCCCAATTATTCCTAAGAACCATGCCTCAAGACCTAGGTGAGTTGGAAGGGGGGAGAAGCTGAGGATGGTGTTGAAGCTGTGCATAGTGCATTTTGTCCAGAGATGCCAGCAATCTTGGCATTTCCCCCCTTTCCTTAGAGAGCCAACAACTTTCACCTTTGCACTTAAACTCCTCGAGCTTTCTCTTTGGCATGCCACAGTTGCCAGCTAGTATCTCTACACTAAGGCATTGTGGGTCATTCCTAAGTAAAAGCAAGCACAAGCATTGCAATGTGATAACTGAGACAGCTCCTAGATAAGTAACAGGCAGGCAGTGTATACACAATGGATACACTGGACAGAAGGATGACTTCCATCCCAGAGGCCATGTGTTCAGCATGACGTGATGTGCAAACTTATGAATTGTTTGTTTCTGGGATTTTCCCACTTAATGTTTTCTGACCATGTATCTTAGTTGCTTTTCTATTCCCATGGTGAGATATCATGACCAAGGCAACTTACAGAAGAAAGAGTTTATTGGGGCTTACAGTTTCAAAAGGTGAGAGTCCACAGCCATCGTGGTGAGGAGCACAGCAGCAGGCAGGCATGGAGCAGTAGCTGAGAGTTTATTTCTGGTCCACAAAAAGCAAGAAGATAGGGAAACTGGGCCTGGTGTGGGCTTTTGAAACCTCAAAAGCCTGTCCCCTGTGACACACTTTCTCCAGCAAGGCCACAATTCCTAATCCTTCCAAAACAGTTCCACCAACTGGGACCAACTATTCAAACACGTGGGCCTATGGGAGCTGTTCTCATTCAAATCACCATACTGAGTTTGACTGCAGGCAACTGAAGTTATAGAAATGTCAATAAGAAGGGATAGTTGTCAGGGAAATAAGCCCCATAAAATTGTAACTGGAACCTTCAGTTTGGCAGAAAAAATCATTAGTCATCATACTGCAAGGGACTATTTACATTTTAATAGGCTATGAATCATAGGACTTTTGAATTTCTCAAACTACTTATAACTGTATTTTTTTTCTTCCTGATATTCCTTTAATTTAATTTTTGTTTGTTTTTTAACCGCAGGGCTACCTCATTTTATCACAGTTGGATTTATTATACTTTATAAGGCCTTATTTTTGTGCTATTCCTTTAGAATATTCTTTCACCTAATATTGTCCATTTTCATCATTTTTTTGAGATTCTTAATTTACCCTTTTGTTAATGTTCCATTTAATCATGCTTCATTTTATATCACTGTATCTTTCTGTTTACTTTCTGGCATATAATTTTATCTATCTGCGTTGGTCATATCATAGTTGTGATGTTTCATAAACAGTGAAATTGAACTTGGAGTGGACCCTTTTCCTTCTTGTTTAGCATAGGAAAGCGACTTTTGGTTCTAATGGTTTGGCTCTACTTGTCTTGGGGATCTGCTTTGGCATTGAGTCAACTTCCGACTTACACTTCCTTCATAAGAAATAGATTTCCCTGCAGGGTTGTTCGAAATCCACACTATTCGCTGTCTGCTTCCAGCAGAAAGCTTCATGATAAACTTTCTCTAGTGAGGTGGTGTTGGCATGCCAGTGGCCTCTCACCACTTTCAATAGAGACTGGGGTTAGTGAGCCAGGAGTGTAAAATCTAAGAAATAACCCTTCTTACTAAAAACTGTGAGCCTTATCAAACAGCACTCTGTAGATAGTATTAAATTATTCTTGTTATCTATGGGGAGTGAGGAAGGTTGACTGTCTTCTTAGCTTCACACACATGGGGATTCATGTCAAACCACAGTCCTCTGCAAGAGCAAAAAGTGCTCGTCACCCACTGAGCCAACTCTCTAGCTCCTGAGTTAAGTTTTAAGGATGTTTTACTTAGGTAATGTCTAAGGGCCTGAGAAAAATCTGGTGGTACCCAAGACACTGATACTGAGGGATGTTGAGCAAGGTTTACTGAAAGAATCCTGTCTTCTAAGCAATGAAAGCCCCAACAGTGATCATGTTTTAGGTCATAGGAAGATGAGGACAGGTGAAAGTTTGCTGAAGATGGTGTCATTGTTCACTGGGTGAGAACCCTGAAAGGAAGTGTTCTCAGGAGTCTCCACTTAGCGCTCAGCCATGGCTGGGAACCCCATCAATGACATCATCTTTCATTAGCTACCAGCTGTTATCTGCTATATATAGGCCTCCGGTCACTGTGAGTCATCTTTTAGTTCACTTCTGTCCATTTTCTCAAGTCTGTAAACAGACTTTATCATCTGTGTTTGAAAAAAAAATAGAAAATTACATTTCACAGATAAATGCTTATTTAATCAGTTTGAATGATTCATCCCTTTACCCTTCCATAGGCATTTGTTACTGAGAAATTCTGAGCTTTGGTGTCCCCGTAAGGTAGTGCAGACCAGCTGATGAAGACCTTCTATTCATTATTGGAGAATTTCATACATGTTTGCGATGCACCTTGAGCATATTAAACCCAACTCCCCTCTTCCATTCTCCCACAAATGCTCTAACCTGTCCCCTTTCTCATCCTCTTCTTTCTTTTTATAACCCACGGAGTCCAACTAGTGCCGACTGTGGGAATAGTGACTGATCTTGTTGGCTTGATCTCATGTAGGTCTTACGCAGGTACCCAGAGAGGGCTGTGAGTTCATGAGTACAGCAGTTATGTAATATCCAGAAGACAGGGCTTTACAGCACTCCTCTCCATCTTCCAGCTCTTACATTCTCCCCTCCCTTTCCATGATGTTCCCTGAGCCTTGAGGGAGTGAGTATTGACATCACATTCAGGGCTGAGCACTCACCAAGCACTTATTCTCAGCACTTTGACCAGTTTTGAGTCTGAATTTTCTTCTGTCTACTGCAGAGAGAAGCTTCTCTGGCTCAGGTTGAGAACAACACTCATCTTTGGGTAGAAACATTAATATTTAGAAGGTAGTTTGACAATATGTCCATTTAAAAGGACACCTGCAGCCTCCCCTCCCCCAGCCTATCTATGACCTTTTGACTGGGTTCATAGTACCAGGCATAAATTCCCACCCGTGGAACAGGCCCCAAATTCAATCAGAAAGTGGTTGGTTAACTCCCATCCCTGACAGGTATGGCACTACCGTACCAGTTGGGCACATCTTGCCAGGCAGGTCGCTATCGCAGCATTCAGGTCTCACTGCTGAGTAACTCCGATGATGGCTTTTCATTCCCAGTGGCCTGCATAGCAGCTTCTGGAGCTGTGGAAGCTGGACACCAGGGAAAAAGCTTCCGGGTCAGTTCCAGCTAGACTTCCTATGTCCTTCAGCCAAAGGGCATTGTGTTTTTAGCAGCAGAGTTCTAACAACTAGTTCTGGAGATTTGCACTCATTAACTCACCCATTCTGAGGGAATCATTGTTCATCCATGCAAGGTACCTATGTTCAAACTCCTTTTAAAAAAGTTACGTTTTTAAATTAGCTTACAAGTAGTAAGTTTCTGTAAGAGTTTTTCATAATATTTAGTTTTGGTTAACCCACATCCATCCCTCTTTTACTCTGTCCTTTAACCTATAGTGATTTTTAATATTTACATACCACAGCAATGAACCTATCCATGAATGATCTACCTATCAATCAATTCTATCTATCTATCAATCTGTCTATCTATTTATCTATCTATCTATCTATCTATCTATCTATCTATCTATCTATCTATCTATCATCCGTATCTGTCTCTCTATATGAAAGACACAGATAGACATTCATTTCAAGGAGTTGGCTCATGTTGCTATAGAAAGATAGGTAGGCCAAAATCTTCAGAGTAGGGAATGGACTAGAGGCCTGGGGAAGAGTTGATGTTGGAGACCTCTGACCTCTGAAGGCAGTCTACAGAAAGAGTCCCTCTTTTTCATTTTAAAAATATGTATATGTATGTATGTATGTATGTATGTATGTATGTATGTATGTATATGTGTATTTATGTGTGTACATGCATTTTCATGTTTCAAGTGTTCCGTAGGGAGATCAGAAGACAGCTTGAGAGACTTGATTCTTTCCTTCCACCATGTAGGTTTGGATATCAAACTCAGGCCATCAGGCTTCATGGCAAGTGCCTTTATCTGCTGAGTCATTTTGTCAGCCCCTAAATCCTTGTTTCTTGGAGACAAGGCTTTTATCTGATTTGATGGGGATTACCTACATTTAGAGAATAATGTTTTATTAAAAATATACTGATTTTTAAATTTTCATCTCATTTAATAAGGACTTTTAAAGTTCTATATCCATATCTATTGACTTTTATGTGTATGGGTGTTTCGCCTGCATGTATGTCTGTGCAAACTTGGCTGTAGTAGAGGCCAGAAGGGGGCGTTGGATCTCCTGAAACTGGACTTACAGATGATTCTGAGCCAGGCCTGACTAGTCATAGCCTCAAATTCCCCTAGCCAAGGAGACTGCTTTAAGGATGGAAACATGATTGTTAAGGTTTGAACACGCAGTGTCCCCAATGGGCTGGTGTGTTCATACACTTTCTGCCCAGCAGGTGGCGCTATTTTGGAGGCCTGCAAAGCCTTTTGTACATGGAGTCTAGCTAGAGAAAGTAGGTGGCTAGGGGAAGGTCTTTGAAGGCTGTATTTGCTTCTAGTTTGGGCCTGATTTCTCTGCCTCCTTGTCTGCCCATGCCTGTCTACTCTTTCTACCTTGGGTGGAACCAGATCTGTGACTCTGCTTTCTCTGCAAGGATGGACCCTACTGCTTCTGGAAACCACAGAGCAATCTAAGTCTTCCCTCCTTCGCGTTGCATTTGTAAGGTATTTTATTAATTTACCAAAGCAATGGGAAAAATAACTAGTACAGTGACAAAGAGGAGATGAACATCAGCTTCACTCGGCATTGGGGCTGGAACTGCCAGGATAGATGGTTTGTCTCCCAGTTAGAGCCTGGAGGCTAAGGGCCCGTCATAAATCTAGAGCTATAGAGCATCATCTCTGTTCCTTCACGGGAAAGCTGCTTTGAAAATGCAGCCAAGTCCCAGGGAAAGAATATAGGGCTGAGGACTGGAGAATCAGAGTCAGTTTCTTGTAGACATTGGCTGGACATTGTTTGAAAGTCTGGATCCTGCCAGTGTGATTCACGTTTTGTTAAGCTGTATAAACCAAGCCATTCATTTCCCTGCTTCCACTACTTTGAGTTTCTGTCACTTGCACCTGAAATAATTCTGATTAATACACAATGTGCTGGGCACTGTTGTCGGTGGCTCCTAGAGACAGCCACTTTTAATAATGTTTACTTGATTCTATTGATATTTTTCTCCATGTATCTGAGCAACATGCCTTGGCTGTGGCTTTGGATTGATTTTAGTCAGTAGTCACTGACTTCCTGTTACATTGATTGAGGATCCCCCTCCCACCTCATGCCACACTCCCTCCTACTCTTTATAATTCCGTTACAGCACTTGGCTAAACCTGTACTTACAGTTGATATTATGATGACTTTATCAACCTTATTTGTAGTTGAACCAAATGCTGCTCTCAGATTAGGCATTTTCTTTGTATAATTGTGATTTCCCTCATCACTAATAGTGAATTAGTTTTTGGTCTTTTTTGTTTTCTATATATGAATTATTATATATGTTTTTCTCTCTCCAAATGGGTCAATGTATCTGTCAACCATCCAGAAAAGCATGTTACATATTTTACTGATCTTGTCACTCATTGTCACCCCCATGCCCTACATGTCATCCTCTTCCTACAGTCACTGCTGAGTTGCTGTGGGCTAGCTGATGTAGAGACCAGGTGTACTGCTGCTGTCCAAAGCTTCCTTTGATTGATGGCTTGAGAAAGAAAGCACATTTTATAATACTGTGCACATTTGGATTCAAAGCTTTCTCTTGATTTTCTCCTTTAATTTACTAAGCTACATAGTCTAGTAGCTTCCTTAGAAATTTATTATAGGAAATAATTTTCACTCTGTGCACAGCTATATATGTTATTATCATATATTTTTTATTTGATTATGTACAGTTATTTCTTGAGTGTGTGGGAGAATTGCAGGTAGAAAATAATTTTCTGGGGCTAGGATAATAAGCATATGAGCAGAACACTGGCTTAACATGTGTAAGGCCCTGGGTTTGATTCCCAGCCATGCAAAACCAACCAAATAACCAACCAACCAACCAACCAACCAACCAACTAACCAGTCAACCAGCCAGCCAGTCAATCAGTGAGCCAGCCAGCCAACCAATCAACCAACCAACCAACTAACAAAACAACCAAACAGCCAACCAAACAACCTAGACCCCTAAACAACCCTGGGAGAGTTGTGTTAGCATTTCATTGTGTTCTCCTGTACCCAGTGACTGTACTGGGGGAGAGTCTCAGGCTATTCTGGTAAGTGTGATCGTGTTCCTCTCTTCACACCTGCTGTTCCCCAACTCCATGATTATGTGATTAGAGGTTTTAATAAACCTTACTGGGTTTTTGATAGGCTTTTGAATGTTGAGACTTAACTGAAGAGACCTTCTTTTAATATTACTTCTAGCATAACTTCCACTCATCTGGTTCTCTGTTCTGTTTGAGAACTCCAATAGTCAGGTACTGGCCTCCCTTTTTAGTTTTCAATTTTTCTGTTTTCTTTTCTGTTCCCTACTAGTTCGGAGGTTCCCCTGGTCTTGTTTTCCACCCCTTTTATGAAGCATTTTGTCTAGGTTATCCCATTTTTAATTTCTATCAGCTCCTGCTTGTTGCTTCATTAAAACACCACTGTGTTCTTCCGTATACACGCATCAGTGGAGCTCTCTCATAATAGTGTTTACAATGCTTTTGAATGTTATCCAACTGTTATCTACATTTCTTCTAAAAACCCTTTGAGGGGAAAGAGCTATGGGCTTCAATAAGTTATCCTTTAATGTTGCAGTCTTTCTTTTTAAACACATATTACACAAAATTGCCCATTTTATACACTCAGATGAGGACCTAGATTGAAAGCTGATTGGATGGTGGGAGGGAAGACTGTTCATTTTACTGCTCAGCTGACCATCTGATCTCTTTTTCAAGAGGTAGCCTCCCCAAGTAAGCACACTAGTTGCTAAGGGAAAGTTTTTGCCCCAAAACTTAGTTTTCTGCCCCAAGAGGTGAAGGTGGTTGAGGAAGTGTGCCTTGGGGTGTGAGGAATGCCGGTGCAGACAGCTTCACCAGTCAAGTGGTTTTTTCTTTTCTTTGTTTGTTTGTTTTTGATCTTGTGTGTTCAATACAGCCTCTCACATGCAGCCTGTTTTGTGCAGGAACTCACTCTTCAGGCAAGCCGGTCATGCACGTTTGGAGGCCCACAGTTGCAGAGATAAGTATGTCAATTCTCGTCAGTCTCTCCTCTGTGCCAGCACACAACTCGTAACCGCAGTTAACTGATCGGATGTGACCTGAGGTAACAGGTGACTCATCACCACTCCTTCTGCTCTTATTCAAAATTTCTACTGGAAGAGTTCTAAATCATAATGATAATAATAATATTTTTACTATAATTTGAGCTGTTTTAAAATACAGAAAAGAAATACAAAATTTCCATTTGATATCAATGTATTTAATCTTGATATATATCTCTCTATATATCTACTTAGTATACCTCAAGTATTTTATATATCTGTATCTATATCTATCTATCTATCTATCTATCTATCTATCTATCTATCTATCTATCAATCATAGATACAGATATATCTCAGGTTGACATTGAATGTTCAATATTCCTGTCTTAGCCTCTCATGTGCAGGGATGGAAGATGATACTACCCCCAGCTTGATGTCATTTTTGTAATTAAGCTTCCACTATAAATATAAGAATTTTTACATTGTCCCTAGATGGAAACCAGAAGTCTGAGATGGTGCATCTTGGAGGTAGCCTATATATCATTTGGCAGATTCATGCTCAAAAAGAAGCTTTGTTTCGACACCAAAAGATTAATAATATATATGCACAAAAATTTTGGATTAAAATGTAGGAGGAATACATATATCTTTTGACAGACTTTTATGTCTCACTATCCAACTGCTAGTCTGAATTACGATATTCACAGGTTTATACTGCTATCCTAAGCTTGTTGCTCACTCCCCCGATCAGAGTAGGTATGCTACACCCTTTCTTCATTTAATTCTCCATGTCTACCTACACCAGCATCTGGCTTGAGTAGTAGGTACTCTATATTTGTTGAATGAATGAATGACATTTTATAATTTAACAACTACTTGTCATGGTAGGTTTATTGATCACATTTTATTGATAAGGGAATTGAAGCTTGTAGACATTGGGGGAATTGTCAAGTCTATAATGACTAAGTAGGTATGGAAAATGGGAGGCAGATTGAATGTTAAATTATAACAGTAGAATTTTGGTAACCTTCTTGACTGTGATTGGGAGAATAGAGAATATCTTTTAGGAGATCCTTGCTGAAATATTTTTGGATGAAATGCCATTCATTACTCTTGTACCTTCCATTAGAAAGTTTGTTATTTTAAATTTTTTATGGGGTTAGTGAGATGGCTCAGCAGATAAAGGTGATTGTCACTAAACCACCAAACCCAAGAACTTGAATTTGGTCCCCAGGGTCTTCATGGTGAAAGGTGAGAACCAAATCTCACAAGTTGTCCTCTAACTTCTACAACTATGCCATGGCATGTGTTCTCCCTTCCCAATAACTAAATGAATATAATTGAAAAATTAAGATTTTCTTCTGAACAGTCAAGTGATCTACTCAAGTTACCCCTCTAGTCCCAGTTTTGTGTGTATATAGGTGTACAAGCAGAAATAAATCATTGAAAGGTAGTAATATGTTAATAAACACTGTCTAGGAAGAGAGTATATGAAGTTCCTTCAAAATTTCTGAATTTTGGAAAGTTTTACCACAAACTGAAAAACAAAAAGAAGAAAGAGAATATGATATCAGATTGAAGTTTTTCCAACTCTAAGATATCATTAAGTAAACTAAAGTCCAGAAATGACCAGAAAGTCTTTGATGGCCAAACAACACTTGCCTTAGGAATTGGGAAGTAGGCAATCTGGGGAGTTCAGTTAAGACTATTTAACCAGTAATGCTGCAGGATTTCCTCTACAGACGCATTCTGCAAATTCAGAGCAAGAGACTGACTGACAACGTTGTACTGAGAAAAGAAAGGCAGGGGATGGAAGGCCTGAAAACATGGCAGGAGGGACTGGCATCTGCTATTGGAAGAGGACAAGGGAGACACCAGCAACCTTCCCAGTGGACGGAATAAACACCCAGAAGGTGCCGAGTCTGGTTCTGTGTGGTTGTGGGTTCATAAGGAATGGTTATGCAAACAGTTCAAGGAATAATAACAAATTTCTCAACATGAAAGAGAAATGTGATTTGTTGTTGAAGGGACCAAATGAGCTGGGAACTATTTAACAGTTATTTGAAAAATGACAAAGCAGATGACTTCGGTGGTTTTTAAAATAATTAAAAAAAAAAACCTAAAGATTAATCCAACCAAAAACACTAGAACATAGGACTCAGCCTGAAGAACCTGAAGTGTGGTTCTGCTTGTTTCAGTGAATGAACATTCATTCAAGGCCTCTTCTCATCTCAACCAGTCATGGGATGCGGAGGGTGCCTTGTGCACGGAGCAAAATGTGCTTAGTCGAGACACGAACTGTCCTTGAAGAAAGAGGGATTCAGCTTGAGAAGCACAAGGCAGATAATGCTCCATCTCCATTTGTCTATATACTAATTAATTAATTAACATATTAATTAACATATTAATTAATTAGTATATAAACATATACTAATAGTATATTATTATATATAATTATATATTAATTAATTAGTATATAAGATACATACTAATAGTACATATTAGTATATATAATTAATTAATTATATTAATTAGTAGACTAATCTGCAATTTAGAACCATCTGAGAACAAAGGAAGAAGCACCAGGAGATGGAATCTAACATCACGAAATCTAACATGTCTCTGGTTTGGGTCTCTATTTCTTTTTCCCTCTTGGGAGGTTGTTGGGCTTGACAGAATCACACACACACACGTTTTAGGAAACATCACAAGAAACCTTTACCAAATCATTTGACCAGTAAGTGTGTATTAAAGAAATCTCTTATGATCAGCATGCAGCTAGGTGCAACAACAGTTATAAAGACAACTAAAAGATATTCCCTATATTCACATTGTCTGGGATTTGAAGATGAGTATAAATATAGATTGAGCTTGGGACCAGAAGTGTTTCAGATTTGGGAGGGTTTTGGATTTTGGATATTTTATGGTTTTTACCAGTTGGTCATGCTTAATACAGAAATCTACAGCTGAGTGTGTCATGTCACTGTTTCAGAATTCAGAGCGTTTTAGATTTTGGAGCATGTCACGTTTTGAATTTTTTGGGTTAGGGTTGCTGTGGGGAGATGAAAAAGTCTTGAGTGAATGTATAAAGAGTGGATGAAATCTTAAGTGAATGGATGTGTATTGTTGACATGGGCACAGCCTTGTCAAGGACCAAAGTCTTGGACCTGTGGGAAGTTGGTAAAGCCTTTATCCCAGGTCAGCTATGAAAGGCAAAGTCTTCCTTTGGCCCAAGTACAAGTGAATAGTGTATGAAAAAACTAGCAACTGCCACTTCCTCCTCCTGATACTTACATCCTGAGACTGTTTGCCCACAGACACCTCCTACTAAGACTAACTCCTCTGCCCTGTGCTGTATGGTCCCTGGTTCTTGTGGTAGTTGGTGCCACTCCATCAGAGTGTGCACAGCCAACCTAATCCCAACTTTTCTGTACATGTGTTCATCCTTTCTTAATTCTCTTGCCCACCCCGGTAGGTTTTCAGACTCAAGCTGCATTGGTTGTGGTAGGTAGTAGTCAGAAGGTTTAGGTCTCTTTGAATCTGTTCTCTGAGGGTTATGTCTGTGTGATCCCCTGATCTTTTAAAAGTTCTTTCTAATACCCAGTCCAAATGACCGCAACACTTTGTTTCTAGACAAGAAACTGAGAGGCTATTCTCTGGCAATAGAAGACAGAAGCAAATAGAGAAATTTCCTCAACTCAGCTTTTCACAAGGCAATGTCTTCTTCCTCTCAAAGTGGGACCTGCAGGATCCCAGGCTCTGTTTCTCCTTAGATTTTGCTCTCAATGCCTGGCAACTAACAGACTCAAATTGCTTGGTTCCTGAGCTTGTTTGCTCCTGTTTGCAAGGTTACTTTCTTGCTTACTTAATAAAAATAGAAACTAGAGAATTGACCCTTTGGTGACCCCATCTTTAAAGCACATTCTGTTGTGTAGTCACCTCTTTCTAAAATTTCTTTTTACTTTTAATTGGCACACAATAATGATATGTACATGTATACAAGGTGTAAGGATCCAGAAGGAGCAATGACCATATCCATGCCCTCAGACAGTTAATATTTCTTTGTGTTGGGCATGTTCAAATGAAATGTAGCTACTTTGAAATATATAATGAATTATTAACTACAATCTCCCTACTTTGCTACGGAGCACTAGAACTTATTTTTCTTGTCTTTATTTTTATTCCCCATAGCAAACCTTTGTTCATCCATCTCTATGCTTGTTCTTTCCAGACTGGTTAACTGCCATTTCACTCTTGACTTCTGTTAGATAATTTGTTTCAAGATTAACTTCTTAGGATTTGAGAGAAAGGGGACACGTGTACTCTGCAGATCCTGCCCATTACCTTCTGCATGCCTGTTTTTTTTTTTTTTTAAACCAAGCTTGTTGCTTTTCTTCTTAAATCTTCCATGTTACAGATTGCATTTCTTTCTTTGGATAGTTTTCCCTCTAGTGTGCAGGGTATTATTTTGTAAAATGGTGGGGTAAGAATTAGGAGGTGTCCAAGGATGTCAACAGGCTAAATATATATATATATACTCGAGTCAGTGACATATGCTGCTTGGAAACTCTTTATGTTTTAAACAGTAAAATAATGTCAGTGATCTCTACCACTAGGGAGATGTAGTCTCAGCTATGATACATTAAAAATGAAAGCTAAATAAAATGCCATTTGATCCTAGTTAATGAGAGCTGCAATCCACTTTGTTTCCAAATTTACTGTTGTTCTCCATCTCATTTTTAGAATTCAGGGTCTGGGGAGATGGCTCAGTGGTGAAAAGCATTTGCTCTGCAAACACGAGGACCCAGATTGGAATCCCAAGCTCTCACATAATAACTGGGCATGGCTGCATGAGCCTGTAATTCCAATACTGGGGTGCCGGGAGACAGGTAGATCCCAAGAGCTTGCTGGTCAGATTTCCTAGCTAGTGAGCTTCCAGTTCAGGCTCAGACCTCATCTCAAGGCAACAGTGGAGAGCAATAGAAGAAGACATATGATGTCCTGTTCTGGTTTCCACATGTGTGCACACCGGTGCACACATCTGCATACTCACATGCATATCTCTCTCTCTCTCTCTCTCTCTCTCTCTCTCTCTCTCTCTCTCTCTATCTCTCTCTCTCTCTCTCTCTCTCACACACACACACACACACACACACACACACACAAAGAACTCATAAATGATCTCATTAATAATAATAATAAAAAAGCTGGTTTTTTCAGGGTTACACTTTTTCATCTGTAAGTTTTACACAAACTTGTGCAAACTTGTACAGCCACTCTGGAGATCAGTATGGCGACTTCTCAGTCTACCTCAAGATCCAATGATACCACTCTTGGGCATATACCCAAGGGATGCTCAATCATACCACAAGGACAGTTGCTCAACTATGTTCATAGCAGCATTATTTGTAATAGCCAGAACCTGGAAGCAACCTAGATGCCCCTCAACCAAAGAATGGGTAAAGAAAATGTGATACATATACACAATGGAGTATTACTCAGCTGTGAAAAACAATGATATCATGAAATATGTCATCCTGAGCGAGGTAACCCAGATTCAGAAAGACAAACATGGTATGTACTCAATCATAAGTGGATACTAGATGTAAAGCAAAGGATAACCAGACTACAACCCACAGCTTCAGAGAAGCTAGCTAACAAGGAGGAGCCTAAGAGGGACACATGGATCATCCTGGGAAGGGAAAATAGACGAGATCTCCATGAACAAACTGGAGAGGGGGCAATGGAGGGTAAGGGATAAGGGATAAGGGATTAGAACATAATTGAACGGGATGGTCAAGCTGGAACAGGGACAGAGTGGGAGAGCAAGGAAAGAGATACCATGATGGAGGGAACATCATGGGACTAGGGAGAAACAGGGTGCTAGGGAAATTCCCAGGAATCCATAAGGACAGCCCCAGATTAGACTACTAGCAATAGTTGAGAGGGTTCCTGAAGTGGCCTACCCCAGTAAATAGATTGTTAAATACCCTAACTGTCATCATAGAGACTCTATCCAGTAACTAATGGAAGCAGATGCAGAGATCCACAACCAAACACCAGGCTGAGCTCTGGAAGTCCAGTCAAAGAGAGGGAAGAGGGATTATATAAGCAAGGGGATCAAGACCATGATGGGGTAATCTACAGAGACAACTGAACCAAGCTCATAGGAACCCATGAAATTTAGATTAACAGCTATGTACCCTGCATGGGACCAGACTAGACCCTCTGCATACAGGAGACAGTTGTGTAGCTGGGTCTGTTTGAGGGGCTCTTGGCAGTGTGATCAGGATCTATCCCTGGTGCATGAGCTGGCTTTCTGGATCCCATTACCTATGGTCAGACGCCTTGCTTACCCTTGATGCAGAGGGGCGGGGCTTGGTCCTGCCTTAACTGAATGTACCAGGCTTTACTGACTTCCCATGGGAGGCCTTACCCTTTTGGAGGAGGGAATAAGGGGTGGGTCGGGAAGGGGGAGGTTAGGTGGTTATGGGAGAGCGGGAGGAGGGATGAGAGGGTGATCTGTGGTTGGTATGTGAAATGAATAAAAAAATTTTAAACCAAAAATCACAATATGCTTTACAGCATGGAATGGAAATTTTATTTCTCATTAAAAATATCTTCTTATAGACAATATATTGTTTATTGGCTCACTGGGTACCAAAACATTATGTACTCTGACTAACTTCCACAACTAGGAAAAATACAAAGAATAACCTTTAGATTTTGGGAGGTGAAACCTCGCAAAGACTGTTTTCCTCTTCTATCTCATACCTGAGTGAATCCCACCTTTATTTCTCATGAGGAAGGAGAGGTGGTGTGGTCGCAGCTATGATGTGCTTCTTCAGACTTACAGTGACATTTTTGTATAGGAGCAATAAATAGAAAAAGGTGGCAGAAACCAGGATGAACACATTCTATTTGGCCCAAATCCAATCTACAGAATTCAGTTTCCCCCCAAATAGACGGAGGACTAAATGATATAGGGAGAATTTGCATGTGTATTTTATTCTTTTGGTAGTAATGGATGGGTATCCAACCCAGGGCCTCCAGCATGCTAAGCACATGTTTCCCTGCTCAGCTCTACTCACAGCGTCTGCAAATATTCTTTCCATGTATTAGACAAATTTACAGATAACAGAATAGGAGCAGGATGCCATACATGTAACTCCAATGAAAGGCCTTGAAGGGCTGGACATTGGTAACAGCAATAAGGAAGGGCAGGACTCAACTCGGAATACAAACTTGGAGGCAGAGCTGATTGGTTTGCCAGTAAGATATTCATATATTCATAATCATTTCCTTCCTTCCTTCCTTCAGTTTCTTTCTTCCATTTGTTTGTTTGTTTGTTTCTTTCTTTCTATCTTTTCTCCCTCCTTTTCTCCCCCCTCCCCTCCCCACTACTGCATGTGTATAGGATGGGGTATTTAAGAAAGACAATAATCAATGATTCATTGGGGACAAATGTGAACCAAGACGGACATTATCATAGGGACTGGGGAGACAAATTTTAATTAAATAACTCCCAAAAGTAAACTGAAAAAAATATTGCATTGCAGCAGTATTTCAAGGGAAAGATTTGTGCTGCTGTGCAAGATGGGTGGGGTGGAGCACGCAAAGGAAGACTTGTTTTAGCTGAAGTCTGAAGTGACGTGCAGAAGGAACAGGCTTCCTGTTTCCTTCAGATGATCTGCTGCCTTATCTGGGGAGGCTACATAAGCAAAAGAAAGAGTCAGTTTGTGCAGAGAGAAGCCTCACTCCTACCCTCCTTTTCCCTGGTTCTCATAAAAAAAAATGTGGGCACCAGAGAGACAACTCTGAGGCTCCCACATGCTGCCTAGTTGCTTTGCTCTGCATTGGGAAGGTGGAATGCAGCCTGTACGTTCTGTACTTTACAAGTTCAGTTAAAAAAAAAAATCTTTGTTTCCCATGAGTTGCCTAGCCAAGAGATAATGATGCTGTTTCTTTTACTTCTTTAACTACAATCTCTTGTGAGCCTTTCTTTACTCACATTGAGACAGATTTGAAATGATTACTCATATCGGCTTTGGCATCAGAGCATCTCCAGTCTGATGTTTGGCCTTACCAATTACCAGTTTTGTGTGGTGAGACCTTGAGTCACTTTCCTGAGGCTCAATTTGCTCACCCGTGAAATAGAGCAAAAGTAGTAACTGCCCTGTAGTGTTGTTCGTAGAACACGTCAGTTGATAGATGCTGAGCTGTAGTGGGATGTTGTGCTAGAACAAAATGTGGCAAGTTGTGCAGCTCAAAACAACACTGAGCTATTACTGGATACTTTTGGAGGTCAGTAAATTACAAAGGGCTCCACTAGTCTATAGGGCCAAGCTGTCAGCAGGGCTGTGGCCGCCTCTGGAAGTGCTAAGGGACCTTTCCTGCCCTAAGCAGCTTTCGGAGACCACCTCATTCTTTGTGTGGTAGTCCCTTCATCTTCAAAGCCAGCAACAATGCCACTCTGGCTTCTACTTCAGCCACACATCTTCTTCCCTGATTTTTCTGCCTTCATCTTCCCCTCCACAACAAGAACCTTCTACTATAGTACAGAGATTGGAGAATTAATCAACTATTGAAAGCTTTGTCATATACTTCTGGAGGCTAAGAAGCCCACCGTCAGGACCCTAGTTAAGTTTGGTGTCTGTCAAGGATGACTCTGTCACTGCCAAAAAGGCAGCTGTTGCTTCACCTCCAGAAGGGACTAACACTGTATCCTCACGTGGAAGAAAGAGACCTTTTATAAGTTAGGAATCCCATCCATGAGGGTAGAGGGGCCCATAGCTTAACCACCTTCCCGCCTCGCCTCTAAGTACTATCACCTTGAGGATAAAGTTTCAACAAGAATTCTGAAGGGAACACAAATGTTCAAAGCAGGAAATTCTCTTTGGATTACCTTGGGCCCACCTGGATGATCCAGGATAATCTTCTTATTCAAAGGACTGTTGATTGACAACCTTAATCCCTCCTTGTCATGTAAAGAAACAGATCACAGGTCTGGGGATTGTGATGTAGGCATCTTGGGGAACCCTTAACCTGCCCTCCATGGAGCTTAATACAGACAGCTGTGGCTAAGCTTGATGAACTCTCCTAGTTGATGAAAACGATGTGAGGAAAAAAGTCCACTGATGCCTGTGGACACCACGCAGCCCATGGCATGATGGATGACGTAGGTGATGTGGGAGTGGCTCACAAGGGAGGACCACACTTGATCATGAGGATCACGAATCCGGAAAGAATCAGTGCCAGTAGGATGACAATTAGGCCTTGGTGGTTGGATCAAAGCTGGAGAGGAGACCAGGTTGGGTCCAAGAGAGGTGGTGGAGAGAGAACCTCCTGATGCCATGTTCCATACAAATATAACATGTACCAAGTAGAATTCACAATTTTCCAGTAACTGTGTCAAGAAAACAAACAAAAAAAGACATAGATAAAATTAATTCTAATAATATATTTTATTTAACCCAGATAATCAAAGTATTACAAATACAACGAGGCTATTGAAATACTTTGTTTTCCCCCTTCAAATTAGGTCTTTAAAATCTATTGACTTAGAATGCACAGCACATCTCCGATAGAACTGGCCACATTTCAAGAGCTGAGCAGTGGCATGTGGCTAGCTGTGCTGTGGTGAGCAGAACAGAAGAAAACAGAAAACAACATTGATAGAAGCAGGGAGATGGTAAGTTTAGGAAGGATTTGGGGACATGGCAGTATACAGTGGAGAGAAAGCTAAAGGTTTGGCTCAAATCATGGAAGGCCCAGGACGTTATGTTGGAATGTTTCCACTTAATTTGACAGGATGTGAAGGAAAGCCATTAAAGCTTTTGGGCAGAAAAATATTTGGAGTTGCTTGACAGGTGCTGTGATGGAAAAGTGCCATAAGGTTTACACACAACCTCCTTTCAGAGTTTTCCGTCTTATTGAGGGGTAGAATGCCTGCATTAAAACAGTATTGATGACTCGGAATAGAGCACGCCACGGGCCAGATCATCAGTAGAAGTGATGAATGCTGGGCAGAGACAGCAAAAGGGTTCCCTAAGGGATGAGCTGTTAGGGAGTACATACAGTGTGAGAGAGATGTGCTGTACTTCAATTAGATTTGGGAAGAAGAACACAGCATCATTTTATAACCCTGAAGTTCAGACATCAGAAGTGAATGTCCCTAGGCCGAAACCAGTGCTAGAAGGGCCCTGGTTTTCCTTGAGGTCATGAAAGGTTCTGTTTACTGGCCCTTTCCTGCTTCCCAAGGCCATCTGTATTCCTTGGCTGGTGCCCCCTTCATCTATAGGGCCATGATTTTGACCTCTGACCTAGGCAATGGAAGGGGCATAGGGGAAAGGTTGGGTGGCATCTCTACTGGGAAGTGGTTGGTCTGAACCCTGAGTGTGAGTGTTTGGGGCTCCATGATGGAGTGGAGTGGTGAAATGGGGAAGAGAAGGGGTCTAGCCTGGGAACAGCATGAGACAACAGTGGCGAGCTGGACTGATGTCAGATTTTGGTTGAGCCTAACAACTTAGGCATTCTCTGAAAGGCAAGAGATCCCCACTAATAATTTAACCCAAGGTGATGACACGTCCTATGCAGCTTGCTTTAGGATGAATCTGATATATAGGTGGGACTGGTTAGAGTCCAATGAGATTGAAGAGTAGGGGACCAGATAGAAGTCTATTACTATAGTTCTGGTATAAGACCAAGGGTGGTAACCAGGGAGGGAGAAGTGGGCTGATCATTAAGAATTTAAGGTAAGGAGAGAAAGACTACAGAAAACACTGTCTCCCATGACAGATGCTAATATGAGTGGCATGACCAGAATATTTGGTGCTTGGCAGTGGTAAAGTGAGTGTAAATTGTGAAGATTTCATAGTAATTTGTGTCATGTCATAGGACCTGTTTTTATACAGTAACATTTGACCAGTTTGCAATATAAAAGAAACTCATCAGGCTGACGGTATGAGACAGCCCTCTTTCAAATGAGATAAACTCTAATACTTTAATACTTACCCAGTAAGATCTTCTGACTGTCATCTGTGGTATAAGCATTCACTTAGGACAGGAGAGGGTGTTTTTTCTTTCCACGGAGTATCTAGATGAAAAGAAATTCTATAATAATCAAAGGAAAACTAAAATTCTAATCCTTCTCTTGTCTGTTAAGTGAGCAAAGCATAAAACTACACTGTAGCTTTCTCTGTTGCCTGAACCCCCTGGGGTCAATGCTCCAGGGCTGAGGGTAGGCTCTAGGAATAATTGATGGAGCTATTTATATGCCTGTGGTGTTAAGCTCTAAGCCCTAGAAGACGCAAATGAATGCTGTCAGATCCTTTTAAAGGACAAGGGAGCGAGTCATGAAAGGTACAGTAGCATAAGACAGTCATGTGTTGTAGAAGGACATTTTGGTCACACATCATAAAATTGGATCATCAAGTGATGTCATAGCTGTCTTAGTTCACATAAGGGTACCCCATGGTGTTTGTGCATTGACAAGATGGCCGCATTTCTCAGAATGCGTTCCTTGCTACACAGCACCTACCTAGCCCAGTCAGAAGGCGAATTATTGTGGTCTTGGAGGATGTTTGAATATTTCAGTGCCTCCACCAAACTGTGAATGGCTCACTGGGTGACAAGGTTAGATGTCCATACAAACCCTTCTCACTAGTGTGAAGTAGAAAAGGAAACAGCTCCAAGTGAAACAGCTGTAAGTTGTTTTCTAGATTTGAGGGACTGTGCTTGAGTGACACTGTGCTTGAGTGACACTGAGCTACACTCACACACTTGATGTGACGAGTCAACAGTGTTGTGTATAGTTTTTGAGGCCCTACTAGATGCTAAGCAAGCTCTGGAATATGTTAGAGTTGCTTTCTGCTGGATCATAGCTTGATCTGATTACAATACCATAAAAAAAAACAACAACAACCATTTCTTAAATAATTAGTTAATAAGTCAATCTCCCATACAGAGGTCTCCTGAACTGGGGACAGCTCTAGTTTATGCTGATCGCTTTGTTTATGTTTCCAGTGTATATTCCTAGACAAAGGCTAGGAAAGAGCAAGAGTTGTTCCCGCCACCCCAGGCCCTCTTCTGGATAGTAACCTTCTAGGAGGCACAATCTCAGCCTTAATTCTTTATCCTAATTATACACAGAGTCTAATACATTATCAGGCATAGGTAGCGGTCTAAAAGGAATAAACGCAATTATGACAACAAGACGATTCGTTCAATCTCATGGCTATGCTTCAAGTCTCTCTGGGCTTTATTGAGCAGACCAAGTTTTGTTCAGCAGCCAAGAACGCCATTTGCAATTTACCAAATCCATTGCACTTTTTCCCCCGAGATTACTTATAATATTTTCTTCCTTTATTAGAAAAGCTTCCATAAAGGAGAGTTTTGTAAAGAGGTCTTATGAAACATTTTAGAAAGATAATTATTGCTGAAATTAAGATGAGTAATTATGGTCCTGAATCAACTTAGAAAAGTGATTTGCTTTCATGAGGAAGCCTGGGTTCTTACTGGCTTCCTTTTGTAGCCTTCGGGCTTAGAAGTAATTGGTCTTTGGTGGAAGGAAGGGGCTGTTTAGTCTAAGATATTTACCATTTACATCTTGGATTGGTAATGATTGCATCTTGAGACAGACTCTTGGAGGATGTGTTCAATATCCACTTTAAGAGGTACAAACCTCAATTTCAGAGATTATTATAACACTATCAGTGACAGTTTAAAACAATGCTGGCATGGCTGGACAATTTTGCATAACAACTAGATTTTGGGATTTTAAAACTCTATCATTTTCCAATGAATGTTTCTGATCAAAGATAAAAGTGACACCTACATTTTGCTTCCTAAAATTAGTAAATGCAAATTAAGGATCACTTTTCTGTCTGTGAGAGCCAATCTGTCCTTCAATTATTTAACAAGATACAAAGCACTGGGAGATCATATACTAATGTTTGGTGGTCCCTACACACCACATGGAAGCACCATCTCTTAGTCTTTATCTCCTTCTCATACTCTCTGTGGTAGATTGCCACAAGTTCCTGTTCTTCCTCTGAGCACACTTTTGTATTATTTTTTTTCCAGAAAGAAACTGGAGTATTTCACTGTTTCTTTATGCCAGAGCCTGGCCATTGGCTTTGCTTTGGCCGTAGAGAGAATAACAGAAAGAACATAAGCAAATCCTTGCAAACACCAGTGCCCTCTCATTGCTCTTGGGAACCTGAGCTGCCCTGTGAAGTCTATGTTAGCTGGTAGGGACATACAGATCAATGTCCCTGGCCATCTCAGCAAGTAGTTAATTTCCAAGGGGTATAACCATCCCTCTGACATGCTTTCTACACAGGTGAGTCCACTCTTGCCATCAAAAAAGCACCCAAATTAATCCAGCTCGAATTGCTGACTCTTAGAATGGAGAGTTAAACAAAAATTGCTGTCTTGGGCTACTATGTTGGGAGTAGTTTGTCACATAGCTCATCTAACTGACAGAGCTATTTAACCAGGAGCAATATCTAAACTTGTTAGGTATGTGCTTGGCCAAATGTGGTACCCAATGCTTCAGATGTGGTGTTAACTATTTCCATTTAATAATAAGAAACTGTGTTCAATGGAAGTAAGTTGTCGAGAACCAGGGTTCTAAGCCAAGCCCAGCTCATCCTGTCGAATTTGGCTTTTCCTGGAATAAGACCTTGGTTAAGAAAGGAACTCATTGTAAGTAGTTTAGTTGAGATGAGAGGGATAGGCTGAGACAGAAAGAAATAGAACATATTTAGCAAGCTACTTGGTCTATAGTCTGCTTTGTAAAGCTGCTCTAAGGGTCAGGGAAATGGGGTATTTGTACAACTTCTGCTGGCTGTTGATTGGAGATAGCTTGAGGATGGTGATGTGGGATTTATGTATGATACATTAATTATTCAGCCCTCTGTGTAGTTTCTCAAGTCATAAAATACCATTCAATCCATGAGCTTTTGACAGTTGATTTTCTTGAGATGTGCTAAAGTAGTTAAAGCTTATGAACTGCTCAATTTGGGCATCTACTGTGGGCCCCACCATCATGAGATTTTGTTTTGATTGTTTGCTGTGTAACTATTCTGCTATAATAATAAAAACATAGAAAGGGAAGGAGAACCAGTTGGGAGAGGAAAGATTAATAATAATAATAATAATAATAATAATAATAATAATAATAATAGATGAAGGGGAGAGGAGAGGAGAAAGGAGGGGAGGAGATATGGAGAGAAAGAGCAAGATGGGTGCACAAATCTCCAACCCCGAAAGAGGCAGAGAAAATAAAGATAAAATTGCTACCCAGTGCAATACTGATAATGAGAATAACAACCAATCAGAAAAAGGCTTGCACTTTCCATTCTCTACTACTTATCCTTGAGTCAGGCAATGTTTGAAACACACTTAATACCATTAGCTCATTTGGTTAGTTGTCTCTCCACAATTTCACTTAGGCAAAAAGTGTATGGAGAGGGTACTTATAACAAGTCTTTCTCTGTCCCACCAGCCAGCTCCCAAATAAGGACATGGAGACTTATTATTAATTATGAAAGCTTGGCCGTTAGGTTAGGCATGTTTTTAACTAGCTCTTATAACTTTCATTAACCCATATTTTTATTAATCTATGTTCTACCACATGGCTTTTACCTCTTTCCCATTCTGTGTATCCTCCTTGTTCTGCATCTGGCTGGCATCTCCTGCATGCCTAGATTCTTCCTCCTCTTTCTTTCTCGCCAAAGAAATCCTGCTTACACTTGCTGCTTAGCTATTGGCTGTTCAGCTTTTTATTACATCAATCACAGCAATACACCTTCAATAATATACAAATGTCTCATAATATTTCCCTCTTTTTGTTTAAATAAAAAGGATGGTTTTAACTCTAACATAGTAAAACTATATACAATAAGAACAATTATCAAGTAAGAAATATATTCACAATGTCCAGTCCATTAGTATTTGGCAAATTCAGAGAAAATACTCCATTATCTATCTTATCTTGTTGAGTCCAAAGTTTTGTACTTGATTTAACTTTTATCAAAACTATGGCCAACTCTAACTATAACAACTATCTAATCTTTAACCCCATCAGAGACCCAAGAAGGATATAATACTACCTGAATAAATGGGAAGTGCAGAGCAAGCAACTTCCCAAATTACGAAACAACAGAGACATCTGGCTGCCTGCACTGTCATCCCAAGGTTCCTCTGCAGTGTTGGGGCATCCATCTTTGGCCTACAGGCCTAGAATATCTGACAAACTTTTCTGTGAAGCAGCAGTTCTGAAGGAGTGTTTTACTTTGTTGTGGTAAAGCTCAGCAGTCATTTTCTTTTGTGTCCTGTTTGTCCAACTTGGACAGCATACTGTCAGCAGTCAAAACAAGAGCAGTTTCTTGCCTAAATGGTTAGCTTTTGTCACAAAGAAAGCAAATTCTATATGGAGGTTCTTTGATGTCCATCATCCTTTTGTGAAGTAAATTGGTGCTTCGAGGAACAGATGTGTCTCACTGTCATGAAAAGCCTTATGTTGTTAAAACATTTTAAATGCCATATTCCATAGGTCTATGAAGTGTTTGAAGACCATCTATTTAAAATATATCTGTTTGACCTTGAAAACATACCTAACATGATTGTTAAGTTTGATTGCTACAGATGACTAAATATTAACCTGTCTTTCTTAATTATCCTAAATAGCTCTTAAAGACTAGACCTTTACATTTTTAAATGAGCTGCATAGGTACAATACCTTAAACAAGAAATAAAAACATACAATACAGTATAACAAAAATAACCTTAAATTTGTATCAATATACAGAAATCCATACCAATGTAAAATATTTGAGACTAGTAGTTGTATTTTAGTTTGAAAGTAGATTCAATAATCTACTTTTATCCTACCATTTCTATATCCCCCCTTTTCTTTTCAGAATGAGATCCCTGAATCTAGTTTTCTTTGCTTAGTTTCCTCCCTGACCATAACCAATAACAATTTGTAACCAACCCCCCTAAATAATGACAAACATCCATAATCCTCTGAACTACCAAAAACCACCCACCCAACCTTTTGAGAGTGTGGGTAGTGTGTTTTTTAGACTGCCCTCTGTTGTCTGGGGTGATGGCATCTTTAGGGGACCCTGAGAAAATTGGGATAATGGTCAAGTCCTGGGAGAGCTAGCTGTGTTATTTTTTGTTTAGTCTCTGCATGATGGGACAGTATAGAGCTTATCTGAAGTCTTGGTTGTACAGTCTATGAGGCTGGACTATCTCAGCTAGCAGCTTTGAAGTTGCTCTGGATGCAGAATTTTGAGGAAACTGCAACAAAGGCATTCTGAGAGGCTGGGATCATTTGAGCTACTTGTTTTTATTGATGTTGGATCTTTTTTTCTCCCTGAAAACACATTAACTTTTAAAGATAATATATATATCTGTATTAACACAAGTATGGATTGTGCGTTGTGCACAAGTCAGTTAAAGATGATGTTGTTTTTTGTTTTTTGTCCCACCTGCCAGCTCCCAAATAATGATACAGAGGCTTATTATTATGAAAGCTTGGCCTTTAGCTTAGGCTTGTTTCCAAATAGCTCTTATAACTTAAATCAATCCATATTTTTATTAATCTATGTTCTATCATGTGGCTTTTACTTCTATCCCATTCTGTGTGTCATACTTGTTTGCATTTAGCTGGCATCTTCTGGCCACCTAGATTCCTCCTCATCTTTTCTCTCCCCAGAAATCCCACCTATACCTCCTGCCTAGTATTGGCTAGTCAGCTTTTTATTATACCAATCACACCAATACATCTTTACACAGTATACAAATATCCCAGAACAGGCACTTCTGGGCATTGAAATATCCTGAAATCAATAGACCTAGGAGTATTTAGAAGTAAAGTAAACGCAATTGTCATCTCTAAATGTGTGTCCTTGTGATGTTGGTTTGTTAGGGCTCACATAATAAAATACTATTTTTAGATGGTTTAAACAACAGAAATTTAGTCTTTCAGAGTCTCAGAGAAAAGAAGTCCAAGATTGAGGACTGGTTGTGTTTGACTTTTCTGGAGCCTCTTTCTTTGGCTTGTAGATGGCTTTTTTTTTGCTTTATTTTTGTGAAGTCTTTCCTCCATGCCTGTATATCACTGGTGTATCCACAGGAACATGAGTTATAATGGATTTGCTTCCTCTCTACCTCATCAGTCTCAACTAAACTTAATAACCCTTAAGCCAGGTGTGGTCATGCATGTCTTTAGTCCCAGCTCTTGGGAAGCAGAGACATGTACATCTCTATGAATTTTAGATCAACCTGGTCTACATCTCAAGTTCTGGGCCAGCTGAGACAACATAGTAAGATTCTAAATATAACTTTATTCTACTATCAGGGATTTAGAACATACCGACTTGGGGGCACAATTCTTCACAAATGTTACATATAATTCTACTTGGGAAGAATGCCAGTCCATCTGTTTGAGAACATACTACTTCACGTACTTATTTATGTAATAGATCCTCCATGTGTGTGTACTGTGCTCTCTCTTTTATTCCATCCTCTAGAGTAAAAAGCAGTGTTAATGATAGATATTGGGTTAATGTGTTGTTTCTGAGAAACTTTTAAGGAATTCTAGCCTTTCACAGGGGAACCCCAGCCTCAGCTGAGATAAACAGGTAGACATGTCAGCTTCTCTGATGGTTGAGGAAAGAAGATGTTTTGCTGAAGGGATAATTCAAAGATCCCAGATGACATCTTCTGGGAATAATTGCCTGCAGTGGTCTGAGTACCATCTTGGTTTTCCGTGTCTTTAAAAGTTGAATAAAAGTGGCTTGCCTTCTGATCCAAGGAGCTGGGTTGTATACCAGAGGCATAGTCTAAGTAAAGTTCATAGATTATTGATTGATGTTGACCAATGATATTGTTAAAGTTCATACTACTAACCTTGAAATTCAGAGCTTGAACTTTCATTTGTCTGTAATCAAGGCTTTGGGTAAAAGTTGTCCAAATTTATTTAGAGGATATGGAGGTCTTAACTCTGGAGTTTCTGGATCCATTATCATTTGTATCAATTTTAAAACAAGGGCTGATAGAAGTGTGACCTTGAGATGTTGTATTTGTTTCTTTTTTAATTTAGAGAAAGAGAGTTTCATTTTGTAACCAGACTAGGCTGGACCTCATTAAGTAGAGTAGGTTGGAACTCACTCATAGACTAGGCTAGCCTTGAACTTGCCTTTACCTCCTGAAGGATGACATTAGAAGCATGTGCTACAACATCTGGCCAACCTTGATCTTAAGCAAATTTATTCTTTTATAATAAAATTAAAATCCTAAACTAAATATAGTTAATCTTCAAGAAGTAATCAAATGCAAAATAAAATAGCATTTTATAAAAATATTGGCATGGAAAGATTGAGTAACTATTAGCATTCATTTCTGCTCATCTGACTACCAGTGGGAAACTCCAGAATTTTTTTTTTTTTTTTTTTGGTGGGGGAGTATGACATATACACTCCTTGTTAAAAATTTCCTTTCTGTGCTCTTACTGAGCTTGAAATCTGTCTTCAGGTTAAGGTTCTAGAGAAGCAAATGAGAAGGGCACATGCTATCTAATGTCCCTCTTAACACAGCTTATTAGTTTGTTTGTTATTTGCTTTACCTTAAAATGAGGTTCTGAAGGAGTCAGACACTGGACATGTAAATTTTAGTGAGAGGGGAGAGTTGGAAATATGGAATATTATGTTGAAAGGCAGACTGAAGAAGATATGAGAGCAGCTGGAGAGATAGCTCAATGGCTAAGAACACTTGATATTGTCGTAGAGGACCCAGGTTTGGTTCCTAGCACCATGTCAGGTGGCTAACAACCTCATGCATTTCTGGGGAATCTGATGCCATCTTCTGGCCTCTTCAGGTATCTACATGCATGCAGTACATTCATGTGTAGGTGCACACACACACAAGCACACACACACACACACACACACAGAGGCACATATACATAAAATAAATATATCTTTTTTTAAAAAGTCATGAAAGTGGGCTTAGTTAGAATTGTATGCCCAAGTCCAGGCTATTGTGGTTCAAAGAAGACTAGCAATAAACGGTAAATGATGGATTAATCTCTGGTCATTTTGCATTTTCCACCTGGCTGAGCATCTCATTCTCTCTCAGGTAAAGGTGAAGTTCAAAGAATAGAAATGTCTTCTTTTAATCTGAGCTTCACTTTCAACCATCTCTCTTGAGACCTTGTCCTCTTACACAAAGTCATCCTATTGAATAGGTGATGGGAAATAGCATCCATTTTTTCCAAAGTATCTCCTTGAACTGCTTTCCTTGCACTTCCATTCAAGCATGAGAAGTCTCCATTTGTTAGCAGCTTTCCAATACAATCGGCATCAGAACACATTCAATAATCAGTGATGAATTTGTATCTCAAAGCAAGCATTTGTGAAAAGAACATTCAGCAGAATGAACTTTCTATGTACCAGACAGGCATCTTCCTAATGATTTGTGAGATGCCATTGAAATGACCCTACTCCCAAATTCTCTTCTCCCTCCCACATAGCCTTAAGTCCCAATCATTAGAGATTAGTTTCCCTAGATTAAAAGACACAAAGTTTCAGAGAGTTCCCTTTGAAAATTAAATCCCTGGGCATGGGAAGTAAAATATGAAGAGGGGGAGGCATTTCAGCACAAATGAATCTATCTGTACCAACAACTTAGTTCCAAACACGACAAAGACAGTTGTGGATGCAAAGTGATTATTAATGAGCAAAAAGGGGATGCACCCAGAGAACTTATTTCTCATCCTTGTGCAGAAGTTCAAGGAAAGCAAGTTCAAGGAGATACTTTGGAAAGAATGGATGCTGTTGCACCAGCACCTATTCAATAGGGTGACTTTGCGTAAGAGGACAAAGTGTCAAGAGAGATAGTTGAGGGTGAAGCTTGGTTTCAGTGAAGACATTCCCACTCCTTTTAGGGAGGGCAGTCAGAGTTCTAAACCACAGTGGCTGAGTTAGTGAGAGTCCATGCAGGAGGAGGAGGAACACGGTCTGGTTGGTGAACTTGGAAAAAAGGAAGTGAGAGAAATTGGAGAACAATTTCCTATAGTTTAGAATTTGGTATAGAGCTAGCCCTATTCATAATACTTTATATAAAAGTTGACATCTACTATGTGCTAAGTAGTATGTCACATGTCATAATTTTTAAAGAATGTATTTATTGGGCACTTGCACAATGTCTTACAAATATTAGTTAACTTGATTTTTTTAAAAAAAATTTCCCTGTCTTAGTTACTGTTCTATTCTGTGAAGAGAACTATGACTAGGGTGGCTCATAAATAAAAGCATTTCCTGATTGGGGGCTTGCTTACAGTTTCAGATGATGAGTTCATGACCATGATGGCAGGAGGCAGGCAGTCATGGCATTGGGGCAGTAGCTAAGAGCTAACATCTGATCCACAAGCAGGAGGCAGAGAGAGAGAGAGAGAGAGAGAGAGAGAGAGAGAGAGAGAGAGAGAGAGAGAGAGAGAGAGAGAGAGAGAGAGAGAGAGAGAGAGAGAGAGAGAGAGAGAGAGAGAGAGAGAGAGAGAGAGTTTTCTTTCTTTCTTTTTTTTTTTTTTTCGGAGCTGAGGACTGAACCCAGGGCCTTGCACTTGCTAGGCAAGCGCTCTACTACTGAGCTAAATCCCCAACCCCATAAGAGAGAGTTTTTGAAACCTCAAAACCTCAAAGCCCACTCCCAGGGACCACTTCCTCCAGTAAGATCACACCTCTAATCTTTTCTAAACAGTTCATCAACTTGGAACCAAACATTCAGTTATATGAGCTTGTGGGACTACTCACATTCAAAACACCACAAAACCTTTATAGTTGATATGGTTTTCTTCCCATCTTATAGATCAAGTGACAGATGTAGGTTAAGTAATCCAAGATTGCATGTTTGTAAGTGAAGAACTCATATTCAAACTTGGGCTATCTGTTCATGTGCTTAATCATTGCTTTGTTTTATGTTCACAACACAATTCTGTATATGCTACTCCTTTAGCTGCTCTTTCACTCAAAAAGTTGTTCATGGAACTAGAACCTTGGAGGTAAGGATAATTATCCCAGTGTTCCTGTGGCTGGAGAGTTTTACATGGATGCAAATTTTGGCATGTCTAAACCAAGGCATTCTCCAGCAAACTAGGCCATTTGCTGCCCTGTGCTATGAGTATGACTGCAATAAAAATAAACATGGGCTTTCTCTCATAGAGCTTATGGGTTAGTCAAGAAGTTGTGTGCAATCTGTACCCCACGGGCAGCTCGTGCCTCAACAAAGCTAGGAGTGAGACTCAACACATTTGTAGAAGGCACCACCATATTTCAGTTCAAGAGGTTGGACACCCCCAGTAGTAGCAATTATTTGCCTAGGTAATACATGTGTAAGTAAGTATAAAAGGAAAAAGAAGTTTCTATTACAGCAGGTAACAGAAGAGCCAGGGGAATAGTTACCCATCATGTTTATTATCTGTCTGTCTTTAGACTCAAGAAGAGATAGGTAGGGGCAATTTTTTTTCACCTTGGAGTGATTTGTATTGTTAGCACATGATACAATCAGTGTAGAGTAAACAACAATCAAGACTTATACTAAAGCTACCTCAGTTATCCCAAAAATGCATTCGTACTACTGTTTAAACTCAAATAATTATGCACAGCACATGTGTAGTTTTTAATCCTGCTTTAGTTTTTAAAATTTACAGCTGCAGGGAGCCCTAGGAGCTGTTTTTAAAGAGGATTAAGGCACTGCATCAAGAAGCCCCAGTTTCTAATCAGCAGAATCCATTGTAGCTGTAGAATTAAAATTAAATATCATTACATGTTTCCCTAGAAATTTAAGAGAATCTGCAAGTTAAAAACTATAAAGATTAAAAGCAGCAGGGATGTAGTATGCAGGTTATAACTCTGAGGGAGAGTCTCTTCTGGGGTTTTGTGATGCACATAGTGTCGTCTACCATTCAGACTCTGCCCAGGGACCTACAGGCAAAGGATGGCAATGCTATCAAAGCATAGATGTTGGTCAAGGATTCCCCCAAGCCCCCAAACAATGCAGGCTCTGGCCACTCCTCATGATTGCCCACTAGAACTAGTTGTTAAGACCCTTTTGCTGAAGACATCACACACTGAACTGGAAACTTCTTTTGTGTGGGCTGGTTTTTTATAGTGCACAAAGATGCTGTGCAGGTTGCTAGGTGAGAAGAGACATCACTAGTCTTACTCGGTAGTGAAGCCTCTGAACCACAAAAATGACCTGCTTAGTAAGATGCTCCCACTTGTACAATAGTGGTATGGCTTTTATGCTAGTAACAGTCATTCTCTGATTGTTTGAGGCCTGCTCCACTGGAGGGAAGTCATGTCTGATAATGTAAACTCAATAAAAAATCCCATGGCTGAGAAGGTCTTTGGCCTTAGAGGGGTACTTACTATATATTTATTTAGCTAAACACACACGTCACCAAACTGCCTTCTAAATATTAATGTTTATAACTAGAGATGAATGCTACACTTAGCCTTATCCAGAGAAGCTCCTCTTTGCAACGCGCTGAAGTAAATACAGAGACTCATGGCTGCTCAAGGTGTGAGAATAATTGACAGTTGAGTGCTCAGCCCTAAAAGGACACTATACCTCCTCTTCTAAGGCTCAGAGAACACTGTAGAAGAGAATGTAGAAAGAATATAAAAACCATAAGATAGGCAGAAGGGCTGTGAAATGTTATCTACTGGGCATGACACATATAATGCAATCATGATCTCACAGCAGCTATGGTTACCTGTACGGGCTGTACAAGACTGAGCCTGTCATTAGTTAATTATAGATCAGGAAGCTGCTCACAGGACCATACCTCACCCTGATAAGATATTGGGTACTGGTGAATTCTAAGGGAAATGGAATCGCTGTCTTTTTCTATCATCAGGATCCAATGCATAGTTCACAACTCATGTTCACACAGTTATCCCTGGTTAACTAGACAAAACAAAATGACATAAATGTGAAAAATAGGATTGGAAGAGGGTGTTGAGAGGGTAGAAGAGAGATATGAGAGGGTAGAGCTGATTGGAACCAGAATGCACTATATCCATGTGTGAAATTGTCAAAGAAGAAAATTAATGAAAAACATCGAAACTCACCATAGTTCTTTTTCAGCTTTTAGTATTTATCAAAACAACATTGGCTGGTTATGTGTTGCTGAGAAAAGTGGAACCAAGAGACACCTTAATTGCAGGTCAAATGAGGTAAAGAATGAATAAAAAATGATGTTGTTTTCATCCTTTAGTTTAGTAGCATAACTAGAATGAAAAAAAATCCTAGTTTCAAGAAATTATTAATAGAGGGGCAAGAGGTCTTTTCAGCCCTTTTGGAGAAGCTAATTTGAAGCCAAAGCAAAGAGCCAGCTCTGGGTTGGAGGTTCAGAACACCCTCTGTAGGAGAAGGCTCTGGGGGCAGAGGCAGAGGTGTGTGCAGGTAGGAAGCTACATTTCGGAGGTGCTTGGTCATGGCTTAAACCTCGGTGTTGATGGCACTCAAGAGAAAGGTTAATTAAAATGTTCTGGGAGGTAAAGTGGGAGCTGACAAGCGCTGTTTAGGGCACATTTAAGGACTTGGAGCCCCCGGGGAGGACTGGGTGAGCAGTTTAATACTGTTTATTAAGTATGAGTTTCACAAATATGAATCTAACAGAAGAAATGCTTAGCTGGCTGCACGACGAAAACCAACAACCTCGTGGTGGAGCTTGCAGCCCTTCCCGAGACCATCGCTCGTGTGGCCTGCGGGTTCGAGCCCACGCACCTATCTAACTGTGCTTATGGATGGGTCTGGTGATCCACAGGGTGTCAGGGTGGACTTGATCAGTGAGTATAACCTCAAAAAATATACACCTGGGTCTTCACCAATCGCAGACTAATTCAGGCCTCTCGGAGCCCTGCAGCAGCACATTTTTTATGTTCTATAGTTTTACATGTACCCAGTTTCTTTCTTTCTTTTCTGACCTGTTAACATGGGATTTTAGACAGTCATATGGTACCTGTATGATGGAATATAGTGAGGTAGTAAAATGTTTTTTATTGACATGTATTAATATGAAATAATGAATCCATCCATCTGTCCATCTACTATTCACCCATGAACCTTTGTGGAGGACCAAACACAATTGTGTATCTGAAAAAAAGCAATAAACTAGGTCCTTCTTATTATGTTTCTAGTGGTGGTAGATAGGCAGATAGGACAAGTTAAAGAAATGAGTAAGTAAGAAAGAAGAAAAGAAAGTAAAAAAAGAATAAATGGAAGGTGATAGTGTTTTAAGAGAGGGCTGAGGGAAGCATTATTTTAGATTGCGTAGTGGGTGGTCAGGGAAAGTATCTCTGAGAAAATTGTTTTTAAGTCAAGAACCATAGGATGAGAAGGACCTCAAAGAGCTGAGGAAGGTTTTTCCTGACAGAAGTAACAAGTGAGTGTAAAGATCCTAAAGCAGAAAAACTGGATACGGAAAAAAGCACACAAGTGTGGTTGAACTCTAGATAGTAAATTAGCAGAGTAAGAGTATGTTGGAGAGGCCCGCAGGGTGCTGGGCGGATGGGTCCGTGGGTCAAGTGCTTTGTGTGCAGGAAGAAAGACTTTCCATGTAAAAGTCATGGTCATGGTGGTGCACAGTATATTCTCTCAGCACTGGGAAGGCAGAGCCGGGAAGATCCCTGGATCCCATTGGTCAGACAGTTTAGATGAATCAATGGGCTCCAGGTTCAACGAGAGACTGTCTCCAGAAGCAAGGTGGAGCATGACAGTAGAAGACCCTTGACATTGACCTCCGGCCTCTGCATGCACACGCAGGAGCACATGCACACACACATCCACATGCAAGTCACTTATAATAAGATGTTTTAAAAATGGTTTGCATGGATGTGATATGAAGGTTGTACATTTGTGCATTTAGAGTCTATTAAAGGGAGATACTAAAGAATTAATGAAGGATTTATTCTGGGGATTATTTTATTATATATTATATATAATTATTTTAAAATTATATATTATAATAGGATTATTTTATTATATATATTTCAAAATTTAGCTTTTCTGTGCTTTTAAATTGTTTCTTAATTGGACGTTTGTTTTTCTTATAGGAGAAGAAAAAAACCCATTCTAACAACTAAAACAAAACACAAATGGTTTAAAAAATGTTTTTCTTTTAAAAGTATCATATTAATTTCTAGGCTATTATGCTTGCTTTGATTGCTTGACAAAGTTAATAGCATCTTAAATTAAAAAACATTCATACAAAATTATCTGTGAAAATTATAATAACTTAAATTGAACAAAGGCATAAAATATTGGACTTAAATTATTTCTAAATTTAATTTTGTTCTCACAAGCAGGACAGAAAGGGTCTAAATAAATTAAAATAGAAATGATGTTAGAAAAAAATTGTATTGGATAACTGTGCCCTTCTGATGAAGTGGCTTCACCATGTCATCTATATCAATAAGCTGAACTGAACTCTCAGTGACCATGGAAGAGGAGAGTAGAGGAGAAGAGAGAGAGAGAGAGAGAGAGAGAGAGAGAGAGAGAGAGAGAGAGAGAGAGAGAGAGAAACAGAGAGACAGAGACAAACAGAGAGACACAGAGAGACGGAGGCGAGGGGAGAGAGAGAGAGAGAGATGTCTTAGAACTTAGTTCAGCAGTGTAGATTCTTAGCTTGTCACAGAACTGGTATGTTTGTAAAGGAAACTGAGGCAGATGCAGATGGGAAAATCTTTCAAGACTGAGGACCTGGATTTAAGACATCTTAGTGCAGCCGTTCTCATGCTTTTTGATGTAGGATCTCTCCTCTGCTCTGCTCTCCTCTCCTCCCATCCCTGTAGCTAGAGTTTTCCTGCCTGGCCCACAGTCAGGACAAATCTCTGTCACCCGCCAGTCCCACAGCAGCTCAGACCCAACCAAGTAAACACAGAGACTTATATTGGTTACAAACTGTATGGCCGTGGCAGGCTTCCTGCTAACTGTTCTTACAGCTTAAATTAATCCATTTCTATAAATCTATATCTTGCCACGTGGCTCATGGCTTACCAGCATCTTCACATACTGCTTGTCATGGTGGAGGCTGGCAGTGTCTCCCTCACTCAGCCTTCCACTTCCCAGAATTCTCCTCTCTCCTTGTCTTCCTGCCTGGCCACTGGCCAATCAGTGTTTTATTTATACAGAACGATATCCACAGCACATCCCCTCCTTTCCCCTCATCTCTTTTCCTCTCCCTCTTTTTTCTTTCCTTCCTTCTCTCCCTCCCTCCCTCTCTCCCTCCGTCCCTCTTTCTTTCCCTCCATCCCTCTCTCCTTCCTTCCCTCTTATCTTTCATTATGTTGGTGGTCTTACCCAGGAGCTCACATGTACTCGGCAAATGTCTATTGCTGAGCCATAGGCCCACCTTTATAATCCTTACATTTGAAGAGATTTTTTTTTAATCCTCCAAGATGTGTTATTGTTGTTGCTTCTGTTATTGCTTTTTCAAGACAGTCTCTTTGTGTAGCCTTGGCTGTCTTGGAACTCTGTAGATCAGGCTGGCCTCAAACTCAAAAAGATTTGTCTGCCTCTACCTCCCAATTGCTGGAATTAAAGGTGTGCACCACCATCGCCCAGCTAAGAAATGGTTTAAAAACATACTTTGTATTAGTTATTGATCTTGTCTTGTTGATATGAAAATAGCTGATCAAAGCGATTTAAGGAATGAAGGGTTTCTTTTGGCTTACAGTTCCAGAGGGTTCAGTTCATCATGGTGGGCAGGACTGCACGTTTGAGTTTCACTATAGAAAATTCAAATCCACACATAGACAATGAAGAAACAGAAGCCATAGACTACATGCATATGATACACGACATTAGAACAGTGCACAGCTATCGACAAAAGCATTAGGAAAGTGCAATGAAATGTATGAGCACGAGGGGAAGTGGAGTAGCTCATGCAACCACCGTGGAAATGATGGGCATTCCTCAGTATTGAAAATAGAGCTACCATGTGACTCAGCCACAGCAGTATTGGTTAGATCTTGGAAGGGCTCTAAAGCAACATATCACAGAGACACTTGCACACCCACAATTATTGCTGCTCCCATCACAATAACCAGGAAATGGAACAAGCCAAGATGTCCATTAACAGATGACTGGGTAAAGGAAGTGTGGCATACATACACAATGACAGTTTAGACAGCTGTAAAGAGAAATGAAATCTTGGCATTTGCAAGAAATGGATGCAACTGGAAATCATTATGATAAGGAAAATATGGCAGATTCAGAAAAATGGAGACAATTTTTTTCTCATATATTGAGTTCAGGTTTGAAATTGTATTTATGTGCCTGTGTGCTTGTAGGTCATGAACTTGAAAAAGGATAATGAGAGGAAAGGAATAGATCTCAAGGGAGGTGAGAGATTAAGGAATGGAGTGTATGTAATAGGAAAGCAGAAAGAGCAGAAAAGGAGAATAACAAGAGAGGGAATCAGTCTGAGAAGGAAGTGGGGGTAGGGGGTGATTATGGGAGAGGAGAATGAATGGGAACAATATATAATGACATATTTGTATAAAGATTCTGTGATAACTTACTACCTTATACACTAACCTAAAGAGTTAACTTTTAAAAAAATAGAGAATTGTGAGGAATACTGTGTAATGTCTTCTGAACATAACACAGATAGCATCCATGAACCCATAGCAGCTCTGGGTGCCTGAACAAGACCCTCACAAGCTCAAGCTACCCTGAATTCTGGCATGGAGGGAGGAAAAGCTCACCTCACCCCTAACTGAAGAGCTGTTGGCAGTCATTAGCTGCTTGGGGAGGAAGAATTACTCTTCTTTGAGAGAGTGGCCATTGGTAAGTTGCCCCAAACTCCAAGCAGGAGACAGAAATATTATTATATGTATGCCTATGATGTTGTTAGGAATATGCATTTTAGGGAATATTTTAAAAACCAAATCATGTATCTTTGTGGCTTAAAACATCAGAGCACATTCTTAAATGCTTCAACTTTTTCCTGGTTGGGTTTAAAATAAGAGTAACTTATTTTTTCCAGTGATAGTTTGGTGTTTGTATGGTTGTCTTTACCTCAATTCATTACAACTAACATACTCATTTTCTACCAGCTTGTAACAGTGATAACATGCCAAGAACATATTTTTTTTTCTCCCACAAAATAGATTTTATTGGCAATTCATCACTTTACAAATGGCCAATGCAAAGTAAGTATAAACAGTAAATAAAAGAAACTCTTAAGCCTAAAAATCTGATTGGAGAAGTGAAACAATTCAGGAATCTATCTTACCATTTGAACCCCAAACACTGCTACAAAGACTTAGAATTTCTCAGGATATCTTTGGTGAACTCTCAAGAATGCCACTTGCCTTTGGCCTTGCTGGCTATTCCTGTGGTTCATGTGGCCTCTTGTTGAACTTCTAAGACCCAAAGGATGGCCTCCAACTAGCCTAGGAGTCGGAGTGGATGGTCTTCACTAGTTTCAAATTCTTTCGGATCTCCTCCTGGCAGCTGGGGTGGGGGGCACAGATGTCATCTGCCTTCTTTGCCTAGTCATAGTGAACAAACTCAAATGGAGTTTAGACTGTGTTTGTTAGGGTTGCTTTTGCTCAAACCCAAAGCCTGTGTTCTTGTCTACATGGGCTTTAATTGAGAGGAAAAGATGTTGACTTTGGAAGATGGCTAATAGGAGGATGCTGCTTCTAACAGGGTGTTTGGAGTATGTTGCTTTACGCAACGCTAAAGCTTAGATAGTGTTTAAGCTGTGCATAGTGCAAATCCTGCTTTAATTCCTCATTGGCCTTCCCTGCTCTCTACATCCTCAGGCTCCCAACTGTGTCTTACTGTGTTTCTTTTCCTTAAATTGAAGTCTGTGTGTCACTAGAAGGAATGCCCACTTCTGCTCGTTTCCTCCATGCTCTCAACATCATATCTAACCTATCAGGCTACTTCTGCCTCCACACTCGCTCATGTACTCAGCTATCCACTGCGGTTGCTGTTTGCCAGCTCTGACCATATCTGATTCACAGTGGATAGTGGTAGGGCTCATGGAGAAGGACCAGGGATGATTTGATTCGAAGGCTAGAAGGGACCTGGATGAAATTATGTAATCTAGATTCTTCTCATTTTTAAAAACAAGTAGATTGGCCTATGGAGCCAGATTGTGTGTGACTGGGCAAGAGTAAGTAAGGCCCTAGTGCCGACTCTTTCTGTTTCAGATCTTGCACAGTTATGGCTCATTTTGTCATGGTGGTCATTCTCACTGTTTTAGATGATGAGATCAAGGCTCAAAATGTTTAGGATGTCAGTCCTAATGACTGACTCAAAATGTCAGTCCCGAGTTCAGAACAGCCAGCAGCTGGGCTGTAAAACGTCATTTCCTCTCCTATCTCCCCACTGCTCTGCCTTTTTCTCACACTTAAGAACCAGTGGTCATATGTCCCATCAGCCTGGAGGCTTACCCCAGTACCAACCATAGTTAAAATGCCACATAAAAGTGACAAGACTCCATTCCTTTAATATTTAGACAATTATTCTATAAAATAAAAATTGAGACTTCATGCATGGCTTGATCGCTCATTAAAAACATCTCTACCTTCTCACTTAGCTGGCTTCATGTTATAGAAGAAAAATGTTAAGTATAAAATGTGTGTATCAGTATTTTAATCAAGTCAGAAATGCCTTCCTGACTGCTCAACATGGGAGTTAAAAATCTGCATTTAAATTGTGATGCTAAAATATAGATCTGAAGGGCCCAAGGGGCCCTGCCTCAGAGGAGCATTGTACAGAGAGGACGAACTTTTTGCTTATCTTTGATTCTGCCAGCTCTCACAAAGTTCATGAAGAAGCTGGAGGGAGGAACAGATTTAGGAAATAACAAGAAAATGCTTAGGGATTTGGTATAGAACTTCACTTAATGATAAGATTTTTCTCGTCACTCATAAGAGTTGAATCTACATGATCTGACATGAATTATGATTTGGGACTGCTAATAGGCAATTTATTCAACAGCTGTAGGAAAGGTTATTGCTTTCTGTCAACAGCCACACATATTTGTTTTGTGGCGAGGCTGGGCAGCTGCTGCAGAAGGGCCTGGGTCCCTTAAGTGTTATGTACACGGCTTTCTCAAATAGTCAGGTTTTGCTTAGGCAACCATGCAGGAGCAGAGGCTGACATGATCCAAATCCAAAAGGAAAGGACACTTAGCTTTCAGAATAGCTTTGGGTCTAGAGATACTAGTGTGTGTGTGTGTGTGTGTGTGTGTGTGTGTGTGTGTGTGTATGTGTGTGTGTGTGTGTGTGTGTGTATGTGTGTGTGTGTGAGAGACAGAGAGAGAGAGAGAGAGAGAGAGAGAGAGAGAGAGAGAGAGAGAGAGAGAGAGAGACAGTATTTATCACTTCATAAACTTTTCCCCAAAGCATCTTCCTTAGTCAGCCTTTCCCATTTTCAGATAGCCTGTAGACACTGCAATCATAGTAGTTTCCATAAAACATAAGGCCAGTTCTGAAGGTGTATAATTATATGAGAAATATTTATTTATGCATATGTGTCTGTGCCTGAGTGAGTTCATATGCATCTTATGCATGCAGGTGCCCCAGGTGCCCATGGAGGCCAGGAGAGACCATCAGATCCCCTTGGAACTGGAGTTAGGTGGTTGTGAGCCAATTGATGTGTATGCTGGGAGCTGAACCTGGGTCCACTGTAAGAGCAGAAAGTGCTCTGAGATGTTTGCCATCTTTCTAGTCCACGAGCTTTTGTCTTGCATAGATATGTTCACTGACTTCCCATTGACTCACAACACTTCTATACGTGGCACTCAAAGTCCTCCACACTACAGACATGTACCTCACCTGTCCTCCTGTCTGGGTCCCCTTCTCCTCTTAATGACCTGTTCTCAGCAGACCACTCTTTTCAGAGTAGACTTTGTGTTTTTCTGGTTTCTGTCATAGCTCAAGCAGGCTTGTCTAATTTATCCTCCCTTCCTTCTTACCTTCCACCAACAAACGTGCCCAAAACCTTCCATGCCTTGAACAGTGCCTACAAAAGCAACCACTCACTGAGTATTTGGAATTCAAAGGAATTCTTCAGGACTAGTTCTTCTCCTTTCACTGATTAGTATCAAAGTGATTAGTAGATTCACATCTGTGAAAACATGTAACTGTAATTTAAGTATGGCTCTTAGGATATTTTTGCTGAGCAGGTCTTGAGGAAGAGCCCAACAAGGAACGCAGGTTGGACTTGGGTTTTCAGCATGGTCTGAACCAGCCATGTGCTCAGGTGAAATGATGCCCCAAGGAGGCGATGGCTGCTTTTCTTCTCACCTCTCATCCATCTCTTTTAAATAGAGATTCCAAAGTGGCTGTACAAGTTTACACTCCCACAAGCAATGGAGGAGTGTTCTTCTTGCTCCACATCCTCACCAGCATAAGCTATTGCTTGTGCTTTTGATCTTAGACATTCTGATAGGCGTAAGATTGAATCTCAGAGTCATTTTGATTTGTATTTCCCTGATGGCTAAGGATTTTTGAACATTTCTTTTAGTGGTTCTCTGCCATTTGAGATTCTTCCGTTGAGAATTCTCTGTTTAGGTCTGTACCCCATTTCTTAATTGAATCACTTGTTTGTTTGTTTGTTTTTTTGTTGTCTAGTTTCTTGAGTTCTTTTTATATTTTGGAGATCAGCCTACTGTGGGATGTGGGGCTGGTGAAGATCTTTTCCCATTCTGTAGGCTGCTGTTTTGTGTCCTAATTACAGTCTCCTTTGCCTTAGAGAACCTTTTGAGTTTCATGAGGCCCCATTTATTAATTGTTGATTTTAGTGTCTGTGCTACTGGTGTTCTATTCAGGAAGTTGTCTCCTATGCCAATGTTTTTGAGGCTATTTCCTACTTTTTCTTCTATCAGGTTAGTGTAACTGGATTTATGGTGAGGTCTTTGATCCACTTGGACTTGAGTTTTGTGCAGGGTGATAGATATGGATCTATTTGAATTCTTCTACATGCTGACATCCAGTTATGCCAGCAACATTTCTTGAAGATGCTTTCTTTTTTCCATTGTGTAATTTGGCCCTCTTTGTCAAAAATCAGGTGTCCATAAGCATGTGGATTTATATCCACATTTTTTATTTGATTCCATTGATCCATCTGTCTGTTTTTATGCCAGCACCATGCTGTCTTTATAATAGCTCTGTAATAGAGAGTGAGATCAGGGATGGTGATACCAAAAATGACCCCAGCTAAAACACCTAGCAAAAGTGGATATGTAGCCTAAACTGGCCATCTCCTTTGATCAGAATGGTGACTACCCAAATTGTCTTCAGAGAGCCTTCATCCAGGAGCTGATGCACAGACCCACAACCAAACACTAGGCCAAGCCTGGGGAATCCTGCTGAAGAGAGGGAGGAAGGATGATAGGAGCCAGAAGGGTCAAGGATATCACACACACACACACACACACACACATACACACCAAAAAAAAAAACCCACAGAAACAACTAACCTGGCTCATAGGAACTCCCAGAGTCTGAACCAACAACCAGGGAGTCATCATGGGACTGACCGAGGCCCTCTACATATATGTGACAGTTGTTGTATCATGGTCCACTTGTGGGACTCCTAACAATGGGAGCAGGGGCTGGCTCTAATGCTTTGGCTGGCTCTTGGGAACCTGTTCCTCATACTGGATTGCCTTGCCCAACCTTAATACTGCAACTTGATATGCCATGCTTTGTTGATATGCGTGGGAGGCCTGTCCCTTTCTGAACAGAAACAGAGGAGGAGTGGATGGAGGGGAGGCAGGGGCAGAGGGGTGATGGGAGGAGGGAATAGGAGAAGAGGGAGGGGAAACTGTGGTCGGGATGTAAAATAAACAAAGTAAATTAAAAAATAAAGAGAGATTCCAAAGAGAGTCATTCATAAATGTTGATGTAACTTCTGAGGCACCCACGTCCCCAAGGAAGGAGGGGGCTGGATGGGTCTCTAATCACCTCCTCTGCTAACCGCTGCCACCATGTAGCCCATGTTCTGTCATCTCCACCCTTCTCCACTTTGCCTGGGTGGAGTCTCATGTTCCTTTTCCATACTTCATGGAGTTCCCATCACGAAACCTTCTCTTTTGTGCTTATCTTCCCTGGAAAATAAATATAAGGATTTCATTTTCCTGCGGAGCTACTCTCTTTAATTTAGGTATACATTTTTTAAAGATTTATTTTTATTTTAATTATGTATAGATTTATATGTCTGAGTATGGGTTTGTGCACATGAGTGTAATACCCATGGAGGCTTGAAGAGGACATCAGACGTCCCGGAACAAGAGTTAGAAACAGATGTGAGTCACCTGCCGGGTGCTGGGACTGAACTCTGGTCCTTTGTAAGAGCAGTCTGCCACCCTCTTAAGGGCAGGGCTCTCTCTCCAGTTTCAGGTACCTGTACTTCAGGTGTTCATTACAGCTGCTCGGAGATAGGTATCTCTTTTCCTTGTGGGCTGGTTCAATATCCTGCCCTCGCTTGTCCTGCATACTATCTCCCTCTGAAACTAAGAAATCCTTTGAAGCTGACCTGTTTACTACATCTTGATTAATTCCATGCTGCAGCACTGCCTAGCTATAATTGCAGTATGCCAAAGCAAAACTCTTAATGATTTACACCAAAATCAGATGCTGGAAAATTGCTTTCGATGATGCTGTTGAAGATGATTTCTCAGGGGCTAGTCTGTGGTAAACATTGCTTAAATGGAGCAGAGCTGTGTCATTTAAGTTCAGGAAAGTCAGGAAAGTGATGAGTGGAAAAGTTAACTGAACAGCTCAAGGGAAGAAAAATAATATCTTTTGATTTGTTGTGTGTGTCTCTCTGTTAATATATTCAATAAAAATAAACCAGATAGAGTTAGCTTTGGTTTCATGTAACTTTAATGCTTACTATCCAGAGTCTGACAATGCAGGTATCATTCTCTTCCATTGTGAAAGAAGGTAAGAAGCCAGAAGCCCAGGATGGATCCGTGGCTTCATGAAATCCCGAGGGACCACAGCTACTTCCAGATCTCATTATCCTTGTGGTACGTGTTTTGCTCTTGTGGTCCTGTATGACTGCTAAGAATCCAGTCTGCACAAGAGTCTTTTGGTTTGTTTCTGTTTTCAGACAAGCTCTTACGTAGCCTAGGCTTGCCTAGAACTCTCTGCATATCTGCAGCTCACCTTGAACTCTCCTTCTGTCTTTACCTTCTTTGTTCTGTGGACCACCACACCCTGCTTAGTCTGTACAAGTGGGTACTAGACACAGGATGGAAGCAAGGGGTGGGGGAAAGCCCTTTCCTATTTATAAGGGTTTGCAGGAGGTACCACTTCCAACAAGGCAAGCGATACTTCGGATATTTTCACCATGTCAGGAAATATCTTTATGGGGCTGATGAGATGGCATAAAAGTGAAGAGTGGAGACTCCAGAGTTAGACTCCCAGCACCCACATCAGGCAACTCACAACCATTTGTAACTCAGGCTCCAGGGAATTATCTAATGAAAAACAAGAAGCTTCATTACCCAGCAAACATTTGTTGAGTGATCAGTGCATGCCAGGCTCCACTCTGGCACTGATGTTTTCAGAGTGAAATATCCATGCTCTTCAACTCTGGGTAGTCCTTTACTTTGATATGTTCTTACTTTCCTCTTCCTAGCGCTTCTCTAAGACTCATTGCTACTCATTTTCATGGCTGACATCAGCTTCCTATTAGTCGTTGAGGTAGAAGTGGGGTGGTGTCTTAGGATTTCTATTGCTGTGAAGAGATACTATGACCACAGCAACTCTTATAAAGGAAACATTTAATTGAGTGCCTTATAGTTTCAGAGGTTCAGTCCATTATGATCATGGTGGGAAATGGCAGCATGCAGACGGACGTGGTGCTGGAGAAGGAGCTGAGAGTTCTACATCTTCTGCAGGCAAGAGGAAGTGAATTGAGAAACTGGGCTTGGCTTAAGCATATATGAGACCTCAAAGCCCACCACCACAGTGACACACTTCCTCCAATAAGGCCATACCTACTCCAATAAAGCTACACCTTTTAATAGTGCCACTTCCTTTGAACTTATGGGGACCAATTACATTCAAACTATCAGAGGTGGGTAGGGATATCTGATGTAGACCACAAACAACTACTCACAACTTTATTTAAAAAATCTCAGTTCCCAAAAGTTATGTTTTCTTAAGTCTTTTAGAAAATCAAATGGTAAATTATGGAGAGAGTTTTCATGGAAGAAGGAAGAACCAATAAATCTTGATTTTTATTTAAGTGCAAAAGCTGAATATAGAATGAAAATCTGCATATAAATTTCCTAAGGAATGTAAAGAAGGCAGGTGATCCTGGAAGTGAGCTTGCTGGGGAGCAGAAAATAGGTATTGATGATTTTTCCTGCTGAATGCTCACTATTCAGTTTTCTAGGACTCTCATGATGTCCCAAGTGGGAGACCACCTTCATCTCGTTATCCTGTGAGTAGACAGAAGGCATTCTTCATTTCCATCTGCTGCAGAAGGAGTGTGTTTACCACTTCAGCTTGATAAGGATCTAAATATGATGTTTAGAAGCTCACAACACAAGCCTACTTCACAGAGAAATAAGCAGCTTCCCTAATCCAGGGTTGGAAATTAGAACCACTCCAACTTTCTGAAGAATTGTCCGCACACATAGGAAGCTACCCACATAGTTTATTTGCCTAGTTCAAGAGTGCTCTGATCTTCCATCTTTAAAAATGTTCTGTAAGTATTAGTCTGTTTGGTTAATTATGCACATTTGTAGTTTTCATGAGGGATCCTTGGTCGTTAGATCAGCTGCTGTGTTGTTAGACACTGGTTTGCCTCATATGGGATGCTGAGGAGGAGTTTCATGGTCCTGTAAGGGCAGAAAATATCCCAGTCAAATAACCAGTATCATTCCATGGAACAAAGTCATGTGGAAGAGAAGTTTGGTATGGAACTCAGGTAATTTTTTTTTTTAAAATCTGGTATGTTTATACATATGTCCTAAGTCTTTAGATGTGTTTGAGTCTGTTTCAATTATTCACAGCATAATGAGGAAGACTATTTGGTATACTGGGGAGTGATTGCTTCTACTTCTTCATCCCTAGCCTTTAGAATCTGGGACTGTGGGACCTTCCTCGGTAGTGGGATTTGCATGTGTGAGTAAGTTAAAGATCCTGAAATGGGGAGACTGTCATAGATTATCAGTGTAGTCCCAATCTAAACATGGTAGAGAACCTTTGAGTTGTGATCAGAAATAGGTGTGATGATAGACAGGTCAGAGAAATGCTACACCATTGCATTGAAGACAGGGAAAGTGGAGCACAAACCAAAGCCTTTGATGGCGTCTAGAGCTGGAGGAGGCAGGGAAACAAACCTTCAGCTTCCAGAAGATAACACAACCCTTCAGACGCTTTGGATTAAGCCAGTGAGATTTGCCTTACACCTTTAGCCCTCTCCCAGAACTATGAGATAATAAATATCAAATTTATGACAATTAATTACAGGAGCAATAAAAACCCAATACAATAGATAGTTTATTCAACAGAGACAAGGGAGGAAAGGGACGAGTGGATGGAGAGGCAGCAATAGTTGGGACATTCAGGGAGTCATAATGAAACTTGGACATTGATGATCAGGATTTTCATATTTGACTTAAATTTAGAATTACATGATGAAAGTCCACAATTCTCCTAATTGTGTATTTCTATAACTACTGTCAGACCAAATGACAAACAGAGTGATTTTCCACAGGTTAATAAATTTATCCAAGAACAGTGTTACAGTGGTGTTGTTTTGCTATAGTAATTTATGATTGTGTTCATAGAAGTTAAACAAAGAAGTTTAAAAAAAATCAATGTTTTAAAAGGCAGAATTAGGATTACATAAGTTTCTTTGAAACCAGAAACCTTCACTGAACCGGTCAGGAACAGGTACCAGTCTAAGGATGGACGCATTTATTTTTCTATGTAAGGTTGTGATTCAAGGCTGTGCATGTATAAGGCTGTACGTAAGATTCCTCCTCCATGACAACCACAACTACCGCTTCTTCTCCTCCCCCTCCTCCTCTTCTTCTTCCCACTTCTTCTTGTTCCTCCCTCTTCCTCTCTTCCCCACTTTCTTCCTTAGAGTCTGGCATAAGTCACTCCATTTTGATTTGGACAACCATCACCCTAGGGGAAGGTTCAACTTCAGCAACCAGCTGAAGAAGCAGAGAAGGAGCTGATTTCCATATGGATGTGTGCATATGAGAACACAGAGGGAAACTGAGTGGCCTAAGAGATGGTATAGTAATACCATTTTGATTATGAATTTTCTGATCCATTTCAGCTTCTAACCTGATATCTTTAAATACAACTTTGACTTTAGTTACCAAGTGTTGCTAGGGCAACCATGACACAAAAGACAATCACATTAACCTCAGGAATGCTACACCTACGAAACAGGCCTAGAACTGGAGTGTACTGGGAATGGAAATTGAAGATGCCTTGAAATAATGGTGCCATGCTTCTTCCCCTTACATAAGTAGAATCTTCTAGCTAAGAGAAAGTCCCCGCCCCCCCCCCCCACGACCCCTGAGGGGGCCATTCTGGGTCCAGGAGAGGCTGGCATGGAGAAAAAAGAAATAATTTCCTTAAAGGCTATACTGGCTGTACTTCAGCTGGGATAAAGAAGGCCCCTCTGGGCTAATGGCTCACTCCAAAAAGTATTGGCACTATAGGAACTCCATAGAACATCTTCCTGGGAGTTAATTATGTGAATTGTTTTTAAGAAAAATCATTGTTTTAAACCAACAACCAGTAAAACATAAAATGGAAGAGATTGTTTGTGTCTATATTTAAAATAAGCCCCCCACACCAGAACTCCAGCTTACCCTCTTACGCTCCCAAAGGAAAACAGGAAGAAGGACTGAGGAAGCTCCACTATAAGACAGGACTAATATATTCCCTATTAATTTCCTCTTCTATCTTTTTCCTACCATAAAGGATGACAAATGGCTAGACATTTCCTTCTAAACTGTAGCCCAAAGAGTGTTAGATGGACAAGTGTCTCTGGCAGCATCGGACTCCAACATGTACATTCTCCCCACAACTTGATTTGATGCTTTCTCTCTAGCGAGCTCCGATTTCCTTTGCCACTCACCTTATAGTATGAGCCAGATCATTCAATGACCCTCACACAAGTAGCCCTGTAGGACTCTCCAGGGAAGCCGTCTCTGCATGTCCGAATCTTCCCTGCCCATCACATACCTGTCCCAACAGCATTGTCTAGAACTGTCTAGACTCAGTCAGCAAAGGAGTCCCTTTCTTCTACTAGTGTCTACACCCCATCCCTTTAACAGTAAAACAAAACACTCCCTTTACCTTCTCTGCCCCAGCTTGTCTTTCCAGGGAAGCAGGCTCTAGGGAAGATTAGCCTTCAAAGGATGATCTTCTGAATTAACTGGTCAGAGCAAAAAACTGGGCTGTAATAGAGGCTCAGGGAAAATCTCAGGTGACTCAAGGGGATCTGAGATGAGGATGATCTCTCAGGGTTGTTCCACATGGGGCGAGTCACCTGCCTCTTTACTTACCACAGTGCAGCAGTTATTGGCTTCAGGTTGTATGGGCTAGCTAAGATGGCTATTCAGCAAACGCAAATGTACAATATTCTGTTAAATTTGAACCAAGTAGACAGTGAATGATTTTGTGTGTGTGTGTGTGTGTGTGTGTGTGTGTGTGTGTGTGTGTGTGTGTATGTGCATACCCTACACCATATTAGGGATATATTTATACTAACACAATTTGTTGCTAATCTGAAACTCAAATTTAACTAGATGTTCTGTATTGTGCCTGGTATTCCCATACCCAGGAAGGAACATAATCCTGGTTCAGTTAACTCGTCTCAGCAGAGGTGAATCCCAAAGAGGCTGGCAGAGGAGAGCTGCAGGTAGGTAGCCAGTGGGAGGGACATCAGTCCTTCAGGTTTGATGGGGATGTGTGCTGGATGACACAGTTTCCAACACAGGCATGTGGTACTTCCCACTTGGCATTGTCTTTAGCTGTCACTGTGAGAGTCTGATTGATGTGAATGGGCTTTTAGGATCTGAACACTATTTGGTAAAAATAAAACAAGGACGTTTCTTGGCTAGGTCCTCTCTCTTGCTGTAGTCAAGGAATAGTACTACTTGAAGATGAGTTAGACAAATGGCATGCCCTTCCTCATTGCCCAAGGGGCTGGGGGACATTCTCCTTTATGCTCAATGTATTGCTTTACTATGATCAAGCAGGACTGACTTCAATTGACAACTGATTTTATTACATGATTATTATATAGCTGTGAACTCATGGGAGCATCACAGGCTTCTTCTCTGGCAGCTTTGGAGTGAATGCAACCCAGATCTGCTGTTTCATCAGAACAATTGAGTCTGTTAATGAAGGATGTTTATGAAGGATGGGCCAAAGCGTGGAGCTAATTGGTTGCTTTGGATGTTAGGGTGGACATTCCCTGCCTGACTTACAGCTGCATTTCTAGTCCACCTTGTTTTGATTTTTATAGAATGGCTTCCAATAAATGATGTTTTAATTTTATCCTTTGGTTTACCTTGAACAATCCTGCATAATTACAGAAGAGTTCTAGGAATCCTGCCAAACATAAAGACATATTCATAACAATCATAAAGCTGATGACAATTCATGAATCCATTGACTGATTATGTATATATATATATGTGTGTGTGTGTGTGTGTGTGTGTGTGTGTGTGTGTGTGTGTGTTTCTTTGGGTACTTCTGTGCACATGTGTTTCCAAGTTTGTGTATGTTTGTGTGGAGGCCGGAGGTTGACTCTGAGTGTTTTTCTCCATTGTGCTCCACCTTAGTTTTCAAGACAGGGTGTCTTACTGAGCCTGGACCTCATCTCTTTGGCAACACCAATTGGCTACTGAGCTCCAGGGATCCTCTTCTCTTCCCACCATCCTGAGCTGGGTTACAGAGGTATGCTGCAGTGCACAGCTCTTTATGGGGGTGTCTGGGATTTGAACTCAAGTCCTTATGGTTATGTTATAGTCTCTTGACTGACTAGGCTATTTCCCTAGTCCTGAATAAAAATATATTTAAACACTTCTACATGCCAGATACTCTTCTATGCACTGGGAATCCAGATAAATAATCAAGACAGGAAAACTTCTGCCTTCATTGGATTTGTGTTTAAGCTATTAGCATGAAGACAGATTTAAAACGGTAAGCTGTGAATCAATAATAGATGTTATAGGACAAATCAATGGTGGTGGGACAGAGTGTCACAGGGTCACAGCTTTCAATGGACTGGATACCTAGCATTGTTTATCTGTGGGGACATTCATTATGTTACAGATTATCCTCCTTCTGAGGACCCATGGGAGAACCTTCCTTTGATGTCCGAAGTGGCAGAAGCTGGGCTCTCTCAAGCAACTGCTTCTTTTTGTCTCCTCTGCACCAAGTATCATGTGTTGCTCACCACCTAGTAAAGCTCACAAGGAAACTGAAACCGTGGGCCTGGGCTGCGTGCCAACTGTACTCTGGCTTCACCTTACCCTTTCCACCTAATTTTAGCCTTTGTGCCTGTTGACTCACCTGCTTCTCTTACGCCTCACTTTATGACGCGAGATCCTATGTATGTTGGTAAGCACCTTAATGGTTTTAGCAAAGTGAAGCACAATAAAATAATAAAGCCAATATCTACACACTTGTATACAGTATACACACGCAGATAGAAACAAACTATCACGTGCACGTGTAGCACAGCTTTCTTAGTTTGCTGTTTCTGTGTAAGTTGTGTGTGTGAGTGTGTGTGTATGTGTGTGTGTGTGTGTGTATGGGTGTGCATGTTTGTGTATGTGAGTGTGTGTGCCATGTCATGTGGAGTTGAGAAGACAATCTGGGGTGTTGGTCCCCATATTTGCTTTGTTTGAGGCTCCTTCTTCCTTTGTTGCTATCTACCCCAGGCTAGCTATGTACCCCAGGCTAGCTAGCTTAGCTGACTTGGAGGCTTCTGGAGATTGCCTTGCTTCTCATCTCCCCATAGGAGTGCTGGGATCACAGATAGGGTGTGATTCCAGCTTCATGTGGGAATTTCAATTCCTCAAGCATGTGTGAAACATACTTTACCCACTGAACCATCTTCCCAGACCCCAGAAGTTTTGTTTAAATAGTCATGTTTAAAATGTCATAATCTTTTTAATTTAAAGATGTGAGAATGGGTTTATCTGTGGTTCTTCTAAATCCTTTCCTGGAAGCTTTCAGTCAGTGAGCTTTAAAGTTCTGGCATAACTAAACCTTTTTTCTTTTTCTTTTTTTTTTTTGGTTTTTCGAGACAGGGTTTCTCTGTGTAGCTTTGCGCCTTTTCCTGGAACTCACTTGGTAGCCCAGGCTGGCCTCGAACTCACAGAGATCCGCCTGGCTCTGCCTCCCGAGTGCTGGGATTAAAGGCGTGCGCCACCCCCGCCCGGCTATAACTAAACCTTTTGAAACATCATGATAACATAACTTAAGCAGTTAGTTGTGTGTGTGTGTGTGTGTGTGTGTGTGTGTGTGTGTGTGTGTGCTCACGCACCCCACAATATTAAGGGAGACACTCTATGGTTTATTCATCAACAAACCAAAGTTATAAATACTTGCTCTATGTTTTTCATTTTAAGCAATAATTTGTGTTCTTAAATTCTTTCTTTTTTAAAAAAATTATTTTAGTTTATATGTGTGAATGTTTTGCCTGGGTGTCTCTGTACCATGTGCATGCCTGGTGCCTGTAGAGGTCAGAAAAGGGTGTCAGACGCCCTGGAACTTGAGATTCAGCTGATTATGTGGGTGCTTGGAACAGAACCTGGGTCTTGTGGAAGAGGAACCAATGCTCTTAAACTCTGAGCCATTGTTCTAGCTCACAGTGTTCTTAATTTCTTAATAGCAGTAGATAAAACAAAAAGAAAAGAAACCCAGCATCAAGGGACTGCTAGTGTTCAGAAAACTTGGGTATCTAAGTTTATTCTCACTTTAAAAAGGCAGGATGTGGTGGTGCACCCCTTTAATCCCAGCATTCTGGAGGCAGATACAGGCAAATCTCTAGCTTGGTTTACATAGTGAGTTACTGGTCAGTAAATAGTGAGGTCCTGTTTCAAAACAAGCAAGCAAACAAACAAACAAAAAAACCCTTGTCAAACTTAATTTTAATATAGTTTTTATGTCTTGACTGTTACATAACCACATATTAGTAGTTGTCTATAAAATTCAAAATTCTTTATAAACACCACTTTTAATGGCTGAGTAATATTTTGGCCTATAATACTGTAATGTGTTAAGCTTTTTCCAGTGTTGGAGGTCTAGACGTTCCCCTCCATTTGCTAAGAAGTTGCTATGACAGTGTCTCGGAGCTAAAACCCAACTTTGTTGGTGTAAAAATGTATACTATAACTCAAACAATTTTATGTAAATTATATTTCAGAAATATTGAATACGGTTATGCTTGAACTAGAAATGTGTGAAAGTCCCTAACCAAGTGTCTGTTTTTTTTTTTTTTTTTTTTTTGGTTTTTCGAGACAGGGTTTCTCTGTGTAGCTTTGTGCCTCTCCTGGAACTCACTTGGTAGCCCAGGCTGGCCTCGAACTCACAGAGATCCGCCTACCTCTGCCTCCCGAGTGCTGGGATTAAAGGCGTGCGCCACCACCGCCCGGCCCAAGTGTCTGTTTTTACTTCCACTCTCACTGGTATTGATTATAACACCTGAACAGAATGAAGGGCAGGAACAAAGCCTTCCTGCTGTTGACAGGTGAAAATGTGCCATTTTGACTCCTGTCTGCATATCTTTGAATATTAATGAGCTTTACTTTAAACCATGTTTCCAGGAGTTTGCCTTTTCTCTTTAATGGCTGATGAGATGTTTGGCTCATTAATATGTCGAGAAACCTTTTTCCATCTTATTTTTGTTTCAACAAAGTCTGTCAGTGAAGTTTAGCTTTTTTCATGTCTTACATTAAAAACAAAAACCACTGGATTCTTAGGCAGTTCATCATTTTTTTGTAACTGTAACTATGAAGGTTTTTTTTTCTTCCATTAGGTTTTACACTTGGTATTAGTGACATGTTTAAAGATGATTGAGTTCTATATGTTTAAAGTTCAATTGATTTCAGTTGAACTTCTTAGAGCCTTTAGTCATATTTGCAATTCTACCCTGCAAAGAAAGATTCTTTTGTTCTAAGATTTATTCCTCTTTGTTCTATCCCCCCTATTGTTTATACTTCCTGAAGAGTAATGTTAGTAATGGCGATGATACATAGAGTCTCCTGGCTTGCTTCTTGTTTTAATGGAGATGTCTACAATGTTTCATTGTTAGTATAACAGCCCCTGGCTTAAAACGGATCATTAGGGATGAGCTGGGAAACACAGCAAATGTCTGATCTGCATCTATCAATGTGTTATCATGATCCTATCTGGTCTTACTGGCTGTTGCTTTTGGTAATTTTTTATTTTCTAGCATTGGAATTTTTTGCTTTTGGCAAATATTTTTTATTTAACATGGCAGATAATAAAAATAAATAAAATGAACTGGTGTTTCCCTTAAAATTAGCATGGTACTTAAAACAGTATGAGTGATGTAAAATTTTCTTGTTTAAAATACCCGCCCCTCCTGATTTTGGGGTTAGAATTGGTTATGTAAGATTCATGGCATGAATTGGGTCCCTTTTACCATTTCTCTATGCCCTGAAAAAATTGAGCCAGAGAATTATCTGTTCATTCAAGTATTTTTGGAAATGCAGTCATAAAGTATTCTGAGAACTTTTGTAGACTGATTATTTGCTAACTTTTTTGGCTTGTCTCATAGTTATTGGCTTCCCCAGGATAACATTTTGTAGAGTCACTTTTGAACTATGTTTTCCCTACCTGCATTCTCCTTCATTTCTGTGATACTCCACTATTACCATAGGTCCATGTATGTTACATTGTTCCTGGGAACTGTTCTTTGGCTTTAGCAAATGATCGATACTCCAAGTTAACGATCTCTGCCTGGGCGGCCTTCCACTTCATAACTGCATTGCTCACCTGCTCACTTGTCTAGATCTTTTTCCCTGTCTGCTTTCCTTTCAGTTCCCCTTGCTTGAGTCCTTCTCTTCTTTCCTCTCTTTCTCTTGCTTTTTGGTATGTTTCTGAGATAGCGGTTACTGGCTCATTGAAACCTATGAGAAGGGGGAAGCTGCAAGTTATTAAAACTTTTATTTATTTTATTCTTCAAATGTATGTTGGTGTTGTGAGTGTGTGTGTGTGTGTGTGTGTGTGTGTGTGTGTGTGTGTGTGTGTGAAGGTCAGAGCAGGATGTCAATGTTTTTCTCTGTTTCTCTCCACCTTAACTGACTTCAGACAAGAGCCCTCCTGGACTCTGGCACTCATGGATTCTGCTAGGCTGTCCGGCCAGCAAGTTCCAGGGATCCACCTGTCTCTGTCGCCCACCTCCAGTGCTGGGGTTACAGATGCAAGAAGCCAAGACTGGCTTTTTGTGTGGGCGCCAGGGACTCAAACTCAGGACCTCATGTTTGCAAACAGGCATGTTACCAAATAAGCAGTCACCCCACTCTGGGGCTCAAATTTGAATGGCTTTTGTGTTTTCCACTTAGAGGTATTTGTCCGTGTGGAAGCAAAGGGAAAGATGTGGAGGTTGCCAAGTTCTGTCTGCAAGGTAGGCTGGCAGACTGGGGATGGTGCTTTAGTTTGAGTGCCAAGGCAGGATATCTGCAGAGTTCCTTCCTAGGGGGAGGTCAATTATTTTTTTCTCTTAAGGTCTTAAGTGACAGGATGAGGCCCACCCACATTCCAGAGAGCAGTTTGCTGTATACACATTCATCTTATTTAAAATCACCTTCACAGAAACATTTAGAATGGCATATAATAATTACCTGGTCAACACGTATAGATCATAAAATATTATTTTAAGATGTGTTACATTTATTTATGCTGTGGAACACTTGTTTTAATGATGCAAACCAAAAGGCTAACCATTACAAAGCCACAGTTCCAGGATCAGCTGCAGCCTCCTCCCCTGAGTGCCCTCCTTTCTATTACGTTTCTCACCCCAGAAAAGCCCTCTGCTTTCAGAAGGTAACTTCAAGAAAGCTCAAGCCTTCTAGCTTTCCAGATGTCTGCAGGCCCATAGGAAACTCCTAGGCTGGACTCTGCACACTGCTGCTACTCCTTTTCCGTTCTGTGATATCCACTCAGGCTCCAGCTTTTATGATTCTCCTGAAGGATGGCAATGCTTTAGCTCTCTGCACATAGAAGCCCTAAAACCCCAGAGGGATGCACGTCAGACTGCAAAGAAGCGTCTGCTGTGCTGCATGTTCCTCTGCCCCATGGCAACATCTGCTTCAGGATGTCATCAGAGCTCCAGGTCTTTGTGCTCTGTCTTCCCCAATCATCTCATTGCTTCTTTTCCAGGATACCGGCCTTCGTTTAAGTGATCCACGGGCCAGTAGCTGCTAGGACTACAAGCTTCCTTAAACAGACCAAGCAGGAGCAGAATATTTGTTCTTACATTTGAACACAAATCTCACTCAGTATCCTTGACACGTATCAACTGCACAAATTAAAGAAGTCTGTGTGGTGTTTCCACACGTGCATGCAGTGTGCACAGATGTAGAATACAATTTTAAGATGTGTTACATTTGTTTATGCTATGGAACATTTGTTTTAATGATGCAAAGATGTTTTGCATTCTTTTATGTTGCATTTGTTTAACTCTGTGAAGCTGTGTTACTGTGCCTGTCTAAAACACCTGATGGTCTAATAAAGAGCTGAATAGTCGATAGCTAGGCAGGAGAAAGGATAGGCAGGGCTGGCAGGCAGAGAGAATAAATAGAAAGAGAAATCTGGGAGGAAAGGAAGAAAGAGCAAGAGAACAAGGAGAGGAGGATGCTAGGAGCCAGCCACCCAGCCACCCAGCCAGTCACAGAGTAAGAGTGAAAGTCAGATATACAGAAGTAAGAAAAAAATAAAAGCCCTGGGACAAAAGGTAGACAGGATAGTTTAAGTTAAGAAAAGCTGGCAAGAAACAAGCCAAGCTAAGGCCTGGCATTTATAATTAAGAATATGCCTCTGTGTGTGATTTATTTGGGAGCTGGGTGGTGGGCGCCCCAAAGAGCTGAAAGAATAAAAGAGCTAAAGAGCCAAAAAAACCCAACTACACATAGATCCTGTTCCCTCATTTGTCCTTGCTTTCTCCCATCCACCTCTGCAGCCTTTCCACTTCCCAGGCCCTGCTCACTGCTCTTGCACTTCTGCTTTCCAGTTAACCTATTTATTTTTTCTCCTAGGACAAACTATGTGGATACTTGTTCTGCCTCCCCCACCCATTTGTTGAAAAAAAATCACATATGTCACTCTGATTGGTTAATTGTAAGTCACATGACCATTAGGAACCAATCATTCCTATGGAGACAGGGCTGTCCTGATGTGCACAGACCAGTCAAATTTCTTTATTTCTGTTCTCTCTCCATTGTTCTATTTCTCACATCTTTCCATTTTTCTCTGTAAGACTTTATTAAATGTGTCCTTCACAGTGCTGAATGTGTTTCCAACAGTTGTCTTTTTATAGCCTCTAATATGATTTTTAATGTGAATTTATTAAAAGTTACATTGTGTTTTAATAATTTTTTTCTTTTCTTTTTTAATACCTTTATTTCAATCTGTTCTCATTTCTTCTCTTAGCTTCTTGGCCCCCTTTTTTGCCCTGCCAAAGCTAGCTCTTTGTACTTTGTGGTAATATGGTAAATGACTTAAAAACTTAATTCTGGGGATGCACAATAATGTAAACATGTACTTGAGGTCTGTGGTGGTTTGAATAAAAATGGCCCCCATAAATCCATAGGGAGTGGCACTTTTAGGAGGTATAGCCTTGTTGGAGTAGGTGTGACTTTGTTGGAGAAAGTGTGTCACTAAGTGGTTGGCTTTGAGGTCTTCAAAAGCTCAAGTCAGGTCCAGTGTCTCACCGTTACTTCCTGCTGCCTGTTGATCCAGATGTAGAAGTCTTAGCTACTTCTCAGCACCATGTCTGCCTGTGTATGGCCATGTTTCCCATCATGATGATAATGGACTAAACCTCTGAACTGTAAGCCAGCTCCAGTTAAATATTTTCCTTTGTAACAGTTGCTGTGATCTTCACAGCAGTAGAGACCATAACTAAGACAAGGTCCCTGACTAAAATGACATATTTTATCACAACAAAAATGTTGTGTTTCCCATAGAATATAATGTTCAATATGTATTCTTTCTCTAACTGTTCAAAAGAATATTCCTTTTCCATTGTAATAAAATGTTGTACTAGTCTACATGTTTTGATTATTTACTTGATTCCTTTTGTTTGTTAACTTGTCTTTAGTCTTGGCAAGATTTATGCAGGTTAGTTTTGTCAAAAGTTAGAACACACAGTGCCTTTTTTTTTTCAAGTAAAAGTTACTTTTCCTGTTGGATTCATGTCATAAATAATTTGTATATTCAGGAAACTTGGGGTAGATTTTAATTTTGGACAAGAACTTACAGGATGTTTTGTTCTTTTCATGCTTGCTTCTGTTTTCTTCTTGAGTGAGAAGAATAGAATGTTCAGCTCTCCAGCCTGTGCACATTTATGCTCAAGAGGTCCTGCCCTTAGCTGGCACTGCCCCAGAAGCTCTCATTCTCATTCTGATTTTTGTTTATGGAACGTCTAATGCCTTCTAAACATCGGGGATAAAATATGCTGTAGTGAAAGCCCATCTGCCACTGTATGGAGAACAGAAGACAGGCAGCTTCCCAAATGAAATAAGAGAAAGATGGTAGAGGTTCACAGGGATACAGGAGTCGGGCCAGTCAGACATCAGTTCGTGTGTGTGTGTGTGTGTGTGTGTGTGTGTGTGGTTTCTGGTCATTATGTTTACTTTGTATCACTGCTGGGACACTCCTTAAGAAGAGATTTTTGTTTTATCTAAAAATGGATCCTGACCTGAGGTTTTTTTTTTTTTTTAGAGATTTAAATTTGTTTTGTTGGTAACATTTTAAAAAGAAAAGTACTATTGATTCTGCAACTATGCAAATTTCCCTGAACTTTTATGCAGTTTTCTTCAATCTTCATCCTTTACTTTTATATGGCATCAGGTTACGTGTTGGGTTCAACTGACAGGACTCTAGAATTGATTGGATTAGGTTGATTTCTGCTTAGTCTTTGTCAGCTTGACATAAACCAGAGTCATCCGAGAGGAGGGAGCCTCAATTGAGGACTTGCCTCCATCAGACTGGCCTGTAGGCATGATCAGATCACTGGGCATTTTCTTGATTGCTAATTAATGTAGGCGGGCCAAGGCCACTGTGGGCAGTACTATCCTTAGGCCGGAAGACTGGGCTCTTTAAGAAAAGTAGCTTAGCAGGCTAGTAAACTGCACTCCTCTATGGCCTCTGCTTCAATTCCTGCTTTGGTTTCCTTCATGGTGGACTTTACCTGTAAGCCAAATAAACCTTTTCCTTCCTGAGTTGCTTTGGGCCAGTGTTTTATAATAGCAACAGGAAAGAAAACTAGAACACAGGATAGAAAAAGCATCCTCTTTCCTGCTTTGAAGGTACCTCACCATTGACCTGGGGTGGCACCTCACCCCAGTTTTTATCTTCTGTCCTCAACACAGAAAGTAGTGGGTAGAATCCCTTCTCAGAGATTTGAGTCAGGTCTTTAGACTTCTCTTCTGATATTTCAGGCTCAATCCATGTCAGTCTTTCCTCTTTGTTGTGCCCAACTCTACAGGTGGAATTATTTCAAGCAATGGCTTTTTGAGTTATCTCAGTATTTTCTTTTCATCCAGCCTCCCTCTGCCTCCAGAAGTGAAATTACCAGCTCTGTTCCTTTTCCTGATTGGCTCCTGTGATGGCCAGTTTTCCGTCAACTTGACAAAAGCTACAGCCATCTGAGAGGAGGGAGCCTCATTTGAGGAAGTGCCTAGGTAAGATCAGGCTATAGGCAAGCCTGTAGGGCATTTTCTTAATTAGTGATTGAAGGCGGAGGGCCAGCTCATTGTGGTTGGGGCCACTTCTGGGCTGGTGGTCTTGGGTACTATAAGAAAGCAGGCTGAGCAAACCCATGTGAACCAAACCAGTAAATGGTGCCCCTCTTTGGCTTCTGCACCAGCTCTCGCCTCCAGGTTCCTGCCCTCACTGCTTTAGATGTTGGACTGTTTATATGAAACTGTGAGTGAAGTAAACCCTTTCCTCTTCAAGCTGTTTTGGGTCATGGTGGTTCATCACGTCAGTAGAAAAGTAAGATAGCTCCCAACTGATGGCAAGGTATGCTCTGTATAGACTGGATCTTAAATGTTCAGGAAAGATTATGTCAAGAGTTTGTTCCTGCTGGGCGGTGGTGGCGCACGCCTTTGATCCCAGCACTCGGGAGGCAGAGGCAGGCAGCTCTCTGTGAGTTCGAGGCCAGCCTGGACTAGAGTGAGTTCCAGGAAAGGCAAAAAAAAAGTTCCTATCTGGAGTATTACATTATTTAGGGCAAATAAAAGAAGTTTCTACTGTCCTTATGTAAGAGTAACATGTATGACTCCTATCCTGAATTTCTCCAGATGCCTTGTTTTGAAGGATGTGAAGCTGGGAGAGTTAGAATGGCTTCCCATTGGCAGCGACTTCTTGAGAGTGCTATCATGTTTTTTGAGATTCTCATCAGAGGATATTGCTGATTTTGGCTTTCTCTTAACTCTTTGTAAGTAAAAGGTGGGTGCTGAAGACCAAAAACAGGATAGCAGGGTATTATGAAAAAGTTCAGAATGTTTCAGGCAGTGTCATGGAACTGCACAGGAAAGTGCAGGTAGCTGGGTGGAGTGCGCAGCCTGCAGAGTGAGCTGGAGGATGTCATTGGGGGCCTGATCTTCTCCTTCTGCCACTTCTTCCCTAGACTCTCCTCTCTGCCCCACCCCCAGCCTTCAGCTGCTCCTGGAATTCCATACTCATTAGCTACTGATGTAGAAACAGATATGTCTGTTTAAGGATGCTGTCTCAGGAATTGTTGCTTGTCAGTCTTAGAAGATCATTGGTTAAATTTGCTTTTAGATCTATAGTTGCAGGATCCTGATGGTTATAGGGTCTCAGCATTGTGTAGCCTGACTGAGAGTGAGCGTCTTCCTGATTTAAACAAAACCGAAGCGCAAATATACTTACTTATAGTAGAAAATACACACCTAAGTGTGATTATTTCCATGATTTTAGATGCTTACATGTCCATTTAATTATTTCCCACATGTTCTAAAAGTAATGGTTTTAAGGCAGGAAGGAAAAGATGCAAGCTGTTACATATAGACAGGAAAGAAGGATCCTTCCAGGACTTAAGAGGCTAAAGTAGTATGATGGTTATTCTAGGGCGATGGAGTAACTGGCTTCTCTCCTCTGTGCCTGGCCATTTGTGCTTTTGTGCACTCAGGTGCCTTCTCTGAAAAATATTCTACTGAGCCAAATGAATTAATACATTAAGAAGCACCTTGAAATGTCTAATTAATGTTAAGAGCTGAGGACAAGGGAACAGCTCCTAGACTTTAGAGTAATCATAGTAACTCCTGAAATGCTAATGAATTTGGTATGGGAGCTTAAAATTAAATTGGGCTAGGCGTCTGGCTAGGGCTAGAACAGGCAGGAACTCTCCCCTGGAATGTTAATGCTAATGCATAGCGATGGCCAACATTATGAAACGTTCTGCACAAGATAAAGGAAAACCACAGCTATCACAACCTGCAGATCACAGGTCGCTTCGCTGCCTTTGTTAGGGTTTCTGTTGCTGTGAGGAGACACCATGACCAAGGCAACTCTTTTTTTAAATTTTTTCTTTATTTTATTATTAAGAGATTTTCTATTCATTTTACATACCAACCACAGATCCCCCTCTCCTCCCTCCTCCTGCCCCCCTAGCCTTCCTCACACAACCCACCCCCCATTCCCACCTCCTCCAAGGCAAGGCCTCCCATGGGAAGTTAGCAGAGCCTGGTACATTCAGTTGAGGCGGGTCCAAGCCCCTACCCCTGTACCAAGACTGTGCAAGGTGTCCCACCATAGGCACTGGGCTCCAAAAAGCCCCCTCATGCACCATGATGGATCCCTATCCCATTGCCAGGGGACTCCCCCTAAGCAGTTCAAACTAACCAACTCTCTTACCAAGGCAACTCTTATAAAGGAAAACATTTAATTGGCACTGGCTTACAGTACAGAAGTTTAGTCCATTATCATCATAGCATAAAGCATGGCGGTGCACAGGCAGACATGGTGCTGGATAGGTAGCTGAGAGTTCTACATCTGGATCCATAGGCAGCAGGAAGTGACAGTGAGACACTGGGCCTGACTTGAGCTTCTGAGACCTCAAAGCCCATCCCCTAGTGACACACTTCCTCCACCAACATTGCCCCTACTCCAACAAGGCCATAATTCCTAATAGTGCTGATCCCTATGGGCCTATGGGGGTCATTTTTATTTAAACCACCACAGTTAGTGTACCATAAAGTCAAACAGCAGCATTTGTAACTGAACACACTCAGCTGTATTTGTTTCTGTGGTGTCAATGACTTCTGGCTACATTGATGAGTAGTTGAATCTACAGAGGCACAAAGTCTAAATAGTTACAATCTGGCTTATTTATATATCTTCTTTTTGAGACAGGGCCTTACTATGTGCCCTGTCTGGCCAGCAGCTTCCTATAAAGTCTATGTTGGCTGCATATTTTCAGTGATCCTCCTGCTTCTGCCTCCTGAGTGCTAAGATTACAGGGCTGTACCACCACATTCTGCCTTCCTTGGGCTCTTAGAAGAAACAAATCACTAGGTTAGAAAGCAGGGCTTACTTATAGGAAACAATAGAAAGAATACAAAAGAGTGGATTAGTAACTGACAGTTCTTATCCTTGGCTTAATATTTCAGTACCACAGAGAGGCCGTCAGAGAGCTGTTGAAGTGTCTGCAGCAGGGAGGAGGAGGAAATCGGAGAGCAGGAACATCACTTTGGAAGCCATTGCAGTAGAATTGGAGGAGACGGGGACAACTGGTGTGACACAGGGTCCTTTGTGGTCACAAGACATTTCAGGGTCATCAGTGGAACCAGTTAGAACGAATCGACTAGAGCAAATGGGTATGATGTAATTACTTGGAGTAAGGTCAAATTAGAATCTGGGGCACAAATGAAAATTGGAAACAGTGCACAGAGTCTAATAGTCAAATAAGAATGTTAGTGGTTAAGGCTGTGTGTCTGGAAGAATGTTCAAGTCAAGACACTGGGTCGGACTGGAGCTTCTGAGACCTCAAAGCCAATCCCTTAGTGACACACTTCCTCCAGTCAAGTCACACTTACTCCAACAAGGCCACACCCCCTAAAAGCACCACTCCCTAAGGACATGTGGGGAGGAGCAATAACTGATCAGTACAAACCAAGATTGAAAGAGCAGTGAGTGTGGTGAATAAATTGTGAAAAGGGGAGAAATAGCAGAAAGTGACTGGCGTTGGTATGGGTTGGGATTCTTGGGTGAGCGCTGCTCACTGAAGTTCCCAGAGAACAACTGTGCTATAGTAAACACTGCAGAGGCTCATTCATGGGTTAGCATTAGTGCTAACGAGACCGGGAAGCTTGCAGTGCTGCAGATCCAGGCCCAAACTACCTTGGGATGTATGATCACCTTAAACAGTCCTTCACTGGACACCTCTGTGTGTGCCCTACTAGCCCTGTGATCAGTAGGTACAATGTTTTTTGGGGTGCTTGAACAGATTCTTTGCTTCCACCGACCTCAATGCTAAGAACACCATTAGGTAGAATCAGAGGCCCATGGTAGAGGGTTCCCCACTTTCCTGTAAGCTGCCTGCTTAATAATCCCCTTCAATGTATTTGAAGCACCTTGATTTATGGTTTTCTTTGTTCTCTTGCTTTAAAAACTTGATGAAACTATTACCATGTTGGAAGATGTTATTTAGTGTTCCTGGGCTATGCTCCCTCATGCCTGATTTCAGGATATACTTGTTCTCTATTCCTTTCAAGGTGAGAGTTGTGTTTTATGCACCAACAGTGCGTAGTGGTAGGTGTTGGCACTTTGAAGTACCCAAAATGACTAAAATGAAGGTGTGACTATTGTTGACTTTGGATTGTTAGCAGGTATGTTAAATATCTCAGGTCCTTCTTTTTACTTTTCACCCTGGATAATTTCTACAGCTATTAGGGTTTTTGATAGGCAATCATGGGATGGACAGGTGCTAGCCATGGTGGTCTCTGGTGGGGTGATAGAGTCCTAGCACTTCGAGAAACTCATTCCATGCAGAAGTGAGCCTAGCACAGGCCAGATCAAGAGTAGGTGGAGGACATTTGCACGAGAGAGCTGTCCAGCAGGGTGTATGAGAAGTCAAGTTGGTTAAGGCAAGCATGGACACAAGTGAGTACTTTGGTACAGGGAGGTGATGCTCTGGCATGATGAGAAGGTGTCTGAGAAGCATGATGCAGGAAGACTCTCCAAGAGGATTCCAAGAGCTCAGTTTGAGGTGGGAGGGAGTCCACTTGGATGGTGATGGTAACCAACCGGTATTATGTATAGAGTTGAGTAGGTAACAGAACCATGTCCATATACAGATGAAAAAGGCAGAGAAGACTGGAAAATGATTGTGTGTATGATTTTCACTGAACTAAGTAAACGTATTCAGGGAGAGAGGGAAATAAATCTTGGTGTTTGATTAGAATTGGCAGTATTTGTATAAATTTGAGGTTTTCAATGTAGTTAAACACACATACCAAGAAAATATATTCCAATGTATGTAATACACAAACTAATTTACATATACCTGTATCTACATGCATAGGTATACTTCCTTTTTACAGATTTAAGTTATGTGTATGGTAGTGCATGATTGTGTTATATACATGTATGCCTATATGCACATATACTTATACATGCACATATGTATGCATCTGTGTATAAGTATATGTATGCTTGTATACATGTATGAGTGTGTGTGCATGTCTCTATATGTGCCTACATTTATGCATATATGTGTGTATATTCTTGCATACATACACATGTATATGCACACACATACATGTATGTGTATATATGAATGTATATACATGTGCTATGTACATGCACACATAATTATCTGCATAGGTATACTTCTTTTTTAAAGACTCATTTTTAATGTATGTGTCTCTGTGTGGTAGGTGCATGTGAGTGTCCACAGAAACTAGAAGCATTGTATCTTTCTAGAAATGAGTTACACAAAATTTTGAACCCCCAGATTTGGGTTCTGGGAACCAAACTCAGGTCTTCTGGAAGAGAAATACTTGTTCTTAACTGCTGAGCCATCTTTCTGGCTTCATACATGTAATTTTTAGCTCACTCACTGAGGTAGCCCAGGAGTCAAACCGGGAACAATCTGAATATCAGACTGAGTGTCTTCGTATATTCACAAGGAGACATTAGACAAATCCAAACTAAGAAGAACATTCCAAAATAGCCTTTAATTTTTGGCATTGTCCAGCTTGTAATGGCCAAGGCAAGGCAAGGCAAGGCAAGGCAGAGAACTGTTTTAGACTGAAAGAGAACAGAAAGACTGTTAGGTCTCCACGTTCTGATGATGCCAACAAGAGGTTCACAGGAGGCTGGGAGGTTGAAGAGAATTCAAGTGGTCACAGACTGATAAGACATACTTTATTCACTCCTGAGGAAAGCTTAGTAGGCTGGTAGTTGCTAGCAGGCATGAAGGCACACACAACAGACCTCAGAAGGGTAGGAACACAGACCTACAGACAAACACAAGGCAGAGGCTCTGACCTCAAGCCCATGTTTATATAAAATCACACAAAAGGGAACTCTGCTGAAAGTAGTTATTTAACGGATTATATCACGGTTTACTTTGGGGGTACCCAGACACCCCATGTCAGCCATTTTATGCTGGCTCATAGTTGTACAGATGTCAGTGTCAGTCATGTTTTAGCTGACTCATGACAGCCTTTGCTGACAAGATAAATACATCATTTTGAATTGTGTCTTTTTGTTATGAAGGACATTAGGACAGATAGCAAAGCTGAAGTAAGTATGTAGACTAGAAAATCTGTGTTAATTTCTTGATTTTGATGGTCATATGAGATTTTTCTAGAATTATTATTTTGACAGGAAACATGGAGATATGCAGAGGTAGGTAGTTCATGGGCATCATGCTTAGCAATTTATCTGGAATAGTTGGGAAAAATTCTTTGTATTATTTTCTCAACTTTTCTGTAAATTTAACATTTTTTTTCAAAGTAAAAGCAAATGTTCTCCAATTTTTTTTCTCTGGCAATATTGTGGACAAAATGTCCCAAGAAAACCCAGTACAAAATACTTAAAATGCTGACTATAAAATAAAAGCATGGGTGAGCAGACAATAATAAGAGGAGCCAGCAGAGACCAGAATGTCAAGAAGGCACAACTCCCTGGAGTCTGCAGGGTTGGATGGTTAGCATTCCCTGAGAGTGTGTGTGCGCTGCAGCCTGTGGGATGCTTAGGAAAGGAAACAGCTCAGTAGGAGGTCTGATTAGAGAATGGATATGTTCCTTCTACTGATTGAGACCTTCGTATTCTCAGTCTTGGAACAGTCATTTACAAATTCTCTTGAGAACTCTCTTTTGGGGGGATGTATATGGGGAAGTATTTTGACTCACAGTTTGAGGGCTACAGTCCCTCACAGTGGGGAAGGCTTGATGGTGAGTGATTCTATGATAGTGGGAACAGACAGTTGAGACTCCTCACCTCCTCATATCTAGGAGAGGTGGGAAGCAGAGAATCTTTTGAGAATTCTTCATCCATAGCCCATGTTCCATGAAGAGCTGAGGCTAGAATGCACAGTACCTGAGTGATTGGAAAAATTTGAGTTGAGTGTGATGTTTAGATTTATCATTGTTTGAAGTGTTAAATCTTCTGTGAGGCTTTCTAAAATACAGACCCCAAGACAAAGCTCATGCCCTGGCCTTGCTTGCATGTTGAGAGGTTGAAAAGCTCTAGCAGGTGTTCAGGATGCAGGACATCTCCATGAGCCTGGATAGAACCAGAACCAGAGACATGAAGAGGAGAGAGAGAGACAGATCTATCCACCTGGTTCCTCCTACTTCTTGTTAGTTAAACTTTGTCTTTGGACAGGAAGCTTTATCATACATCTGGCTTCCATCATCTGGCTACCACCAGCAGCTGTTTGGGATACCAGAATCATCATTTGAATCTGGAAGTAGAAAAGGAGCCAGAAGATATACATGTGTGGTTGCTGGTCTGGGCTATGTGATAATGGAAAAGGGAAGGTCCACATATACACTGGCAAGTACTAGTCAACCCTTAGGGCTGTGAACACGGTCCAGGAAGCTAATAAGGGGATCTAGAAGATACAAACAGGTTTAATCAGATTCACAGTTATGGGATGAATGTGGAATGCCTCATAGGTTCATGTATTTGAGTACTTGCTTGCCAATTGCTAGTTCTGTTTCAGGAGGTTGTGGAACATCTCAAACATGAGTTCTGATTGGTGGCCGTAGACTCATAGGGGTGGGATTTGAGGGTTATAGACTGACCCAGTTAGTCTGGCCCAGGTGTGGATGTGAACAGGCTACGCTGTACGCTCCTTCCACTACAGATGGAGCTGCCCTAGCCTCCATGCCTCCCTGGTTATGATAAACTGTACCTACTGAACCGTGAGCCAAGAGCCTTTCTTCCCTGCGTTGCTTCTGTTAGGTTGTGACAAGGAAAGAATGTATATAGGTACAGTCTCCTTGAGCAGCCATCTGATCTAATTATGATCTTCACTTATTTTAAGTTTGACTCAATGCTTATGAACTAAGTGCACCAATCCCTTCGTGGAGAGGAGACGAATAATCCCAGCTGGATGGACATAGAGTGTGGTATTCCAGGTACTGTAGCTGCTCCTGATGGTGTGCTTACAGTCTCCATCTGCCTTTAGCATCACCCATTCTGAACTTCCCATATCTTAGTTAGGAATTAAGCTGGCACAGTAACCCAGACCTTCATCAGAACTTTTAATTGTCCTGCCCTCTTCGGGTTGCAGATGGTAGCATATGCTTTTGGTGTCTTCTTTACATACCTGAAGCACTTACCGCTGCATGCCAGAGAGCACATACTGTGAACATCTGCGAACTCTGGGACTGGAGGCTCGTTTTTGGATGTAGCACACACTTGAAAAGAACAACTCAGAATTTAAGTATCAGAAATGAGTTCTTAGAAGCAGCCCTCAATGGCTGATTGGCCTGGGGATGGAGAATAATTGCTCCAGCTTCAGCACATGTTGACTTCTAGTTTTCTATACTGATTCTTAGAGTAGCCTTATAGAGCTGAGCACCAGTACCCATAGTGTAACATGAATCTTAAAAGGTCTTGTTAATGAAACAAACCTGGGACCAAGTACTGGGGTGAATGCTGAAAGATTAGAGAAACAGAACCAGCCACAACTAAACTCGCCTCACCAATTCCTCAGCTGATCCCGTGTAGCTAGAGTTTTCCTGCCTGGCCCACGGTCAGGACAAATCTCTCTCACCTGCCAGTCCCACAGCCGCTCAGACCCGACCAAGTAAACACAGAGACTTATATTGGTTACAAACTGTATGGTTGTGGCAGGCTTCTTGCTAACTGTTCTTACAGCTTAAATTAATCCATTTCCTTTAATCTATACTTTGCCACATGGCTCATGGCATACCGGCATCTTCACATGCTGTTTGTCATTGTGGCCGCTGGCAGTGTCTCTGACTCAGCCTTCCACTTCCCAGCTTTATTCTCCCCCTTGTCCCACCTATACTTCCTGCCTGGCCACTGGCCAATCAGTGATTTATTTATTGACCAATCAGCAACACACTTGACATACAGACCATCCCACAGCAATCCTGTTTCCTCAGACTGGAAGCCTCTGTGTCCTCATCCGAATGGATCTCAGCTGAACTGCTGCTCAGAAGCCTAAAAGCTTAAAGGGCTCTAGTTCCTGGTTTTCACACCTTATATACCTTTCTGCTTCCTGCCATCACTTCCTGGGATTAAAGGCGTGTGTCACCATGCCTGACTGTTTCCAGTGTGGCTTTGAACTCACAGAGATCCAAATGGATCTCTGCCTTCGGAATGCTAGGATTAAAGGTGTGTGTGTGCCACCATTTTCTGGCCTCTATATCTAGTGGCTGTTCTGTTCTCTGACCCCAGATAAGTTTATTAGGGTGCACAACATTTTGGGGAACACAATATCACCACACCATAGCAATAAATTTGTTGACAATATTGGCTTTCCATACTTGCTTCTCATTCCCCTATGGATATCTTACTCACAAATGAACTGCTTGCACTCAGATCCTTCTTGGAGTTTGTGTCTGGGGACCCAGATTAAGATACATTTGTTGTATCCCACACAGTTGCTATAACTGCACATGGGCAGTTAGAACTAAAGGTGCCAATTCTGAATATTGTTCAGACACATTCATTTCTAGTCTTGTTGTCAAGTGCCAAACTTAGTTCTTCATGGGTATCAGTTTCAGATACTTCTACTCTTTAGCTTGCTTGTCTGCTGGGTACTAAGGAGTTCATTGGCAAGTGGTCTCTGGAACTTTCAGTTCATATACATCTTACTGATTGTCCTCTTGTCTCTCTCCAGGAGAGTCAATGACTCTAACCTTTCAGCATCCATATTTTGGAGCCAAGTTCTTCTAGTGGGATTGGTGTGATGAAGAGAGGAGGGTATTTAAAAATTCTGCTCTCTGATCACTGTTTTAGACTGTATTTCCTGCGGGTAAAAGGATACTATATCAGCCTGTTGGTTCAATTCTAGCCATTGGGAAAACAGGGTCTATAACTTGTTGAATCAGTGCATTTGCTTTGTTTTGGGCATGAGCTATTAATTTTGCAGGTGTTGGACCCAAGTCAGCCATTCTCGAATGTTTTGTAAGTGAACCTAGGCCCACTGACACAATCACTATTAACACAACTTCCCTTTCTTGGGGGCTGTTTCCAGGGATATGGAACCTGATAGAGGAGACCTGTCCTCAGATGATGATAGTAGCAGAGATCCTGTGGTCATGAGGGGTAAAATGATGCCAGTTCCAGTGAACCAAGAGCTACCCTCCCTGTCCCCTAACCATAGTCTGAAAGTGATGTTACATAGATAACCACTCACAAGGTGGCTGGCAAGTATGGTGATATTTTATTTGTACTGAAATGTGATTTTTATTTGTATGTTAATAAATAAAGTTGCCTGGGGGTCAGAGCTAATAGCAAGCCATAGCAGATGCTGGGCAGTGGTGGCGCATACCTTTAATCTCAATCACATGACAGGCAGATCTCTGTGTGTTCAAGGATACAGCCAGCATGGAGACACACACCTTTAATCTACCAACCATAGATCCCTAGAGGTCTGTATAGATGGGCAGTGACGAGGAAGTCATGTGGTTGGGTTTACAGCCAATGAGAAGGCAGAACAGAAAGTCAATAAAAAGACAGACACACAGGAAGTAGGTCTCTTTCTGAGGGGAAGGACAGCAGTGGCAGCGAAGGGTAAGAAAAGGGATTTTAGCATCAGCTTTTAGCTATTGCTCTGACCTCTTGGGCTTTTAACTCTGCATTTGGCTCTGTGTTTCTTATTTAATAAGACCGTTACATCTACAGGCAAGCCTTCTCCAGGCATGATGGTTGATCATGGCCCCAGCAGTATCTCTGACTATCAGGTGGACATGGCAGTGACTGGGTTAGAACAGGTCAGCCTAAGGAAGCCATCTTGTCTTTGGTTTGGCCATTAGCCAAAGACTTGTTTCAACCCTTTTTGTTATTTGGGTGGAATTTGGTCCCATTTCACCCTTCTCCTTACTGCCAGAGTAACAAATTAAGCTCATCAAGTTAGACTCAGTGATTAAGGAGAGCATCAAGGAGTCCCATATCTATTCTTTCATCGGGGACTATGGCAGAATGGGACTGAAGAATGATTCTCTGCTGGAATTCTCATCATTGGTCTCTCTCCATCTTCAGCAATCTGACCCTTGGATATTTCTTGAAGGTAGAAGAGTAGTGAAACCTTGTTTTAAATAGACTAGAATCATGATATATTTTTATCTTATATATATTATATATATTATATACATATATATAATATTACATAATATATATACACATATAAAATCATGATATATTTTTATCCAAGATCTGACATCTCACTTTGATGATAGACTCAACCAAAGTTTCTAGTTCAATGTTCTGTTCAATGTTCATATTCTCATACATTGCAGTTCAGATTGCAGTTTTCAGAAAGTTTTAAGAATGCATTGAAGCCAGGCAATGGTAGTGTACACCTTTAATCCCAGCACATGGGAAGCAGAGGCAGGCAAATCTCTGAGTTTGAGGCCAGCCTGGGCTACAGAGTGAGTTCTAGGAAAGGTGCCAAAGCTACACAGAGAAACCCTGTCTCAGAAAAGAATAAAAATGCATTGAAGACATGTGGAAGGAACTTTATTGCAACATCCATAAGATAAAAAACAATTGTGGCCAGGTGGCAATGGTGCATGCCTTTAATCCCAGCATTTGGGAGGCAGAGCCAGGTGGATCTCTGTGAGTTTGAGGGCCAGCCTGGGCTACAGAGCGAGATCCAGGACAGGCACCAAAACTACACAGAGAAACCCTGTCTCGAAAAAAACCAAAACTAACCAACCAACCAACCAAACAAATAAACAAAAAAACCCCAAAAACCAATTGTGGAGGGGAGGAAGCTTACTCAGTGACACACTCTCTGAGCAGGCATAAGGACCCAAGTTCACCATCAAGAATCCACATGTAAAAAGCTGGGTGCCATAGTACATACTTGTCATCCTAGCAGTGGCTAGGAGGACAGGCAGATCCCTGGGACTTGCTGACTAGTCTGCTGAGCCTAAATTAGTGAGCTCCAGGTGAGGAGAGTCCCTCTCAGTAAACATGGTGGGTGGTGCTTGAGGAGGAATGACATCCAAAGTTGTCCTCTGTCCTTCATACATATGTGCACAAACCTGCACACGCACCTGCATGTGCATCCACACACACGTGTGTAACACACAGCATAATTGTAGATAACAATATAAGTCACACTAGGTTAAAAGATGGGTTAATGGCATGTTGGTACTATGTGCTACACATCAGTTAAAAGCTGACTAAATTAATTTTTTTATTTTATTTTTCCCGAGACAGGGTTTGTCTGTGTAGCCCTGGCTATCCTGGAACTCTCTCTATAGACCTGTTTGGCCTTGAACTCAGAGATCTGCCTGTCTCTGCCTCCTGGATTAAAGGAGATACTGAAGTATAGCTCTTCACAGTTGATGGCTTCTGGTGGGTGTGGATGTGTATGTGGGAGGGGGAAAGGAGCCTATTTTCTTTAAGGGGCTTCCCACTAGGAGTTTGCTCCAGTGAGTATATGGGCAACACAAATTGAACTTGGTGTTTTTTATTGGGGGGACACAAGGGTGGGAAGGTGGACCTGGGAGGAATGGGAAGCGAGTATGTTTGGGGTGCGTTTTTATGAAATTCACAAATAATTAATAAAAATATTATGTTGGGAAAAATGACTAAATTTCAGGAACTTATTGATTATAAAAAACAAAGTTGGGCCCATATAGCTTAATGTTACTGTAAGCATTAGAAAAAATAGGGCTATTTAATAGTTTTAATATGCATGCTGTATTAGCTAACTTTTGTTGTTGGGATAAAACACTTGAGAACGGCAATTTAAGGAAGGCTGTCGTCTGGCTCATAGTTTGAGAGTATGTGCCCTCATGGTGGGGAAGGCACGGAGGTGAGTGTGGTGGCAGGACTGTGATGTAGTTTATCACACTTTGTCTGCAGTCAGGAAGCACAAAGAGGGAAATTCTGGTGCTGTTTGCCATGTCCTTTGCATTCAGTCTTGGACCCGTATTCAGGGTGAGTCTTCTCTCATCAGTTAAACTTTTCTGGAAACACATGAACTATGAACCAATGGCTGAGGGGCCCCCAACTGGATCAGGCCCTCTGAGTGGGTGAGACAGTTGATCGGCTTGATCTGTTTTGGAGGCATCCAGGCAGTGGGACCGGGTCCTGTGCTCATTGCATGAGTTGGCTGTTTGAAACCTGGGGCCTATGCAGGATCGCTTGGCTCGGCCTGGGAGGAGGGGACTGGACCTGCCTGGACTGAGTCTACCAGGTTGATCTCAGTCCTCAGGGGAGGCTTTGCCCTGGAGGAGATGGGAATGGGGGTGGGCTGGGGGGAAGGGGAGAGGGGCAAGAGGTGGGAGAACAAGGGAATCCGTGGGTGATATGTAGAACCGAATTGTATTGTAAAATAAAAAAAAAAAATAAAAAATAAAAAAAAACTTTTCTGGATATACCCAAGTGTGTGTTTCCATTGTCCAGTTGATAATGATTAACCCCAGCTTGACAGTCAATCACATCACTTTAAATCATAACATTCTACATTTGGTCTCTAAAGATTCATTTTCATCTTATAATACAAAATGAATTTAGTCTATCTCTACAAGTCTCCATAGTCATTAGTAGTCCCAATCCTGTTCAAAAGTCTAAAGTCTCTTTGGAGACTCAGGCAAACCTCTTAATCACGGTCCTTTATGAAAAAAGACTACATGCTTCTGATATACAATGTTACAGAATAAATATTCCAGTTTCAAAGGGGAGAAATGAGATTATAGCAAGGAAATACTTGACCAAAGCAAGACTGAAGCCTAGCAGGGCAAATACCTCTCTCATTAGCCATCTCTACCCTGCCTGCAGCTTTCTTTGGTGGGCATCCCATAGCCCTGGCATCACCAACATCCTGGGGGTGTTATAGTGTTGAAAACCACGAGCTAAACCTAGATATTACAGGATGAAAATTTCTTAGTAGATGGGCCATATTTTCAGCCCATAATAGGAGAATGAAAATGGCCAAGATTAAAGGCAAAGTAGTCCCTTTATACCAATCAAGCAAATGATTAAAAGTGGAATTTTGTAGTTATTTTTATGATCACAGGAAAGGTACATGTTATGGGTTTATGGTCAGACAGTTAACATAACACAAAACATTTTACAGTCAGTCAATTCTTGGAACAATAGAAACAATTTACAATGTGTTATTCACAAGATTATTGAAGAAGAACAAACAAAAACAAAACAAAACAAGTTATCATCTAGCTAAGGACATGATCAAAGTCCATCACTGTTTAATTAAAAAGAAAATGAAGTCAACTGTCCCTTAACAGGGGCTCCCTTCAAACTGAGGCTTTACTTTCCTATCTTCACACAGCATTGCTTAGGGCCCCTTGAATGGAATTTGACCTTGCCACACATTAGTTGGTATCAGGGGCTGTAGAAATGGTGGTACAAGCATCCAGAACTCCTCATAGTTGAATTGTCTGTGTCTGCTAAGTCAGTACCATGTGAATGACTCTGCTGCCTGCTTGAGATGTAGCCTGGCCCCTTTGACAGCTGCGTCTGCCTCTGTGTCTTTGAGACTGACCCTAGGAAAAAATTCTTTGGTGGCCATTTTGGGATTGGGGAACCCCTTCAACAACATTGTCAATGCAGGCCTTCCTTTCAAATGTAATTGCATTGTTACAAGCTGGAGCCTCTAGTGGGTAGGCCTTTTTCTCAGGGTACTTTTCCTACTGTCTCAGTACATAGCACCAGGTTTCTCTTTAACAGTGCTAATCTCTTTAAAAATTAGAACTGTTTTGTCCACATATACGTTGTCTACAATTTCCAACTCTCACTGTCCTTTCCCCTCAAACTGCAGATTTTCATATCTTTCTATGCTGTCTCCCTGTAGATCTAAGATCAGTGAGTGTTAACCAAGCCACAGCATGAACACTGTCCTGTGGTGAAATTTCCCCTCCCAAATAAATCAGTCCATGACTTTTGAATTCAGCCTCACTCAAGTTCTTGGAACATAGGAAGAAAAAAGTCAGATTCTGAAATGCTATAATATCAGATGAATGACCTCTGGCTCAGTTCCTGATGAAGTCCCTGTTCTCCCTGAAACCTCACGAGCCCAGCCTTCATTGTCTGTTTCTCTCAGCATTCTGGTTTCCAACCTTCCATCAGAATGGCCTGTTAAAGTCGCTTACAACATCCTAAGCTTTTCCAGCCTGCCATTCCAAACTCCTCCACATACTTTCTGCAAACCTGTACCAAAGGCCTACAAACAGCATGGTGGGTTTATCATGACAACAAACCCACTCCTGTATTAGTTAGTTTTCTTGTCGTGAATGCATGTCTGACCAAAGCAACTTAAGGAGGGGTTCATTTTGGCTCATCCTTTGAGGGGACCATCCACCATGGTGGGGGTGGCGTGTAACAACAGCTCTAGATGTAGTGGAAGGAGCATGAAGCCACTGTTCACATTGAATCTGCAGTCAGCAAACAGAGCCAGATGAGCTGGTGCTCAGCTTGCCTTCTCCTTTCTATTCTTTTCTGGATTTCAGCTCATGGGATAGTACTGCCCACCTTCAGGTCTTCCCTGCTCATTAAACTTTTCTGGAAAGAATGTTTTAGGAAACATATCAAAGTGGATTATACAAAACCCTAAACTATTGGCTGTAAATACTTTAGTGTGAGGATTCATTTTATTTATTTAATTTTATTTTTAATTTTGAAATTATTATTGTTATTTTATGTGCATGTGTGTTTTGCCTGCATGTTTGTCTATACACTGTGTACATGCCTGTTACCTTCAGAGGTCAGAAAATGGCATCGGATCCCCTGGAATTGGAGTTACATCTAGTTGTGAGCCACCATGTGGGTGATGAGAATTGAACCCAGGTCCTCTGGAAGAGCAGCCAGTGCTCTCTCTCTCCAGGCTGATGTTTAATTTAAGCATTACAACTGGAATTACTAAGTCTAGCATCATCTGTATAATAACGCTGGTGATTTGGAATGTTCTGCAAACACCCCATGTCTCCATTCCCAGCTGGTACTCCTAAGAGGTGATGGAGCCCTTAAGAGATGGGCCCTTGGGAATATGCCCAAGAGTGGTATAGCTGGGTCTTGGAGGAGATTGGTTCCCAATTTTCTAAGAAAGCACCATAATGATTTTCAAAGTGGCTGTATAAGCTTGCATTCCCACCAACAGTGGAGGAGAGTTTCCCTTGCTCCACATCCTCTCCAGCATAAGCTGTCTTCATGTTTTTGATCTTAGCCATTCTGACGGGTGTAAGGTGGTATCTCAGAGTCATTTTGATTTGCATTTCCCTGATGATTAGGGATGTTGAGCAATTCCTTAAATGTCTTTTAGCCATTTGAACTTCCTCTGTTGAGAATTCTCTGTTTAGCTCTACAGCCCAAGCAAAGTGCTAGAGAGGTCCCCAGAAATCCACAAAGATACCTCCACAATAGACTACTGGCAATGGTCAAGAGAAAGCCCGAACTGACCTACTCTGGTGATCAGATGGCCAAACACCCTAACTGTCATGGTAGAACTCTCATCAATGATTGATGGAAGCAGATGCAGGGATCCACGGCCAGGCCCCAGGTGGAGCTCTGGGAGTCCAATCATCGAGAAAGAGGAGGGATTGTATGAGTGAGAATTGTTGAGACCATGATTGGAAAAAGCACAGGGACAAATAACCAAACTAGTGGAAACACATGAACTGTGAACCAATAGCTGAGGAGCCCCCATGGAACTGGATCAGGCCCTCTGGATAAGTGAGACATTTGATTAGCTTGAACTGTTTGGGAGGCCCCCAGGCAGTGGGACCAGGATCCGTCCTTAGTGCATGAGCTGGCTGTTAGGAGCCTGGGGCCTATGTAGGGACACTTTGCTCAGCCTGGGTCAAGGGAGGAGGGGACTGGACCTGCCTTGACCGAATCTACCAGGCTGAGCTGAATCCCCAGGGGAGTCCCTGCCCTGGAGGAGATGGGAATGGGGGTGGGTTGGGGGAGCGCAGAGGGGGGTGGGAGGAGGGAGGACAGGGGAATCCATGGCTGATTTGTAAAATTAAATTATATATATATATAAAGAGATGGGCCCTATTGGGAAGTCTTCAGTTTGTGGAGGCAAGCCCTTACAGGACTTATTGTCACTCTAGTCCTTTTATTTATTCTGTTCTTTTCCCTTTGGTCTCTGGTCATGAGGAAAGCAGCTCTGCCCTGCACTTCCACCATGATAGCTGCTCCTCCATGGGCTCAGAGCAACAGGACCAATTTGGTTATGAATGGAGACATCTGAAATGGAGCCAATGTGAACTCCCCTTTTTTTCCCTTTTTTCTTTTTTGCATGTATATGTGGTATGTGTGCTTGTATGTATGTTCACATGTGTGGGATACACACATATATGTGGTGATATTGTGTTCCCCAATATATCGTGCACCCTAATAAATTTATATGGGGCCAGAGAACAGAACAGCCGCTAGACAGACATAGAGGCCAGAAAATGGTAGCACTCACACCTTTAATCCTAGCCTTCTGGAGGCAAAGATCCATCTGGATCTCTGTGAGTTCAAAGCCACACTGGAAATAGCCAGGCATGGTAACTCACGCCTTTAATCCCAGGAAGTGATGGCAGAAAGCAGAAAGGTATATAAGGTGTGAGGACCAGGAACTAGAGTCTGGTTAAGCTTTTAGGCTTTTGAGCAGCAATTTGGCTGAGATTCAGAGGCTTCCAGTTTGAGGAAACAGGATCAGCTGAGGAATTGTGAGGTGAGGAAGCTGTGGCTTGTTCTGCTTCTCTGATCTTTCAGCATTCACCCCAATACCTGGCTCTGGGTTTGTTCTTATTAATAAGAACTTTTTAAGATTCATGCTACACATATATGCAGGTGCACATACACATTGTGCATGTGGAGCCTCAAGGTTGACTAGAGAGTCTTCTGCTCTGCCTTATTCACTGAAGTAGGTCTCTTAATCGAACCCATAGCTCACCAATCAGCTAGTCTAGTTAGCTAGCTTGCTTAGGTGATCTTCTGAGTGCTGGAATTACAGGTGAACTGCCACACTCAGCAAGGGCTTTACCACCAATCTCTCTCTCCAGACTCTTTTCTTTTTATAAGTTGATTTATTTCAGGCATTCATCATAGTAACAGAAAGTTGATTAGTACAGTGGTATTGTAGGAAGTGCTACTTCATTTCTTAACAAAAGATTTTCCTTGAGATGTCAACCAGTCATCTCTTTCACTATGTATCAGTTGTTTTGCATTTTGAATTTATATTTGAAGCTCTATGCAAAACATAAATCTTCTGCTCAGTGGCCTAGTTCATTCTATCCATAGAGCTTCCCTTACCAGCTCCTTAGGAGTTAAGCTCTGGGAAGGGCTGGTTATTAGACTACAGGTGCTCTTTCCTAACTACATAGCCAGGACAGCTGGGCAGCTAGCCTTCCAGCATCCTGTATTAGTTTTTGGTGGTCCTGTGGCTCCCACTGGTATATCAGGATTTTTTTCATGCACTTTTTCCTATATTTTTCTTCACACTATTGAAGTCAAGCAGGACATGTGTTCAGCAAGTCTATGATACTGGTCAAAATCCTTTTCAATCTCCCCAAACATTACCTCTTAATTTGCTCCTGACCATTCAGTTTGACTTAGTATTTATCAAACACTTGTTATGCACCAGGAACTTTGCTGGGTGTTGGTAGTCAAGAAGACAGTCAACATGGAACTCCTCAGACCTGGGTGTGCTGACCACTGATCTCCTTTTAAACTTCTCTGTAGTCTGAGGACAGGAAAAGCTTCATGGTGGTCCATTTTGTCTGCTGCCCCCAGGTTCATATTTCTGACTACATAGTAATTTTTTTTCACTAGATGGTTCTCAAACTAAACATGGTAAAAATGATTTCTCTTCCTGATTTCTGATTTCTTTTTGCCTTAGCTTGAGTCCACACCTGTCAATCCTCACATCACTCCTTCAAGAGTGAAGGGTTCCCTTTTTTTCCAGTCCCATTGCTGTTCTAGACTGTGTGGCCTCTCTTCTGGACTACCCTAATTGTTCCTTTATTGTTCCCTTGACTCCATTGTTGTTAGCAGAGGGCTCTTTCTAAAATGTCCTCTTGCCATATCACTGCACCCAAACCTTCCGTGAGTCCCCAGCGACCACCGAGTAAAGTCCACCGATCTGCTCTACTCACGGTCTTCCAGTCTAGGGCCCGATCTGCCTTTGCAACTTGATCTCTGGGTTTCACTTCCTTGAGCTTCACGTTCAAGCAATCCCAGGGCTATTTATGATTCTCTAGTGAGCAGAAAGATGACTGCAAATTTGGTGACCATTTGTCACTGTCCTATTGAGTGGTACTTTTGATTTTGTATCTGATGCCCTTCTACATACCTGAACATGCGTGTCTCCTAACAGTGGTTCTTAATATACATCATTTGGGGTCTCTGGGTTCCCTTCCCAGAGATTCAGAATTGACTGGTCTGGACATCAGGATTTCAAGTTTCTCCCAGGTGGTTCTCGTATACTTCTTGGGTTGAGAAACTCTGGCTTCTCAGGAAGGGAGGGTGCTGCACACAATATATTGCCAGTGTTGTCTGATGGGATAATGAAGAAGAACAAGAGAAGTGCAGAGTGTGACACATTCCTTGGCCACAACCATTTAAGGAACTACCTGGTATTGGGCTCACTTGACATCAGGAATCTTTTGAGATGGTTCTCCACCTTATTCTTTGAGGCAGAGTCTCCCCATTGAACCCAGCCAGAGCTTGCCAGTTGAGTAGGTTGCTCTGTGCATCTCTTGCCTCTGCCTTCCAAGTGCTGGATTTATAGGTAGCCCACCACAGCCTCTTTATATTCAGCTGTGTTCTGGAGCTACCTGGTATCAGGCTGGCTTTGCTGTGATGGGCCTGGAAATCTTACTGGGAGTTGCTTTCATTCTCGTACAATTTGTAGAACAAATATCTGGGCTTATAAAAAGCATCTTCTAAGGAGGAGGGTTTGTATTCTAATTTGGATTCTAGATTTCCCTTGTCACCCTAGGAGGTCTCTAAGAAAAACACAAGTAAGGGCTCTCACAGTACCGTCATAGGCAAAGGCAAGTGAATCATGTTCTAATTGTAGAGTTTCAACACAATGGCTACAAGTGTGTCAGAAAAGCTAAGAAAATTATTTGCTGTAGATAAATAAAAGCTTCTGATCTTTTAATGTTTATTTTTAGATAAATGAAAGAGGCTTATTTTGTGTTTGTAACCAACTTGGTGCCTGAAATATTTTAAGCAATTGCATACTTTATTGTGTGCCAGGTTATGCTGGGATATAAAGTTCCCAAAGATGATATATTTAAAATGAAAGAATGTTCCAGGGAAGAATGCCATAACCTGGGTGATGAACTGTTACTTAACAAATAGCCACTTATCCTAATGTCCAAAATGTATCAGGCTTAGCATTAGCATGGAATTTCTTTCTGGTTTATAGATCAAGACTGGATTTCTTCCAAAAACCTTTGGGTAAAGTTAGTAAGAAATGTCATTGAAAAGCTAGCTCAAAACTTTTATTTGGGAAATAAAAATGCATTATTCCTTGCAGAGCTAGAGAGGAGCTTCAACTTCTCTGACATCTCAGGTGATGATTTTGACTCCATTTTGTGCAACTTGGAAAATGTCTGTCAATTTCTCAATCTCTGAAATAAGATTATTAAGAAGAAAATGGTAAGGGGTGGTGACAAGTCACATTGTTGCTTGTGTACGTGTTCTTCCTGCTGTCTCTAGATATTAAGCTATTGTTAGAAAATAGGTTTCTTATATTGATTCACAATCCAATTATGATAAGCCTGTGAAGATAAATCTACTTTTCCAAATAGTTGGAAGTATTCAATAAGCAAGGGACATTAGCTTGAGGTTTTTGTGTATGGTTGTTCTATATCAAGAACTGCAACTTAGCATGTAATCAAACCAAAGTCTAACTTGGATCTATGACAAGGCACCTTGGAAATCTACTGGATCCCACAGGATCCCATAGCTCACTCTCCTTTGCTGAAAACTTCCATTCCTTCTGTCTCTTAGCAGATGGGACCTCCATTGTCCATGTCTAGGACTCTGAAGAGGTATAGCTATTTAGTTTTATGTAACTTTAAAACCAGATCAAAATTACTGTTGTTGGCTACTTCTTATTCCCATGTAATAAGTCATCTCTCCAAGACTGCTTAGTCTGTCTTTCCTCATTTTGGTTTTTCTAGATCACCTGTTAGTTTGCTAGGTGTAGGTTAGATGAGGTATATTTGGACTCATGCTGGACTTCCTTCTTGAAACTATGACTGCATGGATGTTTGTTACTTCCTGTGGTGGGTGAATGAGAATGTCCCTCATAGGCTTAGATGTTGAAATATTTGGTCCCCAGTTAGTGGTGAGGTGTGGGTAGATTTAGGAGGTGTGGCCTTGTTGGAGGAAGTATGAGAGTTAAAAAGCTTGTGACATTTCTAGTTCACTCTTTCTATGGCTTCATGCTGTGGGTCAAGACGTGAACCCAACTCCATGCCTTTGCTCAGTCATCATGGACTTTAACCCTGCAGAACCGTGAGCCCCAAATAAACCCTTTCTTCTATAAGTTGCCTTGGTAATCGTATTTTAGCACAGCAATAAAAAAAGTAACTAACATCTTCCCAGGCTTAGGTTAGTGGTGGCTTTGAAGGAGGAATCAAAATGTCTAGTAAGTTCAACTACAGTTTGCTTAATGAGATTAGGAACTGGGAGAAGGGGTGAGAAGGAGGGATTAGTGGACACGAATGCTGTTTGGAGCCATGAGGAGATGGTAAGTGGATGGAGGACTGAGCAAGGCATCATCTCTGATGACATATCAATTCTATAATGACATTTGTCCGTTGAAGCCCATATACTGTGCCACCTAGTGTTAGATGACTGCCCAGATTGAACTTGACTAGTGTGCTTTTACATTAACACCCAAAACAAATTATTTTTATTTTATGACTATTATTTTCCCCAAATATGAACATTTTCTTTGGGAAATAATGAGAACCGTTTCTCACATTAAGTCTGAAGATTAATGATCTCAGATCTCTTCCATATTAAATTTAGTCACAGCTTTATATTTTATTAAAGCAGTTTTATTTACTGCCAAAGTGTGGGTACCTAGTGGTATCTGGAGCTGAAAATGATGGTCTTATTTTAGATTTTGAGAGAAGCTTTGAGTACTGTTTACAGCCCCAAACACTTAATTTTGATTGGACAGATTTACTGTTTCAGGGAATGGGTTTCTGGGATGGTTGTGCGATTGTAATTGTGATTACTGTGTTTGCTACAGAGTAAATGAAAAAGCTGTCCTTGCATGTGCTAGTGAGGCAGATCTTGTCTCCCAGCACATGCTAGTGTACTTAATTAGACAAGTGGCTTTCTTTCTTTCTTTCTTTCTTTCTTTAAAATTATTTATTTATGTATATATGAGTGCTTTATCTGCATGTACAACTTTATGCCAGAAGAGGGCATCAGATCCCACTAGAGATGGTTGTGAGCCACCATGTGGGTGCTAGGAGTTGAACTTAGGACCTCTGGAAGAGCAGACAGGGCTCTTAACCACAGAGCCATCTCTCCAGCCCTGACAAGTGGCTTTCTTAAGGTTAAAGGGCAGGTTCTGCTGAGGTGCAGATGGCCATTTGGGAGGGTTTTAAATCCCTTTAGGATAAAATTATTTCTTTATCTGGTTAACATCCCTTTGGAGTTGTTCTGGATTAGTTGAGCCATAGTTAGTGTCTTTAACCTCAGCTCTTTCAACTGGGGTCGGGAAAGAAGGGATGACTATTTAAACAAGTCTTAATTCTTGGTAAAGTAGGAGAGGGAGAGTGGCCAATGGTCCCGGGTGTTTCACTGCTCTGTGGGAGTGGGCTGGGTAGAAGATGCTGATCTCCCATCAAGTCATGACCGAAATACACAGGTGTAAGAAATTGCTTTGGTCCATTTTCAGCAGGAGGCATACTTAGAACTTACCAACAAGTCACAGATAAGCTAGATGCAGAGCCCTCTCTCCCTTGACTGGCAGCTGGTACCTTCTGGTCTCAGAACTTTGAGGGTTGAATATTTATGGATAGTTTGCTATGTTCTTGAGCCCATGATAAGAAAAGGAGGCAATCTTAAGCAGCCCTGGGATAGTCATTAGATAAGACTTTGCATCATGAATCAACAGGATGGGGAGATTGAGGAGGTTCTATACTAGATGAGTAGGAACAACATATCTCCCCGGAGCACCAGCCTATGGGAAAAAGAGGGCTGGAATTTTTCAAAAATCAAGGACTTTTAAAAACTGTTGTTTACTGTCAAATTGGCATGCCAGCCAGTTTTGCTTTTTCCCTAGGCTTGTTTCCTATTCTGCAGAGTCGAGTATTAAAAATTGTTTCTTTTTCACTGGTTTCTTCAACTTGTCATTTGTCATTAAAGATGAGGACCTGTTTCTCACACAAGGATCGTTTGTTTTTCTTTCAGTTTTAAAGGGAGAAGGGACAGGGGAGTATCCCAAAGCCCAGAGAGTGATTCACATTCCATGAACAATGGCTACTTCCTGACTTGACCGCTAGGCATCATTCTTACTTCTCTTGTCAAATGCCTCATTGTCTCTTTTGAGGACCAAACTTCTAACTTCTCTCAGATGAAGAGCTATTTCTAGGGTGGGCTCTAAGACCAGCTTTAGAGTGTGATGTTGTGGGGTTCATATTGTCAGTTTGATGGTAGTTAGGCCGTCTGTGGCGGTACATTTGGAACAGGTTAACTGAGGTGGGAGGACCCCATCCTCAATGTGGCCAGCACCGTTCTGTAAGAGCTCTTAGACAGAATAAGAAGGAAAAGGAGAGTTGAGCAGCAACATTCATCTCTCTCTAGTTTCTAACTGCAGATATAAGGAGACAAACTGCTTTTTATCCCTGCCATGATAGACTCTCTCTTCAGATTGTGAGACAAAATAAACCACCCATCTCTTAAGTTGCATATGTCAAGCATTTTGTGAGAGCAATGTGAAAAATAACTAATACAGATGTATAAATCAAAGTGGCCAAGAAGTATAAAACCACTTCTGAGCCATAGCCACTCCTTCAAGGGTGGGTGTGAGACCTAAGATTCAGTCAAAGATAATTACATTTCTTTAAACTTGAATATAACATAGAGAAGGACTGAGGGTGCTGATACATTTTTGGCTCATGAAGCCTGAGCCTGACTTAAGCCAACAGAGTTAGGATGTCTTTTACAGACTGGAACACATCCTGAGAAATGAGTCTGTAGCACGAATCTTAAAAGGTCTTATTAATAAAAACAAACCCGGGAGCCAGATATTGGGGTGAATGCTGGAAGATCAGAGAAACCGAACAAGCCACAGCCACCTCACCCCGCCAATTCCTCAGCTGATCCTGTTTCCTCAGACTGGAAGCCTCTATGTCCTCATCCAAATGGATTTCAGGTGAACTGCTGCTAAAAGCCTAAAAGCTTAACCAGGCTTTAGTTCCTGGTTCTCACGGCTTTTATACCTTTCTGCTTCCTGCCATCACTTCCTGGGATTAAAGGCGTGTGTTACCATGACTAACTGTTTCCAGTGTGGCTTTGAATTCACAGAGATTCAGACAGATCTTTACCTTTGGAATGCTATGATTAAAGGTGTATGTGTGCCACCATTTTCTGGCCTCTATATCTAGTGGCTGTTTTGTTCTCTGACCCCAGATAAGCTTATTAGTGTTCACAATATATTGGGGAACACAATATCACCACATGAGTCACTAGAAACTTTTTGTTTATGAACACCACAGATTAGAAGCACACAAAATACGATGGTGACCACACCTTAGCATGCTATAAATTTATGGGATTATGTGTTGGTTTAAATAAGGATTTTCCCCATAGGCTCAGGTGGTTGAATACTTGGTTTCTAGTTGGTAGTGCTGTTTGGGGAGGCCAAGGAAATGTGACCTTGGTAGAAGAAGTGCATTAGGGGTGGGCTTTGAAGTTTCAAAGCCATGCACTATTCACACTTCACTTCCTTTGCTTCCTGCTTACGTTTTTGAGATTTGGGCCCTTGACTTCTGCTCCAACCACTCTGGCTGCTACTTCCCTACCATTATGGACCCTAACCCTTTGTAACTGTAAGCCTAAATAAATCCGTCCTTCCACAAGTTGCTTATAGAAGGTGTTTTATTGGAACAATAAAAAAAATGAGTACAGACTACTAATGGTCTTGTGAGTAGGCTGTCATTCACCAAAATGGTCTTTTGTGGTACTTGATGGTAGAGATCCAAGTCAAGAGAGGTAGAGACATAAATTGAATTTTGATCCCCAGATATTTCAGATACATTATCTATATGATAATTGAAAAAAACCTGAAATCATCTAATTGTAATTAAGAGAGTCTTAGGATTGGAGTGATGGCTCAGTGGTTAAAAGTATGTACTGATTAAGCAGAGGACCAGAGTTAGGTTCCCAGAACACACATAGGGTGAATCACAACTACTTGCAACTCAAGTTCCAGAGGATCCAGTGTCCTCTTCTGGCATCTACAGGTACTTGTATTCATGTGCAGCACAGGAATACACACACAGGAATACAAAAAATTAAAAATAAATATTTAAAAATATTAATTGAACAAATCTCATAATAAATATTAGACATTCCTTTCCCCCACTGGCTCTTCCTCTTCTCCATATCTTACTCCTAAGGGAACCAGATCTTGCAGAAGAAGCATGAGAGCAATTGAACTTCCTCTCAAATTCCTGCAGGATACAGACATTGTGAGGGAGTGCTTTCTTGACTGCAATTTCACCTACAAAAACAACTTCCAAAATGTAATTTTATTAAGTAATAAAATTCATATTATATCACCTACCATATATGCCACTATTTTCTCATAAAGGAAAGGACATTTTTAATATTGTTAAATAAGAGTCACATCATAAAATAAAGGACGGTATTGCAAACGGATCAGATCTAGCTTTAAGAAAAATGCACAATGCTCATTTTATGAGCAAACATGTCAGTCATTTATACATTTAAGTCAGTAGTAGTACTTTCTAGAACCAAATCCTGGCAGCTTCCTCAGTGGCTGTTTTCTAACTACTCTGAGTTTTGGTTTTCTCATCAGCAAAATTAAAGTATTACTCTCTTAGAATCTGGTAGGGTTGGACGCAATCCAAGCTTGTTTAGTTCTAGAAATGTGCTGGGCACACAGGGATACCAGTTGTCATCACAGAGGCTTCCTCTGGAAGCTGATGGGAGCAGATGCAGGAACCCATGCCTAAGCATCAGCTCAAGCTCTAAGAACCCTGTGGAAGAGGAGGAGGAAGCATAGTAGGAGCCAGAGGGCACTTAGAATCAACTAAGCAGGCCTCCTAGGGGCTCACAGAGACTGAAGAGGCAATTGTGGAGCCTACATGGGCCTACTCTAGGTCTTCTGCATACATGCTGTGGTTGTTAGCTTGGGGTATTTGTGGAACCCCTAACAGTGGGAGTGTGGGTGTCTTTGACTCCTTTTCCTCCTACAGAGTTTCCTTGTCCAGCCTTGATATGAGGGTTTGTGCTTAGTCCTATTGTATCTTGTTATGCCATGTTGGGTTGATAGCATGGGAAGGCCCGCTATTTTCTGAAGGGAAAAGGAGGAGCCACTGTGGATCTGGGGGAGGATTGGGGGAAGTGAGGGAGGGGAGGCTGTGTTCAGGATGTTTTGTATGAGAGAGAATAAAGAAAAAGAAAAAAGAAGAAAAAAAGCAAACTAAGACGCCGGGTACAGAGCACTCCCTTGTGTAAGGAAAGATGATGGGAGTGATGATGGGATCTCTCTCTCTCTCTCTCTCTCTCTCTCTCTCTCTCTCTCTCTCCCTCTCTCCCTCTTCCTCCCCCTCTCCCCCATCCCCCACCTCCCCCCTCTCTGTGGGGGGTGAATATTAACTTTCACAATGACGACGAAAATAGTTCAGGCAACTCAGTTCCAAGTTAGGGTGACTGAGTGCACCTGAGAGTTAAAGTGTCTTCAGCAGAAGCAGGGTGGGAGTTCTACAGGCTGTGGAAGGTGACTGTGGTCTTGCCTTAGGCTGTACTTCCTTTGCTGAGACTGCTGGTAGGCACCAGGTTAGAACAGCTGGAAATGGGGTTTTTCTTCACCTTGTCCTGGAGTCACGTGGTGGTCACACTGAAGCTATGCCTCAGAGAGCTACCACCTGTGGACTGTTTATTGTCTAATGCCACATGACTTTAGAGAAGAGGAAAATAGATGAGAAAAAAAAAGAGGAAGATGAAGAGAGACGTTTTTTTTTTTTAAGTCAGGAAGCCAATGCTACTGTGTGGAACCTGGTTCTGTTTTTTTTATTTTTTTTCCAACTTAAAAAAAAAAGAAACTTTCTTCAAAGTCTTATGGATTTTTCCCAATTTATTTCTACAGGGATGGAATATATATATATATATATATATATATATATATATATATATATATGTATATGTATATATATTTCAATCTGGACTTAATGTTTTAATTATTTCCCAAGGAGTCCACAAGATGTTTGAAAAATATCTGTTGAAGGAAAAGGAAGAAAAAAACCTAGGTATCTAGATATGTCTCTATTCTCTAAACAGTATGTCAATATTATGTATACCTCTGTGCATATTCCACAATAAAGACATCAAAAGAAAGCCAGAGGATGATAAATGATGGATTTTAGAAAGAAGAGCAAAGCCTGTGTCTTGTGACTCATCCATTGTTGTTTAAAGCAGTGATGGGTGTTCATACAAGGTGCGTCAGGCACAGATGGACATACAGGAGGCAATGGAGGCTGTCAGGAATCTGAATGTCGTGGGGATAATCCCACAGAAACATGCTCTAAGGTTTATTTCACACAAAGAGCTTTTGCTGTCCGTGGAGCTATTGAGACCCCCTCAAACCCTGGTGATGGGGATGTCAAGGAATTGGGAAACTCTAGCACTGAGCAGCCCAATAGGCCGTTGTCGCTGAGCATCTGTTTATGGGTCAAGTCCACTTAGCAGACAAGCCCAGCTCCTGTCTCCAAGCTGCTTTATTATTTTCTTTTAAGATGCGCATTCATTGAGCTGGTTACATAAGGGATGAATAGACACTTTCTTGAGAAACCTGATCTGTGGGTACACAGCTTCATGAAAATAGATTAAATGGGAAATTTTATACCCAGGCTCTTAATACTTGAGAGATAGGAATCTAATAGAGATATCAGATGGGGTGCAGAGTAGAAAGGACAGGACAGTGCTAAGATATGGGGCAGAAGGCTGGTGACTCTATCTATCTTTAGCCCAGGGTTTAGACTTGAATGGAAAGTTACATCTCACACTAACTAACATGCCTCCAACGTCCTCGAGTCTCCCCTTGGTCGTCTTTGCGTCTGCCTTGCTGCTTCTTTTCCGGTTTATCAGCTGTTTGGGAACCATCTTACCCTGTCTTTCTTCCCTTTCCTTCCCTCCCTCCCTCCCTCCTCCCTTCTGTCAACATCTCACACATCCATCCATGGCTTCACCCTCTGTTGTCTCAGTTACCTAGGATCAGTTGTGTTCCAATAATATTAATTGGAGAGACCCATTTAATAAAAACAACTCATCCAGTTTTAAATAACTTTTGTCACAGGGTATTATTAAAATGTTTCTGTTTTGTCATTACTGTTGATAATTTTTTGTTGTGCTCAAGTTATAAATTGAACATATCATATTTATGTTAGAGTTCTTTCAGGCAGCCACCAGGGGTCTTGGGATGGATCTTTCAAAGATAAGAGGGGATTTCTATATCTTGTAAGGAATCAAGGGAAGACACTTATCAATGGATTAGCTTTATTGGTCACATTTTTCAGTCTACTAACCAATTTAAAAGTTGTGTATACTGGAATTAACAATTTATAGATCCTGGGGATAGCAATACAAGATGAGATCTCTGCTCTCCAAAGATGCACAGTTGCTTGTATGTTGGGGTTATGCCTGCTACCACTGCCAGGTCTTCTGAACTGAGCAACTTTCATTTGTCTTGTTGAATAAATGGAATCCGTATTAATAGTATCAGTGATTATTGTTAATAAATGGTATTGAGAAAGAAAATGTCTGATTACTTTTTTTTGTTGTTATTGTTATTGACAAGGCAAATAATCAAAAAGACCTGGCCACAGAAGCTCGGTCTCAAGGTGGATGTGGGAAATGGCACTCAGGAGTGTTTCTCAACTGCTCTTGGGATGGGTGCAGAACTAGAGGCTCTGAAGCATTGTTGCTTAAAAACCCAGATCCCCAGTGACTTATGGGAAAGAAGAAGGAATACAAAAGCTGTTGTTTGGCTATAATGGAGATTTAATTTTCAATAAGAAAAGAAGTGAATCTTTTGCCACCAAATTCAAAATATGTCTAATTCGAGCTTACATAATTGTTTTTCAAATGGGATTTCTTACAATACACTGTTATTCCAGTCATGGAACACATTTCTTCCTTGTAAAACCTAACTTCAGCTATCAGTAAAAGAAAAAAATGGCCCAGAGGTAGGTTGTTTGCCTAGCATTCACAAACCTCTAAATTTAGTCCCTATTGCCAAAAACAAAAACAAAAACAAACAAACAAACCCAAAAGGTATCCATTTGTGATACCTATTTAAGCAATTCTTGTGTTTTAGCCTTTTAGGTAGAGACTTCTTCCGTGACAAAGTCACTCACATCAGAAGAAAACAATTCACCCAACTGAATCAACTCCAAATTCCAGAAAAATCAACACTATTGACTTAGAACATTACTTTTTCCTTTATATCCAGGTGTTGATATAATGCTAACTATACCTTTAATTTCCGGCCTTGAACCCTGCCTACCCACCTTACTACAGCACTCTGACAATTTTTTTTTTTTTTTTTTTTTGAGACAGGGTTTCTCTGTGTAGTTTTGGTGCCTGTCCTGGATCTCACTCTGTAGACCAGGCTGGCCTCAAACTCACAGAGATCTGCCTGGCTCTGCTCCTGCCTTTCATCCTGACAACTTTTTTTTTAAACCTCTTCATTTCTTAACTTCCCTGTCTGTAGAATAGGAATGGCAGTACTTATTTCCTCAGGTTCTTGCGAGGGTTAAATGGGGTAGTTAAAACAGAACAAAACAGTGTAACCCTGTGCCCCTTCTTCTCCTCTTCCCCCTCCTTCTGTTTTCTCCTCCCCTCTTCATCTTCTTCCCCCTCTCCTCCTCCCCCTCCCTCCTCCTCCTCCTCCTCTTCCTCCTGATTTTTCTATTCTGCTAGATTGATTCAAACATGGCCCAGCTTTCCACACTGAAGAGTAAACCTATATCATTTGTCTTTCAGAGAAACTGAACGAAAAGATCTTTGTGGTGAGACAAGCATGCCCTGTGGGCACAGTCATCACACAAATGTTCAGCTCATGCTGCTCCATTTAATGCGTCTTCATTTACTCTTTTGAATCCACTTAATTTGTAGATGACTCAGATGACTCACAGAACATTAGTCTGCCTGTCTCCTTGTTTGCACAGGGTCCAAACAAGTAGGAGTTGTCTTTTAAAAAGAGTTGACAAAAAAGTTTATTTTAGACATAGGCTGCCTTGTTCCCCTGGCTTTATAGGGCGTAGCTGTGAACTCCCTGGTTGTGTGGGACAGAAGGAAGCCTCACTCAGCTTATTCTCTTAGTGATTCTGAGTGGTCCACTCTAGGGTCAGAAACCTTCAAATTCATCTCAGAGGAGATGCCTTTTGGAGTTGCCTTCTGAGAAGGCAAAATGAGGTTAAGTACATTTACTAGGGATTAAAGCCCTTCATGATCTTTAGGACAAAACATGATGGTTATAGAGAGAATGAAGCAACCATTTCTTGATCAACTCAAGGCAAACAGATTATACTCATGTGTGATCAGGAACAAAATAGATATAGAATTGTTAGAAAATAACTAAATATGGAGAGGTACCTCTTTGGCCATGGGAATTTTCCCTCTCATACACATACTCTAGATATCTTATTTCCATATATGATTTATGTTTATTGGCCTCTCCCCTGCCCCACTAACACTAGTTTCCTGGGTTATCTCACATTAGTATATGAGAAGCTGCTTGGATGTTTTATTTTCTTCCCTTCCTAATCTGGAAATATAACAGAACCTTGGTTTCAAATGGCTGCTTGTCATGGACCACTACCTTGTAGTATCTTCATGTGAGCTGCCACTGCTTTGAGGTGATGCTACGGGAGATGCATAGAAGGCCCTGGTGCTTGGGGTGCAGGAATACCTTGAGCACTGCCATTTTAAGTTCTACATAGCAGTTGACCTTGCTCCCTTTTCTATTAGTTCCTCATAGTCCCCAAAGCTACTTTTTAACCAATGTCTTTCAGAAATATGCATGAATATAACTTTTAATTGCTTTGGACCTGCAGGACCATCTGTTTCCTAGTAGCCAGAATATACTGATTAGTGAACTGAAAAGTGAATATGAAACAAGAACACTATTCTGAAATCAGAATTGTACCTGTCTACTGGAATCTCAGAGGGCATGATTGGACCCCAGTCTCTGTGTCAGCCATCTTGGCATCCATTTCATTTTTGAGCTATGGTGGGCCATCTACTGGCATCCCAAAGGTATCCATGGGGAGGATCTATAGAGGCTTGGGCTGGACAGAGATACCTATGAGGCCACTGTGACCCTTAGCAGACCTTCTTGTCATCAGGGTGACTGTTATGTCAACAGGACACCTTTAAAATATTAAAGTACTGTAGTCAACAGAATTTAAATTGCAATGTGGATGGGGTCTCAGTGTTGAACTGCAGTGTACATTTTCACATATAGACACATGTTTAAATAGAGGATTACCTTTAGAGTGGCAAGATCATGGCTGACTTACTTTATCACGAAAATATTTTATTTTCATTTTTGTCTATAATTACCATGCATATTTAGAAAGTATTAACTTTATTTTTAGAGAGATGTTACTGATTTGAGGTCAAAAGAACAGATAATAGAATTGATGGCTAGTGTGATGATGTAATTAATACTAAGGGCATGTCTCCAAATTACCCAATGCTTTCATGTTAGCTTCTGGGCCCGTTGTCAGTTTGAGAAAACTCAGGCTGCCTAGCAGGCACAGTAGGAGTAGTGAAGTTCGCATTTTATGGGTGAGTTTGGATTGGGTTTGGTATTTCAAGACCTCCAAACACCCAGGCAAAAGGTGAAAGGTTGTCAGCCATCCACCCCTTTGCATTTACTGTTCGGAGAGAATATATGTCGGTCATGGAGCGTTGTTTGCACTTCAGTTTTCTGATCAGTGTTTGGACATTATACAGAAAGTAATATTGAGAGACATCTAAGGGGCATGCTAATGGGTTGCCTGTAAACAAAGCTATATTTAATGCAATGTTTCCCCTTCTTATTAGCTGGGGTTAAAGAGCTGTTTGGAAGACCATTTCTAGGAATGAAACAGGAAGCAATAATCTATTCCCAGAGAACTCTTTTTAAGAAACAGACCCTTGGTGGTTGAACTAAAACAGAACTGGCCTTGATCATTGTGAAATGTTGACTGTTCCTACATCCTTCAAGTAGTATTGTATTTGGGTTAAACTCAAGGATTTGCCTTCTTCATCTTTTAGAGAGAATAGAGAACACTCACTGGTAGGAGGCAAAGGAAAGCAGTCATAGAAAACGACATGTCTTGAAAGTAACCCCTTTTTTTTAGGACCAAGTGCCTCCCACAGGTTAGTCTCCCTAAGGGAAATTCTAAAGACTCCAGTGACTCCAGCTGAATTTTTCAGGTTGAAAAATTCTTTGCTTAGACAAACAGTAGTAAAAGCTGATGCATGTGGATAACACAGAGGGGGAAACTCCACATTTATTGAAGCAAAATGTTGACTGCAGGTATTTACATATCTTAACATTTGTGCCAGAATTCATCCCAGGGAGAGGAATTCTGTTTGGGAAAACAGTAAATTTGTCTGAAGGGAGGGTCTAAGCCTAGCTGGAAGGGAGAAAGAATAAGGGTAAAGAAGAAGTAAACACAATAAAATGATAGATTTCATCGTGGGTTTGAGGGGCTCCCGAGATCCTCCTTAGCTGATGTTAGCTTCCTCTGACAGAAGACGTGGGTTCTTGGGGCATCACTCTCAGCTCCAGGAGTAGTGGTAATGATTTTGAGTTTGTTTTTCCTTTGTACTGTCAGCCCAAGAGGATGGCTTGGATTTTGATAAAGCTGATTAGCTGATGACTCTAAGGCTTGTTTGCTGTGGGAGCCATCTTGGGAAATGCAGGAGAGTATGACTCATGGGGACTCAGGTACACAGAGAAGTGTTGAGGGAAAAAAGGCACAAACGCTTTGGAGTCAGGAGAGACAAGTGCCCCTGATACATGCTAGCCCTCCCATGGACTCTGCAGAAATGTTTAGGAAGGGATGGGCTTCTCTTCTCCTAAGGGACACATTTGGTCTATTGCATTCAGCTGTCAGGAAGGGGGCAAAGTTTAGGCAGGACAAGCTGGAAGCACCCATATTTCACAGTAAACAGACAAAAGGAGAACTATCTGGAGACCCTTCGTTACTCTGAAGGGGCTGCAAGAGCCGACAGAACACTAATAGTGTTTTTGATACATTTCATTCCTTAATAAAACTTGGATGAATGATTAAAAACCTGATTCAGCAGTAAGCAGCACAATTGGATTCCCTGATTAAAGATGAACAGTATTGGGACCAGCAGGATAGCTCATTGGGTAAAGGTGATTGCTGCCAGGCCTGATGACCTGAGTTTGATCCCAGGAATCCACACTGTAGAAGGAGAAAACCAACTCCTGAAAGTCATTCTCTCATGTCTATATGGGTGCTGTGGCCTTGGCCTTCATCCTGCAATAAATAGCTGGATGCCACCTAGTTTTTTAAAAGATGGGCAATGTAAGGCTTTATCAGGGTCAAAATAGTTGACTAAAGTAAACAAGATATTTGGACAACTGTGCTATTAAACAAGTTGCTTGGGGACACACCCACCACTTTCCCCACACTGGATCAACACTATTTCAAGACTGGAAAAATATCAAACTGATCATATTCATGAGGAAAATGAGCAGTTGATGATCTGAATAGTTACATTTACACAACGTGAACAGAATTTAAAGAAATTTATATTACCGTCTCATTTTTGAACTAGCTAGAAAATGGATGATCCACTTCAATATGTATAGCTGAATAAAGCTGGCCCCTTTCACCAGAACTTAGTTCTTATGCAAGCAGCATCTGTGAAATGCCCATGGTTTAAAGCATGTCTGCATGTTTGTGAGTATAGCCTTTACTGGAGCAGGAGAGGGCCTGCCACAGGTGAGTGCAAGGTTCACAGGGAAAGAATGAAAGCAGAATTGGAGGGGATGACCCACAGCGGCAGTTTGCCACTTCGTAATAAGCAGCCAAAGGCCTTGTCAGAAGCTTTGTGTGTGTGTGTGTGTGTGTGTGTGTGTGTGTGTGTGTGTGTGTGCGCGTGTGTGTGTGCGCATGCGCTCATTTGCATGTGTAGGTGAATACTTAAAGCAGCCACAGAATAGTCATGTAGCATTCTTCAGGAGCCATGAGCCATCCACCCTTTACTTTTTCTTTGGATACAGTATTTCTCCTTGGTGTTGGACTTGCTAAGTAGGCTACCTTATGAGCTGAGGATTCCTACCTCTCCAGCATTGGGATTACAAGGGTTTATCATCTTATGTGTCCCCCTTTTCTTCCCCCTTAATGGGTGTTCTGGAGATGAAACTTGGGTGCTCTGTAGAACAAGCCCATTACTGACTGAGCTGTCTCCCCAGCCAAAGCCCCACTCCCAAATAAAAAAACAGTAAGTCCTAAAAAATGCTGGGTGGGAAGTGCCAGATTGGGAGCGCCTCAGTGTGGAGGCCATGGCACAGCTGAGTGATCCGTGAGGCTTTGGACAAAGTTTTATTGAATTGGCCATTTTATCCAAGATGAAAAATCTTGGGAAAAGAAGATAAACAATTAGTTTTTGATCATGCAATAGTCTAGACCCCTTTTCTAGACCTATACTTAAGGAAGTATTTAATTCATTATCCTTAGATACATTTGGATATGATACAATGGTGACCAGAGTTCAGTCTCTTGAAGTGCATGCTAGAGGGACACAGTAAACACAGAAATACACACTCTGTCCCAAGCTAGGAAGGATAGGGTGTGATATTGTAAGAGTGTATTGATGTTGGCTGGAGAGGGGTGGAAGGAGGCAGAAGTCTCTCTGACTATATGATAGTTGACCTGAGCTCTTAAGGATGACAGACTTTATTGTCTCTTATTAGATTTATAGCTATCTAAGTGCTTATGGGCTCTGGTATGCATGGGAGCATGAAAATACCCATAGGGCAACTGTATAGATTAAGTGCAAATAACTCATAAACAGTTTATCTGATATGAAAATCCATCTTTTGAGTCTCAGTCTGTCTGATCGTACCCACAAAAGCAATCTGCCCCTGTGAGTATCAATAACCAGCTTGTATTAAACTCCAGGCAGAGCTACTTCCAAGGGATATTGAACTTGTCAATCTCTATCAGAATACTCTCCAGTAAAAGATAGAAACCATTTTTTAATTTTTATAAAAATCGTGCTTGAATTCAGGAAGAGACTGGATTTCTTCATAAAGATAGTTCCAGAACAGACAGTCATGGCGATGTAAGGTTATTTTCGTTTTGTTTGAGCAGCTCCTGTAGTCTTTTTTTTAACCTCCATTCTATTTCTCCCCCCTCTTCTTTTCCACTCTCTTTCTGATTGACTAAGCCAGACTGACAGCTGTTGTAATGACTCTGAAATCTTTATTAATCCTTTCCGCTCTTTATTCTCCTCATGCAGGCCATTCTCATTTTGTACTGAGATATTTTAATGAGTTTCTGAGTGATTGTTTTCCACTTTTCCTAATATCCCTCTTCAGGTCACTAAATTAGAGGGAAGCGTTCCAGCAATCGGGAACGGAAGCAGAAAGTATCATTAGCAGGAGGCCTGCTGAAGTCACAGCTATTAGGATCTTGATGTCTCTCGACTAGAAGTGTGGAAAAAGATGCTTCCAGATGGAAGGGTTAATTACTAGGTGTGGGCTTCAAAGGAGTCAGGGCGACTTACAAGATCCATTTATCAACAGTGCTAAAGCAAACAGTTCTTCCCCTATCACTTGGTAGAATGACTAAATGGCTTCTGGAATGCATGAGGTGGGACAAATAATTACATAAATCCTGATTGTCTAACCTTCCTAAGGGGGCTTGTCATTACAAAGACTACGAATCTGGTTACTAGAAGCAAAATGCCAGAGTTTTCGTTTTTAAGGCAAGGTGATGAATAATCCACAAATACCCATGACTTGGTATATTTTTAAAGTTTGGCTAAGTTTTTCTTTTCCTGTGCTACTACTTATGGCGTTTGGATCTCTTCCCACCCAAGAAGTTAATCTAGATGGAAACTTTAGTATTTGGGGGCACAAAATACCAATCTGAAAAAGCATATTTAATCATGAAAAAGTTGTCAAATTATAGTTTTTAGGTACTTGGATAAATCTGGCTCTATCATGGGAGGTTGGCTGTGAAGCAATGAGATTGTTATCTTCATGTAGATCACAGGTGGGAACACAGTAGTCCTGTTACAGGTGGTCACTGCCTGGTTGTTTTGGAGTTCTCAGTGTCCTGTTCAAAGAACTAGAAAAGATGCACACACATAGTCAGCCAGCAGGCAGTTCTGTTAAAAGCAAAGTAAAAGTACACATGTTGAACACATTTCCAAGAGAGGCAACTGGTCACCTGAGTAGAGATACATGGGGGTCTTTGCAATCATGTGGGACTTCTTTTCATAAATGCCCCAAAGGAAGGAGTTGATCATTAGGGGTGTAGCTTGGGTGGTTCTCTGTTTTGAACAGTGGACTTAGGTTATGTAAGTTTCTCTACTTCATATGTTTGTTCCCAGGATGCATTTGATTTTAATCATATATATGACTGATTATGTGTAGGTATAAGATGGTAAATGGAGGATTCTTCCTTCAAATTTACTCAGAGGGCATAGTTTGCCTTGTTGTGCATGTACCCAACCCAGTCTAGGATGGGTCAGTTCTCTGTCTCCCAATCTTGGATACATCCAGGAACACATTTGAATAGAAATAAGGATGATGAAGAGGTTGCTAAGGGGGATTTCTCATTTCCATTGCTTGATATAGGGAGGGGAAGTCCTGGATTGCTAGGTGCATGGTTAGGAGAGGGGTATGTGTTCCTATCACATGCAGGTGAGTGTCGTAGGCTGTTGAGTGCATTGGTAGAAGAGGAGCGTATGCACAGCCCAAGCCAAGTGGAATCTGAGTTGCAAAGCTATCTCTCTTTATTCACATTAGTTCTAATCCTTAATTCTCTCTCTTTGGGAGGAGGAATGCATGAGCACACTAAACTGATTTCCTTGGTGCTTGCAGTTAACCGCTATGTTATACTTATAAAGCACTGAATAGATGTTTATAAAAATCAAACTCAAATGTTTGGCTTGTCTCACTAAGCAAAATGGTGACTTAAGACTTTTTTGAGCCTATATTGTGGTGTATGCCTCTAATTCGAGCACCCAGGTGGCCAAGGCAGGAGGATTACTGTGAGTTTGAGGCTAGCCTGGGCTACATAGCCAAGAATCATAACACTCCCAGTTATGAGTAATTGTGTACAAAATGCATTTGCCTTCAGCTGTAATTTCTTGCTCTGGTTTGTGATGCGATTTCATTATATTCACGTCCAACTTTAAACATAATTATAATAGAAATAATTTCAGTTTCAAAAGTGGAAGTCAAAGTCATAAAGGTAAAAAAAAAAAAAACCTTTGTGGACACACTGATTCTGTGCCTGAAATAAAAATTAAGTAATGTAAGTGACAGGGCATTGATAATGAGGTATGTTCCCATCTGAGTCCCTGGCAGTACACCTTGTTCCTAGGATAGCAACTTGAAAGCCTGTATCTTATAGCAATATCTACTTAAAATGCTATTTGGTCCAATGTATTGAAGTAAGAATGTGAATAACTTTCAATCTGTGTCATCACGACAGTGTTGAGTGACTTGGAGCGCGAATGTCAGGATGCTAACACTTCCACGGTTTTTGAATGAGGTTGGCGGTGTCATCGTTTATGCTGTAGAACTCAATCATATTCTACTGATGCCATCACTGGTACCTAGGTGAAAAAGCCCAGATCAGGTATGGCAGTCCTAAAGAGGATCAGAGACATCTGCAGGTTAGAGATGAAGCAATCAATGAGATGGAAAACAAGTGAGTTCATCCCTCAAATGTTTCTGAGACAGCAGGTAGGGATCCAGTAATCTCTAGGAAACAGGAAGGGCAACAGACAGATGGCATCTCAGTGCTCCTGGACCAGGGCTCTTACATAAGACCTGGTGAAATGGGAGGCCATCCCAGGCTGGCCAGGCTGTGCTCTGAGGAAGCAGGAAATTGGGAGCATCTGGTTGAGGTGATAAATGTGTGGGGAGGAGAAAATAGAAGCTTCTGGATGGCACAGTATAAAGCACAGGTGCTACCAAATACATTATCACCCAAACCTAAAAATTCAAAGCTAAGTATGTATAGTGCCTTGGCACTCGACATATGGTGCTTCAGATATAAAAATTATAGACCATCTGCCAAGGACAGTGGGGCTTGTCTTTGGAAGGCTTTCTGGAGATTGGGGACTTGCTATGTTTCACACCCACAAGTGACTAGACCATCAATGCTTATTAACCGAGTAGTCATGGGTATGGGTTTGGTTACTGTATTTAGTTTTAGAAAGTATAGAAAACATGATCACTCACTCACATGCAAGGTAAGACAGATACAGAAGGGCAGATGATGTGCATGGACTTAGGTTTGCTCTGTCTTCTGAGCTTCGGCTTTTGGGTCCATTATCATAATGATTCTTGTGTGTCTACCACATAAGTCTTCCTCCTTTTTGGCAAAGCCACCACCTAGATAAACAGTCTCTGCCTTTCTATGCCTGTACCATACAACTGAACGTCTTGAGAGGAAAACAGCACCACACTATCTTATTTCACTTTAGATTCATGACCATACACCTTGGGCAGGCTCCTTATGTAGCCAGGCAGTCAGACAGTTGGTCTCTGGAGCCCTTCCTCTCATGCTCACCTAGAAGGAGACTGTCCTACATTCCCTGTTTTGCTCTTGTGATCTCATTCTCAGGTGAGAAACTTATTTCAAAGCAATCAGGGTAGAATTTCTAGAAGCCTACATTTCTCTACCAACACTGAGCAGCCACACTTCTGTTTCCTTTCCTGTTCCTCTAGAAAGCGGCTTTGCTTCAGCCTAAACTTAGCTGGTTCACAAGATTTCATCTCTTCCGCTACATAGATATTGATTGAGCAGGCCTCTGTTATGTCTGCACCATCCCCTCCCTTCTTTACTAGGGATGGCCGTCACATTTCAATATGCCTTTCTTTCACCCCAATACTAAACAAGATCTCTGATTCCACTTCCTCTATTAACTAATATATTTCTTTATTCTCTTCTGTAGCAAAACCTAATTCTTCCCAACTTTTCTCTTCCCATTAATTCTTAAGCTGTTTCAATTGGCTTTTATTTTCATAAATGCCACCAAAATTGCCCTTCTAAGGCCACCAATGACCTACATCTTGCCAACTCTACTAGCAGTCTGAAGACCCCCTCGTGTGGGAAAGATTTTTATCTTTTCTTGTGTCTTCTCATGTCTCTCACTTGACAAGTCTGGGCTTACATCTTAGTCAGTCCTTCTTAGGTTCATCCTTCTTCTTCACTGTTTCTTTTGTCTGCCTAGACTTTTGATGCTGGATAGTCTGGGGCTCAGAACTTGGTCCTCTTCTCTGTGTTTACAAACTTCCTTGGTAATTTTATTTAGACTCTTGGCTTTAAATAACGCCCCTTGTGATGACTCTTAGACGTGGGCCTTTATACCAGAGCTCCTTCCTCACAGCCCGTGGCCTACTCTGCTCTTCTGTTTGCATCTAATAGGTATCTCATATGCAGCTTGTGTAGAAGAAAGCAAACTCTTCAGTTTTAAATAATTTCCCCTCCCACCTGCTCTACTTGTAGCCTTTCCAAACATAGCTGATGGTGGTTTGTTTGTCCTCCTTGTAATAGTACCTAGTAGATGTTTTAGACTTTCTTCTTCCTCTCATGTTCTGCATTAACTTAGAAAACCATCAAATTATATCAGGTCCAAGTATTTCTTCCCAGTCTGCTTTGAGGATGAACCCCCAAGGGTGAGCCACCATACTCCCTACCTGAGTTATTGGAATAACTTCTTAAGGGTCTTTCTTCTTCTTTGTTTCCAATCCACCTGCAGAGTGTCCTTGCTAAAACAGAAGTTGGGTCTAATTACTGCTCCCCTCAGATCCCCATCTCAGAGCAAAACCAGTCACAAGATCTGACACAGCCTGCCCCCTCAAGTCTCTGAGCCCCCTCCCTTTCCTCTTGTTCCTCCTTTAAAACACCCTGGCCACTTACCATGTCTCTCCCAAGCTCTACCTGGAATACGCTTCCTCTTTGTATCCTCTTAAAAGTTAACTGACATAGTATTTGTATTTGTGTATGGTAATTTGATATACACATATAGAGTCTAATGAACAAATTAGGGTGATTAACATTTTTAACTTCTGAAGTATTGAAGTTCCTATGTGCTGGGAATCTTCAAGTTTGTCTCCAGTTATTTTCAACTCTGTAAATTGGTTTATCGTTTATATAATTCTTCTACTAATCTACATTAGAATGATTTCTCCATACAACTATACTTGGGTACCTAATCGAATATCCCTCTAGTCCCTCCCCCACTTCCTCCCTAGCCTCTAGTGACCCATATTCTAGTCTCGATTTGTACATGATCATTTAAAAAAAATTCTAAGAAACAGTGAGAAGTTACAACAGCTGTCTTTCTGTGGCAGACATCTTGATATAACTGCTCACTTCCTGCAAATCTTTGCCCATTTCTGACTTTCTCAGGATGTCTTTCCCAACCTGTTTTCAGTGCTCTGACCTATCTTTCTGCTGAGATTTACCTTTCTTGTATCTTTACTTTGTTGTTGTTGTTGTTGTTTTTCAAGACAGGGTATCTCTGTGTAGTTTTGGAGCCTGTCCTGGAACTCACTCTGTAGACCAGGCTGGCCTCGAACTCAAGAGATCCACCTGCCTCTGCCTCCCAAGTGCTAGGGTTAAAGGCATGCGCCACCACTGCCCAGCATGTCTTTACTTTTTTAACATATGATCTCACACACGATATATTTATTGGGTTGATTATGTTTTTCTCCCTTTCACTTCATGAAATTCCATGAGCGCAAGGTTTTTTATGTTAAAATTTTATTTTGAATAGAAAATATGGTCACATGGTTAAAAATGGCACTAAGACCCACATCCCCTACCTCAATCTGTTCCATGCCCATTAGGGGTTTTTATTTTGTTCATTGATGTATCCCATGTTTTTAGATCTTCATCTGGCACTAGATATTAAATAAATAGTCTTTGAATAAATGAAATAGTAGTGGTAGCTCTGAGGTCATCATGTATGCTAAATATATGTAAATATTTCTTTGCTTCTCTCCTGCCCCTAGAATATACCTTTCAAAATGCCACAACCATGCATCCTAGATGGATGTTGAGACAGAAAATTATGGGCCTCTATTTCTTGTATAATAATGTAATAATGTCTATTTTTTAGTGGGGTTCTAAACTTCTTTGACTTGCACTCTCCTGTTTGATTCCAGCATGTTTTCTTTCTGGAAAGCCTTAGAACTGTAAGCTTGCACAAAGAGCAGCTTCAGTAAAGAAAGAAACCTGTAGGTTCTGGCACAAAGGCCCAGGTGCTAAGAAACATCTTAGATGAAGTTAGAGATTGAAAACATTTACAGAATATAGCATACATAGACTGGGAGGCTTTCTGTCAAAAGCTATTTAGAGGAACCAAACGCTAAATTTTAGTGTATTGCTTTCAGAGTTAGACCTCAGATCTCAGAAGCTCTTCATACCAACTGATTTTCAAGGATAAGACTATTCAAATTGCTGAATGAAAGGTAGGAGATATATTATTTTTATTTTTGTGAGTGTGTGAATGTGTGTGTGTGTGTGTGTGTGTGTGTGTGTGTGTGTGTGTGTGTAGTTCAGAGGAAAACCTTGGATGTTGTTCTTTAGGTATCATCCATTTTTTTTTTTGAGACAGGGTCTCTCATTAACCTGGAATTTGACAGTTGGGCTGGGATAGTAAGTGAGAACTAGGTATTCACCTGCCTCTACCTCCCCAGTGCTAGGATCACAAGTACATACCAACCTCTACACTCAGAGCTTTCTCTGTGTGCTCTGGGGTTGAACTCGTGCCTTCATGCCCATAAGCAAGCCCTTTACCACCTGAACTATACCCTCTCAGCTCCACTGTTTTGTTTTTAAATAAAATATAGAACCTTGATTTTTCCCTTTTGTGCATAAAGGTAAATCATCGGGTGATTCATGTAGGGGAAATTTATTTTTGACGGAGATAGATAAACATCTAAAAATAAAGCTATCTATTATTCTCTTATCTTTAAATAAAGTTAGCCTTTACTAGGTGTTAAAATGAGGGACCCCCTTTCTCCCCTTCAAAGAAAAACTTCCCAGTAACAAATATGTCATGGCTAGATGTTAGGAGGCCCAGTTCTCATTGAAATCTAGTTTGTGAGTTGAGTTGAGATCTTCAGTAAGGTGCTGTGACTGTTTGAGTCCGTGTTATTTACATTTTTTTTTATGGCTGCCAGAACCAACCTAAGGGGAGAAGATTTCTTCTGGCTTTTATGTTTTAAGAAAGAATAAAGCCCATCACGATGGAGAAGCAGGGCAATGGGAGTCTATATCAGCCAGCACATTGCATCCACAGTCAGGAAGCAAAGAGTGAGTGTCCAACGCTGGTGCTCAGCTGACCCCCCACTCCCTTTTTATTCTGACTAGAACACCAGACCTTGGGGCTGTGATTCTTGTACTCGGGATAGGTCTTTTCTCAGACAACTCTCTTGGGAAGTATGCTCATAGACATGCCTAGAGAGCCTAAGTGATTCCAAATTTAATTAACAACGAAGATTAAACCCTACAGGAACCATGTCACTTATGCCATCTTTAATATTCTTTGAATTTATAACTTATGCCTCAGCTATATTTCTGTTGTTTTGAAAAAATTCCCTTTCCCATTTAATTAACTTATAAAGCCAAAGAAACATTTCTCATAACTAATGATGTTTATTGTGTTCCAGCAACTTTTCTTTATTAAATGGAAAATGATGTTAGGATCTATCTTGGGACTTCCTTTGCCTATCATTCATAAACTTTGATGGGTGTTTTGTAGCTTCTTACAGGTGTGAATAGAACTGCTGTTATTTATCTTCAGCAAGAAGAGGAAAATTGATTTGTTTTGTTGACTTCATAGTCAGCCGCATGAATAATGTGTCTTGTACTCCTTAGACATCAGTCACCACTCTATCAATAAACTGGGGACAGTGCCATCCAAATGTGATGTTAAGAGGACTTCTTTCTTCTTTTGTATCCATCTGTTAACTTGCCTCTTAACTCCACATGCAAATGCCTCCTTTTTCACCAGTGTGTGCTCTAAAACCAGCAAAGTGCAAACTACTGAAAGTATTGGTTGCATAATCAATTGAATAAATGAATGGAAGAATGGATTTTATGTGGGGATTGTGATGATTAATTTCGATTGTCAACTTGGCTGGAATGAGAAACACTTATGGCATTAATAAGTCATATCTTTGGGTGTGTCTGCAAAGACTTTTCCAGGGAAGATTGACTGAGGGGTATGAAATGTCTGCCATGGGCTCATGTATTTGAATGCTTGGTCCTCAGTTGGTAGTGAACTGTTCAGAAACTTTAAGAGGTAGAACCTTGCTAAGGAAGCATGGAGATAGGGATGGGCCTTGAGTGCAGTCTCTCCTACTTCCTGTTCTCTCTCTGTCTCTGGCTCTCTCTGTCTCTCTGTCTCTATCTGTGTCTCTCTCTCCCCCCTCTCTCCCTCCTGCATGGGTGAAAAGTGATCAGCTAGTTTCCTGTTCCTGAGGCTACGTCATGCCATCCACCATAACGGACTCTGTCGCTCTGAAATGGTGAGCTAAAACAAATCCTTTCTTCCCTAAGTTGCCTTTGACAGCAATAAAAAAGCAATTAATAAAGAAGAAAGAGACTCAGTCTGAATGTGGGTGGAACATCCCGTATGATAGGATCTCAGACCAAATAAAAGGGAAGAAAGAAAACGACATTGGTTTCAGCATCAGCATTCATCTCCCTGTGCTTCCTGAGAACAGACTCAGTGTGACCAGCCGCCCCATGCTTTGCACTGCCATGCATTGCTTGCTATGATAAACCATCTTTTCAATCCATGAGCCAAATAAGCCCTCCTCCCTTGAGTCACTCACTGCCTGCCTAGTATGTGTTGTCACAGTAGTGAGAACGGCAACAGGTACAAACACCATTGCATAAATAGTGACTTACACTGGGGACAGCTTTATGATTTCTGAGTGACAAAACACTACTAAGATGAAGACTCAGTGTATGTCAAGGGCAGGTGGGCTCGGTTATGAACAAAGGAGACTTCAAAGAAGGCTTGAGCAGACTGGGACAGAGCAGGAGCCAACTCCCGGTGACACTGGCTGAGCCGCTTCCCCTAGAAGGTCCTTAAATCCACCCGTAGTTGGAACCATGGAGATTCACGTGACAACGTAAACCTTTCTCTTTCTACCTGAGACAACACATGTCTCTTCTGTGGCTGGAGTTTTCGTTTGCTCTTCATAAACTCTGTTGCATTTATATTTGCAGACCTGAATTTGTGTTCTGTTCCTTTTAATTTTATCAGTGATTTCTGGGAAGCAAACATCATTTTTATTATGTTTAAAAGCATGACACCAAACTAGTGGCACTCTAATTAACTTCTTGGAGAAATTTCCTTGAACCTTAGAAGAGAGTCAGTCCCATAATAACTCCTTGCCCAGAATGGCAAGATATCCCACTGGGTAAGGGTGTTAGCTTCCAGGCCTGATGACCTGAGTTTGATTCCTGGATTCCATAAGGTAAGAGAAGAGAACCAAGTCTGGATATTTGTCTTTGACCTCCACACATGTGTGTGCTGTGAAGCACATGTGCACACACACACACACATACACACACATACACATATACACATACATGTACACACAGATATAAAAATACTCATAAAATGAGTACATTCAAATTTATTAAGATTTGTCATATGTAAACACATACACATGTACACACACATATACACACATATGCATGCATGCATTTATCCATGTGTGTATTTCAGAGCCATTCATTTAAAGTCTTTGGAAAAACACTTTATAAATTAGTTTTTATTAAAAAATTAATACGTAATAGTCTGTTCAATTTTAAAAATAACTAGTCAGGGCCACTGTTAAACTTCCAAAGCTCAATGATTTCCTGTGGCTATGTTGATTTTTATAATTCAGGTGATTGGTATGACACTGTTTTCTGCTTTTATTTGTATTAGGAAGCAGAACAAATTACTTTTGCTTCATGGTTAGTTATTTGCATTGAATATTTTATCATAATACTTTTCCAAGCTTTCATTTTATACTCTGTTAAATCTAATACCCTATAGCTAAATAAATTTCACTAATATTGTTGCAGGTTGTGGTGTTTTTTTTAAATGATTGTTGAAAATACCACACTGTTTATTTTAGTTTATTAAATTCTATATGGATTTACTGAAATTTTGCAGTAAAGAATGTTCTAGAGACATTTTTAGTATCCTGCTTTCCTTGTTTGAGCAATCATTCCCACAGGACTCACATAGAAGAAGAAACGGTGTGTTTCTGTTGCTGTGATTGTAAATATGTTTTATTTTTCAGCATATTTGTGGGCTTGCTTTTGCATCTCATCCTCTCTGAAATTGAGTTTCTACCTGGATTTCATATTTGAGCATTTAAAAAAAAACATTTTAAAAATGTATTGTTTCAGTGCAGATTGATTTGTAAGATCATTTAATTTAATTTTAATATTTGATTTTTTAATTTAAATTTTACTTTTTGAGAATTTTATACATGAATACCGTACTTGTATCATTTCTACCCCTCCCTCTCCGTCCTCTAACTCTGTCTGTGATCTCCCTCCCTCTCAAATCATGACCTCTTCTTTAATTATATGTATGTATGTATGTATATATATGTATGTATGTATACACATATGCATGCACATACACATTCACAACCTACTGAGTCCCTTTCATGTTGCTCATATGTATATATGTTTAGGCCTGACCACTTGGGATTGGGTAAGCTATCAGGGGAGGCTTCTCCCCAGAGAAAACTGATTCCCCCTCTCTTAGAAGCTTTTGATTCCCTGTAGCTCTTCATCTGGTGTGAGGCCTTGTGAATTTCCCTCCATCCTTGTTAACTGGTGTTGTACTTATGCAGGTCTTGTTTTGGCAACATCTGCAATACAAACCCCACACCTGAGACTCAGGGAAAAGAGAGAAGGAGTCAGGAAGATAGTAAGAGCCAGAGGATGCCTGCTGCCAGAGTGTGTCTTCTAGACACCACAGAGAAGCCAAGCCCATTAAATCTCAATAGTCCAGTTGTCTAAACAAGATTTTATACTATGATGTAAATTTCAGTAGGTTATCTTTATTTCTTACATATGCAGTGTTTATTTATATATATTTTTTAACATAGGAAGTCTTTCAATTTTATGATTTATGTCTTTTTTAAATCTGTTTCCCCCTGTATTAGTCAGTGTTCTCTAGAATCACAGAACTTATGGAACGAATCTCTCTCTATATATATATCTATATGTCTATATATCTATATCATCTATATATCATCTATATCTGTCTATAAATAGACATATAGACAGATAGACAAGTAGATAGATATAAAGACTTTATTGGGATGATTTATAGGCTGCAGTCCAGTTAATCCAACAATGGCTAGCTGTGAATGGAAAGTCCAAGAATCTAGTAGTTGCTCAGTCCCATGATGTTGGGTGTCCCAGCTGGTCTCCCATATATACTGGAATCCTGAAGAAGTAAGCTCCAATGCCAGTGAAGGAATGAATGTGCTGACAAGGTGAGGGAAAGCCAGAGAAGGATTAACACCCCCTTCCTTCTTTCATCATCCTTCCAGCAGAAGATACGGCCCAGATTAAAGGTGTGCCTTCCTGCCTCAAGGTCTAAATTAAAAGTGTGTGTCATCCCGCCTCAAGATCCAGATCAAAAGCATGTTGTCTTCCTGCCTCAAGATCTGGATCACAGGTGTACCCTCCATTTCTGGATTGTAGTTCTTTCCAGATATAGTCAAGTTGACAACCAAGAATAGCCATCACCCCCCCCCCCCATGACTAAACCTTGAATTTTAAAAATATACAGTTACAGAAGAAATATATTTTATGGAAATGAAAATTCAAGTAGTACAAAAAAATTAAAATTGAACATTTGATTTCTGTTTTGGATTATTGAAGATTAATATTCTATAACACTAATTTATATGTAAATGATGATATTTATTGATTTGCCAAATTTAAGTATGGGTTTGTTCTGTTCCCTTATCCCCCTACAGATGCCATTTTATTGTCCTCTTTTTTCAATGCTTCTTCTAGATCACCAGCTTCAATTTTAACTTCAATCACAAATTTTTATTTATTTTTTTTAGTGTGGAGGACTTAACTTGATGTCCTTTCTTTACTTTAGATCTATCAGCTTCTTGGGCCTGTTAAAATTAGAAGAATGTGGTTAATAGTTCTATGTATTTTCTGTTGCTAAGTCCTTTCTGGAGCTCTAGTCATACCTGGTAGATGGTTTAATATTGCCTCCACAGACCTTTCTGGAGCTCTACTTGTACCTGGTAGATGTTTTAATATTGCCTCCAGAGTCCTTTCTGGACCTCTAGTCCTACCTGGTAGATGGTTTAATATCGCCTCGAGAGTCCTTTCTGGAGCTCTAGTCACACCTGGTAGATGGTTTAATATCGCCTCCAGAGTCCTTTCTGGAGCTCTAGTCACACTTGGTAGATGGTTTAATATCGCCTCCAGAGTCCTTTCTGGAGCTCTAGTCACACTTGGTAGATGGTTTAATATCGCCTCCAGAGTCCTTTCTGGAGCTCTAGTCACACCTGGCAGATGGTTTAATATTGCCTCCAGAGTCCTTTCTGGAGCTCTAGTCACACTTGGTAGATGGTTTAATATCGCCTCCAGAGTCCTTTCTTGAGCTCTAGTCACACCTGGCAGATGGTTTAATATCGCCTCCAGAGTCCTTTCTGGAGCTCTAGTCATACCTGGTAGATGGTTTAATATCGCCTCCAGTCTACATTTGTTTTAAGTCTGCTTTCCTCATGTTTCATTTTCGGACTCCCCACCCCTTCTTCTGTTCCTTCTCCATTTCTTCCTCCTCATCCTCCTCCACCTCTGTCTTATTTTAAGATAGTGTCTCAAACTGTAGACACCATAGCCCAGGATGTCCTGGAACTCACTTTGTAGCTCAGGCTGGCCTTAGACTTGGAATTCTCTTGTCTCACTATCTTTGAGTGTTGAGATTACAGATTTGAGCCATCATACCTGGCTGTCCCCATCATTAAATTTCCTGAATTTTCCTTTGCACTGTTTAACCTGCTATCAGTGTTATTCTAGATTTCTTAGAATCCAGACCAGACTCCTGTTCAGGCCATAATACACACAGCAGCCCCTCCTCTGGTATGACACCAGCAGGCACCCTATTGAGATCACTGCCTGTGGCTCTCCAGCTAATAGACTTCCAGGTGCCTAGACTTCTTACCTGGGAAAGTGAGTTTACATCAAAGAGGTACCAGGGGTGGCAACACATCTTGTTCTATATCCACTTCCCTGCTTCCTGCTGGGAAAACAGAGAATCTAGCCACAGGCTCATGCTTAATCTTCCCCAGAGGCCTAGGAGAAAGGATTCTGATGCTACCACATGGGCTGATCCTTCTATTTAGAGTCCCCACCACGCTGTCTGACTCTGGCGCTGGGGTCTGAACTCTCTTCAGAGCTCCCACTGTGCTGCTGTTCATTTGTCTGCCCACGATTTTAATAACTCTTCTAGGAAACTTTTTACCCCCAACAATGTGTCTCCATGTTCTTTTGAACCCTGCATGGGAAAACTTTCTATATATTTTCATTTTATTATGTTTTAAATTTCTGTAAGTTCGATTTGGGTATTTCTCATATCTTGTCATTTAAGTTGACATTGATTGTTACACTGTGGATATAAGATATGAAATAACTTTTAAAGTCAGTCTCATTCTCTACATTGTGCTGAATGTTGTGAATGTTACTTTATTGGAATGTATATTTTCTAAGAGTTCTTCAAGCAGTGTTGGCTTTTGTTCTGGTGTACAGCTAAGCAGCTCCCAGATAAGCTGGATCCTTGCAAGGTTTGCCTTTATGTGTTGGTACCATAGCTATGGGGCAGTCTTATTTCCGTCCAACATCTAAAAACATAAGCTTCCTAAGAATTCTATCCAATATTCTACTGTTACATATTGGTTAGTGGGCTCACACACCACTCTGAACTCAGTATAAATTCTGGAATTATGAAGTTAACAGCTTTTTAGTGCTTTTTTTTTCCAACCTCAGAAATTTTCTTCTCATGTGTGCATGGATCTATACTCAACCATAGACCTGAGGAGACTCCTCTTCAGAGTTCTCTTTCTCTCTCTGCATCATTCTCTTTTCTCAATCTTTCTTTCTAGTTCCAGCTCTTTAGCAGGATAGATTTTGGTTCATTTCCCTGAACTTTGACCTCTGCCTCCAGACAGCGAAGTGGGCCATTGTCAGTTACTTCGTTTGGCCATCACAACCGTGAGCTTCCTGTTGTACAATGCCTGAAACATCGTTTTATGTATTTTCTTTTTCTCATTTGTTTAAGGCTGGAAAGAGTCACCTCCCAGGCAGTGTGGTGATATTGTGTTCCCCAAAATATTGTGCACCCTAATAAACTTATCTGGGGTCAGAGAACAGAACAACCACTAGATACAGAGGCCAGAAAATGGTAGCACACATGCTTTTAATCCTATCACTTGGGAGGCAGAGATCCATCCGGAACTCTGTGAGTTTAAAGCCACACTGGCAACAGCCAGGCATGGTGACTCACGCCTTTAATTCCAGGAAGTGAGTCTTTAATCCCAGGAAGTGATGGTAGAAAGCGGAAAGATATATAAGGCTTGAGGACCAGGAACTAGAGCTGGTTAAGCTTTTAGGCTTTTAGCAGCAGTTCAGCTGAGAGCCATTCAGATGAGAACTCAGAAGGATCCAGTCTGAGGAAACAGGATCAGCTGAGGAATTGGCAAGGTGAGGTAGCTGTGGCTTGTTCTGCTTCTCTGATCTTCTAGCATTCACCCCAATACCTGGCTCCACGTTTGATTTTACTAATAAGACCTTTTAAGATCCATGCTACAAGGCAGGGCAAAGCCTTTCCAGATAACCAGGTCCTAAATAGAGGGCTGAGGATAGTACAGGAAGCCACTCTGTGATTGAGACAGGCTGACTACTGTCACATCCCATATGTTACACATGTCACGTGGTGATCAGGTCCATTGCTTTTCAGCCTATGGTACAGAACCTCCTCGCCCACCATCTCTTAAGGGGTCTTAGAAGGTATCTAGCTTGCCTAGATGTTGTTAGTAACAATAATAAGCCAACAACAATAAGACAATAATAAGATCTCTCTCTCTCTCTCTCTCTCTCTCTCTCTCTCTCTCTCTCTCTCTCTCTCTCTCTCTCTCTCTCCATCTCCCTAGAATTCAACAGAAGGCAATTGCTGTCAAAGTTTATTCCTCAAGGTAGAAACGGAGTCTCCAACATCCTCATCTCTCTGCCCAAGCAATCTCCTTGAACAATGAAAACCTGGAGGACGAATTTCCATTGTAGAAGATAAATTGTACTTGTTCCAAACAGTGCTGTGTGTGATCAACTCAGGAAAAGTCACATTTCTGTTTCCTTGTGAATGTTTTACGTACAGTGATGAATTTATGAAGATTCCTGAGTTTAAGTGACACTGTAGGTGATAGAGAGTGGAGGGCTCTCACTGCTGGGAAAAACTAGATGGAGGTTTATAGGAGTGAGTGTTGTATGGAGGTTGCTGGGTGACATCTGAGGTGGCAGGTGGGGGCTAGGTGTAGCAGGTGCTGACTATGACAGTGAGTCTGGGTGAACCAAGCCCTCTACCCTTTTGTTGTTGTTGTTGCTGTCTTGTTTATTTGTTTTTTGTTTTCTTTTACCTTTAGGCTCTCCATTTTTCTTCATCCTTAAACCCTTGTCCATCCTGTGGTTTCAGTAATAAGGATTTCTTACTGTCCTTTATTTTTTTAAGGACAGATAGGAACCAATACATTTTAAAACCAGCATGTGTGCATTATGTTAGATAGTTCTATAAACACCACCTTGTAATTCCTAACTGAATATTTCAAATTTTCTCATTAGTGTTTTTTACTTTAATCAAATTGGATGAAATCAGAATCAGAGACATGACAGGGCTCACTTAACATTTATTGTATAACTATAAGCCTAGGGACTGCTTTTTCCTGGTGAGGAAGAGCAAGAAGGGTTTTCATAAAGCCACTAACAGCACTTAATCCCAGGGTTACTGGGGCTGGGGTCTGAGTTGGATGTTTCCCGGTTCTTGGCCTCTGATCAGAAGCTTTATTCAAAGCAAAGTGATTGTTCAGTTCAGATCAGAAAGGAGTACATTACTGAGATTGACATTGGGGTCCCTGAGTGAGGGTACTGAAGAATCCCAGTTATTGCCTGGAGCTTCCTTCTATCCAGATCAAGAGGGGTTTGGTTGCTTAGGAGTACAATGTGGGTGGTTCTTTATATTAAATTACATAACCTTTTTTCTCCTGTGCATGTCATTTCCCGTAATGAATCTGATTTTATTCATATGCATCTCCAATTATGCACAGCATAAGATAACAAATAGGGGATCCTCTCTAAAAGTTTACTGAAAGGACAATTTGCCTTACTACTTTCACCCCAAACCAATTCAGTTCGAGTCAGCTCTTTGCCCTAGTTCCTGGATTGTCTTAAAAGAGGTGTTTCTAAGTGTATTGTTTGGAATGGAGTGTGTGTCCAGAACAAACCAAGCAGAGTCTCTCATGGAGAGTCAATCTCTGTTGTATGTTTCATATACATCAACGTACATAATTCTCAGGCTGTTTTATCCTTCACTGCATCAATATGCTTCTCACCCAGGAGGAAAGTGAGGCTCAGGGACTTGATCAAGAATATTCAGTCAGCAAATGCACAGCTAGAACCAAAGCCATGGAGTCAGGGCTCTCTAGGGCCCATGACCTGCAAGGGCTCTTAGACTGGGAAGGTTGACAAAACTAATCCCCATTGGCGGAGGCCTGAACGGCCATCAAATGCCATCAGTGCAATCTATGGGATCAGAACACTCCAGATGGCACGCTTTCGACCTCGATTGCCTTTCCTCCTGTGGTGCTGTAGGCTATCCACTTTCTTTTCCCTGTCTTCAGTTGGCACTTGATTCTCTTGTGGTGATTAGAGCCCAGTTGACCTTGTTGGTATTCTTTATTTAGCTGTTCAACTATAATCATCTCATATTAGGAATGTGAGTCTGTATAAAACATTTAAGATAATTTTTAAGGGGCAAAGTCAATCCTTTCCCAGAGAAAGGAAATCAACAAATTTAACATGTTGAACTTTAGCAATTCATGTGAGAGAATGAGTTCGTGTGCATTTCTTTTTTCACTTGATCCAGATTCTAAATGTATTTTTGAATAAAGTTTATTTTAATTCAAGAAAAAGAACAAAAACCCAACTGCTGATTAATGTCCCCAAGTGAGCTCACTAATGCACTAGCAGTGCTCAAGGACCACTGAACATAGCACCCTCTAGAGGACATTAATGAACACCCAGGGCTTTTAGATTGTCGCTGGGGCCGGAAAAATGTCAGTGTTTAGTTGGTGGGGTCAGGAATGCTGAATTTTCTGAAATGCACGCTCTCACAGATGAAAAGTCTTCCTGCCTCATTGTTCCCAATCAGTTATCTTCTGAGAAATGCAATCAAAGAGGCAGCTGATGTAAGTGGAGGAAAATACTAAGGTGGGTCCTTCCACCTGCACAAAGTTAGTCCTTGGTTTCCTCTACAGTTGTTGAATACCATTTGTCCATCTGTTTGAAAACAGCATACTACTGGGAGCAGGTGCAATAATAAATGATTTACTGTTAGAAGTAGTTAATTCATTCCATGTGAACTGAAGAGGTGTGCAAGTTCATAAGAATAACGATTTTTGTCAAATGTAGCACCAATCAGGGATGGGTAAAATTATTCTTCCTTATTATGGGAACCAAGGACCAGAATAATGAATGCACGTTGCTGTCTTAGTTAAGGTTTCTATTGCTTCAATGATGCACCATGACCAAAAAGCAAGTTGAGGAGGATAGTGTTTATTTGGCTTACACTGTTCATTATCATATTGCTGTTCATTATTAGAGGAAGTCAGGATTGGAACTCAAACAGGGCAGGAATCTGGAGGCAGGAGCTGATGTAGAGGCCATGGAGGGATGCTACTTACTGGCTTGCTCTCCTTGGCTTGTTTAGTCTGCTTTTTTTTTTTTTTTTTTATAGAACCCAGGACTACCAGCAGAGGGATAGCACTACCCACAATGGGCTTTTCTCTGTCAATCACTAATTAAGAAAATGCCTTATAGCTGGAACTTATGGAGACATTTTCTCAACTGAGATTTCCTCCTTTCAGATAACTCTAACTTGTGTCAAGTTGACATAAGACTAGATAGCCCTGTAAACTTGACATACAGACATTCCATTATCAAGCCACAGCCCTTCCTTTCTTACTTATCCCTAAGATCTCACATTAAAATTATAAGTAACTTTAAAAGTCCCACAGTCCTTACAAATTCAAACACATTATTTTAGTCTCTCTGTCTCTCTTTTTTTTTCTTTTTTGAGACAGGGTTTCTCTGTGTAGCTTTGGAGCCTGCCCAGGAACTCGCTCTGTAGACCAGGCTGGCCTCGAACTCACAGAGATCCGCCTGCCTCTGCCTCCCGAGTGTGGGATTAAAGGCGTGCGCCACCACTGCCTGGCAAATTTTAGTCTCTTTAAAATATCCAATTTCTCCAAAAAGCCAAAGTCTCTTTTAAAAGTTTGAAGTCTTTGAGTTGTGGGCTCCTGTAAAAATCAAAATTGAATACCTTCTACTTCAAGAGGGAGAACCAGGGCACAGCCATGATCAAACCAAAGCAAAACCAAACTCCACCTGTGTAAACAACACCAGGCCCAATGTTTGCGATCAACTCACGGTCTTCTGGGCTCCTCAAGGCCTTGGGTCACTTCTACTCTGCCCTCTGCAGCGTGCACAGCTTGTCTTTTTGGCTCTGGCTGGCTATGTGGTGTTTTGAGTAAAAATGACCTCTATTGGCCCTTAGGGAGTGGCACTATTAGGAGGTATGGTTTTGTTTGAGTATATATGGCCTTGTTGGAGGAAGTGTGTCACGGGGGGTGGGCATTGAGGTTTCAGAAGCTCAAGACAGGCCCACTGGCTTACTTTCTTCTCCTGCTGTCTGTCAATCCAGATAGAACTCTCAGCTACCTCCCCAGCACCACGTCTGCTTGTGTTCTGCTGTGGTGACAACAAACTAAATCTCTGGACTATAAGCTAGCCCCAGTTAAATGCTTTTCTTGATAAGAGTGACTGTGGTCATGTTGTCTCTTTACAGCAATAGAAGACCTAAGATAATTACTGAGCATCGCTTCCCTCTGGTGTATGCAACAGAAAGGACAGCTATCCACAGTGGGACTCTAAGGAGAGTGTTGAGCCAGAACCTTGCTCTCAGGGGCACCACATTTGAAGACTGATCTTGCTGCTTTTCAGTATGAGCCGTCTCGAGTGAGTGAGCAGTTAAGATAAGTTTCTTGACATGGGTTTGCAAGGATAAAAAGCTTATTTTTCTGCCTGTCCCTGATATCAAATAATGTTCTAGAAAAAAAAAATAACATTGGCTTGCGACTTCAGGTTTGTTTATCACACCATCTTATATATATCGGCAGCAACTTAATAACTTTATATTTAATCTGCTCTGCTAATATTTTTCCCTTCTTCTTTACAGAATGGCCCTGGGAACTTCATGTACTAGATAATGGCCTGTCAGATTGGATTTCCACTTAATCTTGGGGACAGACTTTCCGATAAAGTGTGAAAGGCCAGTGGATATAGCTTTAGTCATCACTCCATCCCTGAAACTCAGTGTCACCCAACCTTTACCCATTTTATAAACTTTTAGAGAGTAGCATTTTTTCACCTTTGCTGCACCAAGTATTTATCTCTATAATGTGTTCATCTGTAATAAAAGTTCATACTTTCATTCCCCTTGTCTTTCTTTCTGGCCTTCTTAACTAATTACTGGATAGAATCTACAGTTTCACATGCAAATCATCTTTCTAGTCATCCTCCAAATTCTATGATGAATTTTGGTTCTCTCCATAAACTGTTTCTTGACTTGAGTTACTCAAATAGGCAAATAAAACATAATATAAATTCCCTACATAATTAATATTTTTCTTAGGGATGAGCTGACTTTATAGTAGCCCTAAATCTTATCTACTGGAGGTGTGCAAGATAAATGAGCATTAGTTAGTCTACATTGTTCTCCCTATGTGTGTATAGGCATGCTCATGTGTTCCCATGTGTGCACACAGTTATGTAGAAGCCAGATGCCAACCTTTGGTATCAGGCTCTGTTCAGCTTATTTTTTGGAGATAGCTCCTCTCACTGTCTTGGATCTCACAAAGCCACCTAAGTTTGATGGCCAGTGAGCCCCAAGGATGCTCTTGTCCCCCCTCATTAACACTGTGATTACAAGCAAGCACTACTACACCCAGATTTTTTTTCATGAGGTTCTGGGTATTGGGCTCAGGTGTGTCTATCTAACACTTATATAGCAATCTCTACTGGCTGAGCTATCTTTCTGGCCTCAGTCTATATTTTATAATCAAGGCCAATTTATTGTTGCTTTGTGAAATAATAGGATAGAAGGTCTGTGATGAGACAGAGACAATATTTTGATTTTTACACATGGCTTTTCTCATGCAGTTCTTGAAGTAGTGGCACAAAAAGAGTTAGTAATAGCTGGAACTATTACTTGAGGGAATTTAGTAAAAGACGTATGAGGAAATTAGATGAAGTGAGAATTGGTTACAAAAGGCAACCCTGAAAGGGAAGACAATATGTACAGTGATAGAGGAACTTGGGCAGGTCATGGGAAACGATTGTTTCCATGGAGACAAATCCTATAAAGCACAGCATGTTGGGAGGAGCATCCAATGTTGTTCAGTGTTAGGCAATTACTTATGTGTGAAAGTGGCAGGGGAAAGGTCTGGAGAGCAGGATCTTTACTGAAGCAAGCTAAAACAACCCAATAGAGTATAGAGGCTTTCACTTACTGTCTTAGGAAAGGGTGGTCCCTGGAGTGTTAGAGAGTTAATATGGAAGTTTGTCTTTGGGATCCAGATTCACATTAGATGGGAGAAATAATTGTGTCCAGCTCAGGGCTCCCTGGTGCCAGGATGTTCCCATGTATGATATAGGAAGAAGCAAGACGCTAAGCCTCATTCATTAGATCACAGCATTTATAATAGAATTTTAATCTAGTATTTTTTTCTGATTTAAAAGCATAAAATAAATCTTTAAAGGGAACTTAGAAAATATCAGACAACACAATGAGGAAACAAAACCAGCCATAACCTTATACCAAAGGACAGTTGCTTTTAGCAGTGTAGTGCCTATCCACTTACTTTCCCATCTGTTCACTCCTTTACTTTCAATGTTTGGGATTGGACAGAATCTCATCAACTACTTTAACAATTTTTATTTTTATAAAAATCACTTTATTATAAAAACTTCAAATAATAAAAAACATTACACAGCTAGATTAATATAGCCATTCAAATAAGTGCTTGCATAGACCCAAAGTCTATACATTTCAATGAGTGTCTATACAGTGAGAAGAGCCATTCTGCAGCCCTGGAGCTTCATTTTGAATTTTATATGTTCTTTATCAATTACATTTTTAGGCTGCTATCCACAAAAATCTTTACCCTCCAAGAAGACCCCACAAACAAAACACCCTCCCCCATGAAAAATCCATTGCAAAGTTAAAAATCATAAAAAATAGAATTGTATACTCTTTATAAATTCTAAGTATTAGCCCATTGTCTGAAAAATAGGCAGGAAAGACTTTTTCCCCACTCCATGTTATCTCCCATGCAGAAAAATTTAAGTTTCCTGTGGTCCCCTCTTTTGGTACTTGGGGCTAGTTCCTGTACCATAGAAGTTCTGTTCAGAAAGCCCTTGCCTACCTCATTGTCTTGAAGGCTATTCCCTAGGTTTTAATCTAGAAATTACAGTGTTTTGTGTTTGAAATTAAGGCCCTTGATTAGTTTTTAATTGACTTTTGCCCAAGGTTAAAGATATAAATCTAATTTCATTCTTCTGCAGGTGGATATCCAGTTTTGTCAAGAACAGTAGTTGAACAGGCTTCCTTTTTTTTTTTAACCACTGTATGTTTTGTCTCCTTTGTCAAAAATTACATGAACATAGCTTTCTCAGTTAATTTCTGGGTCCTCTATTCTATTCCACTGTTCTAGATGTCTATGTTTGTGCCAGTCCCAGGCTGTCTTTAACACTATAGCTCTGTAGTAAATTTAGGGTCAGGTATTGTGATACAGCCAGCTGTGTTCTTACTCCTTATGATTGCTTTGGATAGTCGTGGTCTTTTATGGTCCCATATGAATTTTTGGATTCTTTTCTTTAAATCTGTCAAATATGATATCAGGATGTCTTGCCAATGCAAGACAAAAAATCTATAGACTCAATAGTCTATAGATTAATTTTGATAGCATAATCATTTTCAAAATATTAATTCTGCCAATCTGAGAGTGTGGAAGGTCTTCCCATTATATAGTATCTTCTTTGACTTCTCTTTTGAAGGTCATGAAGTTTTCATTGTAGAGGTCTTTTTCTTCTCTGGTAATTTCTAGATAATTTTATTTGGATTATTTTGAATGGGATATTTTTCCTAATTGATGTGAGTACATTGTTGGTCTATATGAAAGATATTGTTATTTTATAATGGTTTTGTAACCTGCAACCTTACTGTGAATATATATTAGACAAATTTCTTTGGTGAACATACATGCAAATACAGACAACAAAATACTTGCAAACTGAATTCAGGAATATATTAAAAAGGATATTCCTCATGGTCAGGTAGGCTTCATCATACATAAATTAGTTAATGTAATATACAATACAAACAAAGTTAAGGACAGAAACCACATAATCATCTCAATTGATGCTGACAAGGCATTTAACAAAGTATAACATGCCTCCATAATAAAAGTCCTGGTGACAATAGGGATAAATGGAGAATACCTCAAAATACCTTTGGACATTACATTAAATGGAGACAGAGTATTTCCTCAAAAATCAGGAATGAGACAAGGATGGCCACTCTCCTATCTCTTATTTGATGTAGTGCTCTGTATTAGCTGTAGTAATTAGGCAAGACAAAGACAGAAAAAGTATTTAAATAGCAAAGGAACAAGTTTGCTATTTGTTGAACCTGAGACATCTTGTACCAGAAAGCAAAGTTCTAAAGTACAATCATTTATGTTAAAAGAACAGTGGAGCTAATTTAAAGGGGTACCCACTGGCCACGTTGGAGAGATTCAAGTGTCAGAAAGCAAAGTGAAAAAAATTGAAAAACATGTGATCATGTATGACATCAGTAATGAAAACAAGATATGGAAGAGGATGAGAAGGAAGAGAAGAAGAAGGAAGGCACATCTATCTATCATCTATTTTTTGTAGGTAACACGACTCTTTACTTAAGACAATTATTCATCTACTAGAAACCTCTTGGGCCCAATAAATACCATATGAACTATTTTAAAGTGATCAGTTCTTAGTGTCATTATACATCCTTGAAGAGCAGATTTAAAGTAATTTAATAGTTTATTATATGACCACAAATTTATTTATCTCTTTAATGCTGCTTGCTTATGTATCATGCAAAAATAAAAAGAAAATGAAAGCAAACAGTTGTAAGTATCCTTAGCACCCAGAGCAATGCCTAACACAAAGTGGATGTTCAACAAGCATTAACTATAGTGAGAGTTTCAATCCATGGACATGGTATATCTGTTTAGGTTTCCATCATTTCTGTTGCCAGCAGTTTGTTACTTTCATCATGAAGCTCTTCTGTTTTCTTATGTGTGTACTGAAGTATTTTTATTCTTTTAGATCATTGTAAATGACTAATACATTTTAAATCCCAGTGTCTACCTTTCAGTGTTAATGTAGAAATAAGGTTGGTTTTGTGTATTGGTTTTCTGTCCTATGTATGGTGATATTTTATTTGTGCTGAAATGTGATTTTATTTGTATGTTAATAATTAAAAGTGCCTGGGGGTCAAAGCTAATAGCAAGCCATAGCAGAAGTCTGGCAGTGGTAGCACACGCCCTTAATCCTGATCACATGACAGGCAGATCTCTGTGTGTTCAAGGACACCACCAGCATGGAGACACACACCTTTAATCTCAATACCAACCATAGAAGACCTGGAGGTCTGTATAGACAGGCAGTGACAAGGAGATCATGTGGTTGGGTTTACAACCGATGAGAAGGCAGAACAGAAAGTCAATAAAAAGAAAGATACACAGGAAGTAGGTCTCTTTCTCAGGGGAAGGATGGCAGTGGCAGCGAGGGGTAAGAAGGCG